>NC_054470.1:8640140-8970150 GCF_017639515.1 Carcharodon carcharias
AAAGGGATTTTATCCACTTGACCTTGGTCTAAGGATGGCCTTGGGAGCTTCAAAAAATCTTTGCATGTTATGTTGGTCAGCATACCATTGGATCTCCTGGGATTTCTCTTCCGCCACATGTCCTTTACCTCCTGGGTTTGTCTTTGGGTGTCTGTCTTGAGCTGTTGGAATACTGCCTTCTTGACTTGTGACCTTGGCTGTTCTACCAGGCAATGAAGGTTGCTCATTCTCGTTCCATGGGTTCACATATTTCAGCATTGCTTTTGTTGAACTAGTCCTGGTGACAATGATGCTCAAACCCAATTGTCTGGACACAGAAATCTGACTTTATTTGATCCCACTGTTCTAAAATGGAGTTGGATCGTGAAGATTTTCCAGATTGGTTGTGATTTCCACTTGCAATTCCTCTCTTTGGTCGGGCTGATTTACGGCTAAGACATTGATCTTCTTCCTGTTAGACTTTTGAGCCTCATGTTTTCTTGTGCTGGGTGATGTTCATCATCAATCGAACAAGTCAATGATCTGTCCAGCAGGCATCAGTCCCCCACATCGATCGAGTGTTACGGACATCACTTAGATTTTTGACTCGAACAATGATCTAATCCAGGCGGTGTCAGTGCTTTGATCCAGGATGTCTCCACATGGTTTTGTATTTGGCCTTCTGGCGGAAGAGGGTGTTTGTTGTAATGAGACCATGCAGAGCACACATTGTCAGCCATTTGCATTGGCTTTTGCAATGCTGCATTTCCCAACAATTCCTCTCCGGACATCAGAGTCAAAGCCAACCCTGGCATAAAAGTCCCCTAGAAGGATAATCCTTCCTTCTTTTGGGATGGCAGTGAGCACTTCATCAAGGTCAGAATAGAGCTTTTCCTTAACAGCTTCATCAGAGTCAAGGGTTGGGGCATAAGCGCTAATAACGGTGGTATATTGGTTACGGGTGAACTGTAGGTGAATTGTTGTGGGCACTATACAGTTGGTGAGTTCAGGCAGTGCATCCAAGATCCTATTTTGGATGGCCAAACTAGCTCTGTGCACACAACGGTCACTGTCAACCTTCCTGTTCCTGTAGACAGTATATCCCCCTGTTTGTTCCTTCAGCTGCCCCTCCGCAGCAACACAGATCTCACTGAGGGCAGCAATGTCAATTTGGAATCTTGATATCTCACGTGATACAATGACAGAAATTTTGAAGAATTATTTTATTTTGGTATTTATCAAGGACATAGAACAGGGAGCCATGACATTGAACATGAGGTGAATATTGCGATAAGTGCACTTAAAATAATAAAGGGACGCATTGAATAAATCAAACAGACTCAACCTGTTAAAATCCCTGGTATAGATGGATTGCTACTTTAAAATACTTTAAAATAATCTAGGGAAGAGATAGCAGAGGCATTGCTACTCATATTTAGTAATTTGTTAGAAAAAGGTGTAGTGTCAGAGGACTGGCAGATAGTTAATGTAATTCCTATATTTAAAAAGGGAAACAACATATTAAAGGAATTATAGAATATCAGCAGTAGAAAAAAATATTGGAATCCTTACTAAAGGAGAGAATAGAAGAACATCTCAAAATGAAAAGTATAATAATGAATAGTCAGTGTGGGTTTCAAAAGGGAAGATCTTGCTTGTCCAAACTTATTGAATTTTTTGGGAAGGTAACAGGGAGGTAATGAAGTAAATGTAATTTATCTGGATTTTCAAAAGGCCTTTGATCAGCTGCCCAATAATAGACTAATGAATAAGGTCAGAGAATATGGATCCAGGGGACAAATAGCAGAATGGATTGCTTCAGGACAGAAAGCTGTGTTTGGGAGTAAAGGCTAGTTATTCAGAGTGGCTGAAGATGAGAAGTGCTGAGTGCTGGAACAACTTCTCTGTTTACAATTTATTTTAACAATTGGGACTTTGGAATTGAATATACAATTTCTAAATTCACAGATGCTATTAATTTGGGAGGGTGGTTAATACTGAGGAGGACTGGAACAAATTACATGGCGACGTTAATAAACTTGCAGAATGGGGATAAATCGACAAACGAAGTTCAACATAGATAAATATGTGGTAGCACATTTTGATAGGAAGAATAGGGAGGGTGCTTATTAATTGGAAGGTGTGGGGCTAGGTGGGGGAGAGGAACAATGAGATCTCAGAATACTAATACATCAAAGACTAGAAGTTGTGTCGCAGGTTAGCAAGAACCTTAAAAAGCAAACCAAGCACTTGATTTTATTTATAAAGGGATGGAATTGAAAAGCTGGGGTCAGCCACCTCCACCCCCACTCCCTTACTAGTGCCATCTTTTTTCATTTCAGTGTTCCTGAAACCAGGCAGAGCGACAGAGCCAATTTTTTCTCTTTTGGCTCTTCCCCTTAACCTGTAAGATGTAACGTTCTACTTATAATGGGTTACTCTCCAGTTCAGACATGATAATTACAAGACATAATGAGACAACACCCAAAGCTCAAATTAAATACCAAGGTCTTTACTAGATTAGAACAATAGAAAACACCCAATACAATGGGTGGAATTTTCCATTTATGAGACTAATTGCGGTGGTGGGCAGTTTCAGCGGCGCTCACCCCACTGCTTGGAATGCGGGAACTCACGCCTAATTCTGCACTGGAAGGCTCATTAATTATGCACAGGCGAGTATCGGGCCGAATGACCTGGCGGGTTAGAGCTGATTCATTTGCCTGGCCTTCAGCCAGCGCCACGTTTAAACGTCAGTTGAATGCATGCATCTCACTCTCTGCAGCCGATCTGTCTCCAGGAGACCGTTACAGTTGTCTTCCACACACAACAGGCAGGCTGCACCCTGCTTCAGGCACGATGCCCTCCAGGCCTTGATCAGAAGAGTGCAGGTGCATAGGGATGTGTGTTATTCCAGGGATGGTTCCAGGAAACACACCAGCCTGACACCTCCAGCCTGGAAGGTCATTGCCAAGGAAGTCAGTGCAGCTCCCAGCCACATCTGGAGCAGGATCCAGTGCAGGAAGAGGATGAATGATCTCACCTGCTCTGCCAGGGTAAGTCATCTTTCAACCCTCTCTAATATCAAACTCTCATCATGGCATCATGTGCTCCATTGGCTACTCTCTTCAGGGATCACACACAACCATTAGCAGGGGACACATATCAGAACTGACTGACTAAAGGAACCTTTCACATCACCACCACCCCATCTATCATGCTGCACACGCTCCATCCTCAGATCTGCTGGGGAGGCCTCACTACACACAGGGGGCATGAATCTTTGCTCCACCCCTTCTCATCACATGCCTTTCTTGTGTTTTCATCCAGGCCAAGCTTGCCCATGACAGGCGGGAATGTTCCCAGATGGGGGAAGGGCGTGGTCGACATCGTTGAACTCAAAGAGTTCAAGAAGGCTGCAGCCCAGTCCGCTGGGGAGGACAGGCGATGCCCCTATGGGGAAGGGGTGAAGGGATTGTCTCAGCAACCCAGTCACACCTCCATCGGGTTATCAGTGAGTGACCTGCAGTCTTATATTCCTCACTCCCATCAACTAAAACTCTATTATCTATCATGTAGGCATCCACAGATCAAGACCCACAAGGGACACCACCAACCCCCCATAGCCCCCAGACCATATTACGAGGAGGAAGATGTTGAAGAACCATCACAGTGCTCACCAGCACCCTCCAGCAGCACATAGAACCTCAGTGGGGCACATCTCTAGATGAGGCTCGGGCCCACTTTCTGAAGAACACTTCACTGACACGTTCCCGCAGTAGTGGGAGGCAGGGAGAGGCCAGGTCTCCAGCACTCGGAGGGTTGCTGGAGAACAGACATCCGCTCAGTCCGAGTCAGTTGATGAACTTTCTGACTCATGGTGGATAGTTAGCAAGAGGCAGGGGAACATCACCCAGCGGTGTTTGAAGCCCTCAAAGAGGACGACCGCTGAAGTCACCAAAGACAAGAGGGCAAACAACTCCACAGGCTACCTCTGCCCTGCTGTGGTTGTCAGGGCAGCAACTAGAAGGAGTGAAAGGCCTAGAAAAATCAAAGCAATTTGATCTCAGCTTGTTGCATATGTGAAGACAATAATCATTACTAATTGAATGTCTGAAAATATATTTACTTTCAATGCATTTTGTCTACTGTTTTCCTTCAACATCCTTCTAAAGGCTTTGTGAGCCCCTCCCCCAACCCCAAGCAGTTTGCCTGCACACAGCCGATCCCACGACTGAATCTGCAGGGAGAAGGGTCTGTAGAAGTGCCTCTCAGAGCCTTGTGCAAGCACTCGCTTGTGCAGGCAGAGCCTTCATCCATCAAACCCATCTCACTGGTTCCTAGTATATTCAGTAACGCCCACTTATGGTTCCTTTTCTGTTGTCCAGCTGAGGTGACCTGCATCTCCACCCACACTCTGACCCAACTCACATGCTGCACCTGTGCCCATCCAACACAAGGTTCTGCTCACTTTTGATTCGAGAACTGTCCCCTCTATCTGCTTGCTGTCCAACATTCATTCTTACAAACATAGGAACAGGAGTGTGCCTTTCAGACCTATGGTTGTAGTGACTTTCTTTATGAGCTCCCGCAGCATGGAGACATTGGTCCAGCAGGTCTTGCCAGATTTGGGCTCAGCCCTGCACTCCATGGCCACACACCCTACTGGGCACCCATCAGGATGTAGGTGACATTGTGACCAGGTACCTTGACCGCCCCCCCCCACCCCTTCAGGTGCACCACCTCCTGCAGGAGTCAGGACAGGGCCCTCAGGCACCCAAAGGATGAGGGGGTATTCCACTTTGCGTATAAAACACTAATGTTATTACAATGGCAATGACAATATTTAATGGTAGTTTGCCAATGCAAGGAAATACCATCTTCCCTCTTCGTAGATTAGGTCCACTCTCGTGTATCTGATCTTACCTGGCCATCTTCAACAATAGATTATCTTCCCTCGCTTATACCTCCAGAGATCCTCTAGGGTGTATCCTTGGCACCCATCCCCCCCCACTTCCTGCCCCCCCCCCATGTCTTTCTCACTGAAAAGCGTCCCTTGGCAACATTACTAGTAAACATGAGGTTAGTTTTCACACTTCTCACAATCTCTATTGACCCCTCTACTGTCCCCTCTATCAGCTTGCTTGTCCAACATTCACTCTTACAAACATAGGAACAGGAGTATGCTTTTCAGATCTTCAAACATGTTCTACCAATCATATCCAAAGTGTACTTCAACTTTATATATCTGCTTTCAAGAAGTTTGAATTGCTTTTAGCTACGTATTGAGAAAACCGAAACCATCATTTGCAGTTCTGCAAAAAACCATTTTCCCTTGCATGTAACCGATAGAACTGTTCTTGGATCATTTCCAGACCCTTACTCAGAGAATGCTTGGAGTGAAGGTAAAGCAGGGCTTCCCAAACTGTGGGTCGCAGCCCTCAGCTGAGTCACGAGATAAGATTTTGGCGTTGTGAGCTCCATGGCAGTGTCATGAAGAGATATTAATGTCTCTAATGTTATTATAAATTAATTGTTGTGAAGTTTCTGTCTATGTGTTTTACTGTGCGTGTCTTAATTGGATTAAAACCAGCTAGTCTGGCTGCTTTGATGTATAGCAGTTTTGAGATGTTAATTAGATAAACGTAAGGAGGGTAGAAGGTAAAGTGTAAATTTGCATTTGTTGAATAAAGCATTCAAGAGTGGGACCTAGCTAGAAGATGCCAAGTAATGTGTTTTTTTTTCAGCTTACTAATAAAATTGGTGGAATGAAAGGATATTACTGTTAGGAGATGTAACATTAAAAGCCTAGAAATAGAATGGAAAATTTGCATTCAAAGGAAAAGCTAGGTATAAACAGAAAGGAGTTTGTGTGTGTATAAGTCAGAGGCATTTAAGATCTAACCAGCCTGTAAGCCTACAACTGTGTCTGCAAAGAAACCAAATTGCAAGGAGCCTTATTTGATTCATAAGGCCAAATGTGCTTTGCCTGGTATCTGCTTAAAGTCTATGGGTTATTGTTGCCTTGGTGAAGATTTACCTTTAAGATTTAATTTGGGATTTCTTTAAAAGTTATTATGGTAGTAATTTGTAGACATGCGTATGCATTTAATTTGTTGTTAAATTAATAAATGTTTAATTTAGTTTTATATAAAAACCTCTTGAGGCTTGGTGGTCTTATTCCTGAATTCAGAGCTACATCACAAGCATACCAATTGAAAATATAGGTTATGACAGTTATTCAAGTTTCCCTTTGGGATTTAAACAACTCAGCCTTTACCACCTGCTGTGTCATAAGATGCAGCAATGGTGGTTGTGGAGCTTGGACTGATTGCTAATAGCTGCGAGGTTCCTTTATATCTTCATGCTTTTTCTATTTGTGGGTGTGGCCTAATGGTTGCTCTCTGAGGCCTGATTGCTCTTCAAAAAAAGCCTGTGACTGGGTAGGTATTTATTTTTCTAATAATGCTTTGATTCTTAAAGCTTACAGTGTTCTAACTTTGTATTTACCATGCAGCACTGTGCATTTAATTCACAGCAAAAAATTAATACAGAAAAATGAATTACATTAGAGTCTTGGGGCTTTGTTCTTTTGGATCAAAGAACTTCCTCTGAAATGTCCTTTTGGAATTTGATAGTTTTGGATTGATTGGCCATTAAGTTACTAAATAAATGAGTCATCACTGTTATGTTCTACTATGGGGTCACTTTGCTCGTGAACCGGTTGCATGTTTACCTGTCAGCAGGTGAGTCGATTACAATATACCGCAGACACAGAGACCAATATGAAATGAAGCACATGCTTTTCATTTACATAAACAACAGAGCACTAACATGATGTGTGCTTCTCCAACCAGAACCTACTCTATACTAACATTAACATGGTAGCCCGCGCTACACAGCTATTGGGTCCTACAGTCACATGGCCAATCTGCTCACATTCTCTTAAAGGTGTATTACACCTCAGATTACCACATCCCTCCCCTTTACTTGAAAGTACATTTTACAATATATTAAATATTTACATAAATAAACTATTTACAAATTCCGTCTCTCAGGAGGCTTTTATAAATGTGTCGACAGTCATAGTTCTACGACTTTGGATGGTTTATCTGAGGCCTCCCTCTCAGGAGTTATCTGTCCACTAGGATCCCCAGTCGGAACTTGTAAGTTTTCCTCTTTGACACTCTCAGGCTCAATGGGTCCTACAGGTACTTCCAAAGCAAAGGGAGTTCCTTCTACCTGTGGTGTAGACTCCAGTGGGAATGTTTGGCGCACCTTTCCTTGTGGATCAGTTTTCCTTTTCCTGAGGTGATCTACATGTCTCCTGATTATCTGACCTTCAACCAATATATGGTAGGACATGGGTCCTGCTAGTGCACTGACATCACCTGATATCCATTTGGGTCCATCTCCAAAGATCTTTGCAAAAACTGCTTCTCCTACAGTGAAGTTTCTTTCACGACTGTGGTAATCGTGTCCATTTTTCTAGGCCTCCTGACTTCTCTCCACCCTCCCCACTAAATTTGGCCTTATGAGGCTTAAATGTGTCCTGAAACGTCTCTTAATTAATAACTCTGCAGTGGCGTTACCAGTGGTCGTATGTGACGTAGTCCTATAGCTGATAACTTTGTTGCTATACAGTCCCCATCTAGTTTTTTTCATTCCGGACTTGAAGGTCTGGACTGCCATCTCAGCCAACCCATTGGATTTGGGGTGGCATGGCGAGATCTTGACGTGTGTTATGCCATTGAGATTTGTAAATCTTTGGAATTCCCCACAAGTGAATGCCATTCCATTATCAGACACTATTATTTCTGGTAACCTATATATCGCAAAACTCCGATGCAATCTGTCTATGGCAGTGGCAGATGTGGGTGATTTCATCTCATATACATCCATCCATTTGGAGCGAGCATCGATAAGTAAGAGGAACAAAAAAGGCCCCACGTAGTCAATGTGGAGGCAGGCCCATGGCCTTATTGGCTATTTCCAGGGATGCAGTGGAGCAAAAGGAGGTAATTTCTCCACCTGTTGGCACTGCATGCAGCTCTTGACCATATTTTCAATTTCAGTGTCCATTCCTGGCCACCGTAAGTAGCTGCACACCAACATTTTCATTCTGGAAATGCTGGGGTGAGCGCTATGCAATTCTAACAATGATGGTTGTCTTCCTCTGGGAGGCACAATGATTCTCACTCCCCACAGTAAGATGCCAGCCCGGCAGGTGAGCTCGTACCTCCTGTTAAAATAGGGCTTCATTTCATCCGACGTTGGCTCGTTAGACCATCCCTGTAAATGGGTCAGGGTCTGTCTACCCTCTGATCTGTTTGGCATTCACTGCTGGTGAATCCAGAAAGTTTAATAACAAGACGAGTTCTTGAGGGATGGGGACATTCACATTGTTGTCCTTGAGACGTAATCAGCTCAGCGTGTTGGCATTGGCAATCTGGCTTCCTGGCTGGTGGATAAAAATATATTCATAAGCAGCTAGAATCAGTGCCCACCTTTGGATGCATGCTGAGGTGATTGAGGGTATTGCCTTACCTTCCCCAACCAAGCCTAGTAATGGCTTGTGATAGGATACGATGGTGAAGTGGCGAACATGGGTGTATTGGTGGAATTTCTTAACACCAAATACAATGGATAAGCCTTCTTTCTCTATTTGTGAGTATCTTTGTTCAGCCACACTGAGTGTCCTTGAGACATAGCCGATGGGCCAATCAGAGCCATCCGCCATACGGTGAGAGAGTACTGCCCCTACTCCGTAAGGGGATCCATCGCAGGTTAAAATCAATTCTTTCTTTGGGTCGAAATGTACCAACAGGACTGATGAATGTAGTAACTGCTTTACTGCCGTAAAAGCCTGTTGTTGTGGGGCTTGCCAAATCCACCTGTGGTTTTTCTTGAGTAACCCATAGAATGGAACCAGAACTGTTGAGAAATTTTGGAGAAAGCGGCCATTGTAGTTAACCATTCCCAAGAAGGACTTGAGTTTTGTGGCATTTTTCAGTGCTGGTGCCACACGAATAGCTCTCACCTTGTCTCCTACTGGGTGAAGGCCCTGCGAGTCGACCCTATGACCCAGGTAAATCACTTCTTTGCTTGAAAGATACATTTTTCCCTTTTCAAGCTTGTGAGAAATGCTTCAAAACCTCTTCCAAGTTAGCCAGGTGTTCTTCATCAGTTAGTCCTGTTACTAGGACATCATTGAGATAAACCACCACATGGGGTAGGCCTTGGAGTAATTTCTCCATAGTCCGTTGGAAAATGGTACAAGCCGATGAGACTCCAAAAGGTAACCAGGTATACTGGTATAACCCCCTATGTGTGTTGATAGTCACAAAATCCCAAGAGGCCTTTCCTAGCTCGACTTGCAGGTAAGCGTGGCTCATGTTGAGTTTCGAATATGCGGTTTCCCCTGCCAGCTTAGAGTATAATTCATCAATTTTTGTTATAGGATGCCTGTCAAGTCTGGCAACTCTGTTAACGGTCAACTTGTAATCCCCGTATATTCACACACTCTGGTCAGGCTTTAGTACTGGAATTATAGGCACTGCCCATAGGAAAATTGGACAGATTGTAAGACTCCCAACCTTTCCAGCCTGTTCAATCCAATATCCACTTTTTCTCATAATGCAAAGGGGATTGGCCTCACCTTGAAGTACCTGGGGCTTGTTCCAGGATCCATGTGGATTTCCGGTTGCAGCCCCTAAATCTTCCCAAGCTCTTCCCTGAACACAGAGGCACATTTCTGCAATAATTCTTGCAGATCCTTCATCCTGAGTTGAAAAATCTCAGTCCACTCCAACTATATTTCCTTAAGCCAGTTCCGACTAAGTAGAGTTGGACCCTCCCCTGCTACCGCTATCGGGGTAGGCTAGCAGACTGGCTTCTATATTGTACTAGAACCTTGCAAAAACCTCTTACTCGTATGTTTTCACCAGTATAGGTTTTTAGCCTAGCATCCAATGTTTCCCACTTTAGTAAGAGGCCTCCTCCATTCAGATACTTAAACGTGTGTTCCCCTATGACTGTCATGGATACACTTGTATCCACTTTCATTCAAATGGGTTTTCTGGCCACTTCCACTGTCACGTAGAACAGTGTTTTACCCATTTTTAGGTTGTGTAGCAAGTAAATGTCTGATTCTGTTTCTTCTGGCTCCTCCATTATATGAATTTCACAATTTCTGCCTTTTTTGTTTGAAATTTTGTCACAATCTGTCTTTACAATATCACATAATGTGCCCATTGTGATGGCAGTAGAAACACTTGGTTCTTTTAAATTGTCATTCGTTTGCAGGCTGTCTGGTTCTAATACTGTTATTATTAGTGTGGTTGTTATCTGTTAAGCCATTGCTTTTTGCTGGTCTGTTAATGGCGGCTGTTTCCCACCTTTCTGCAGAGCCCTGCACTTCTGCGTTATTTCTAGCCGGTGCCTCCCTCCCGACATGAAGAACGGCGCCACTTTGTGCTGCCTTGATTTCTTCTTAATCCCTGACTACACTCTCCATTGTGAGCACCAACTCCAGCACCTTGCTGAAGTCTAAATTAGTTTCTGACAAAAACATTTTTTGAATGGCGTCTTCGTGAATCCCATACATTAATCGGTCTCTTTAATATGTCATTAATTGACGTCCCAAACTCCCAGTGCTCTTTCAGTTGTTTTAAGGCTGCTACTTAACCAGCGACTGTCTCTCCGGGGGTGGGACACCTCAAATTGAATTTAAAATGCTGCCTTGTTTCCGAGCGTTTCAGCTGGAAATGGCTTTTCACAAGATTCACCGACTCATCAAAGCTCTTGGAATTTGGGGTGTTGGGTGCCGTTAGATTACAAATTAGGCCATATGTGTTACTGCCACATGTCAAGAGGAGGATTGCCCACCTATTCTCATCCCCCAATATGTCGTTGGCCAGAAAGAAAAACCAGAGGCGTTCAATGTAATGTGATCAGGCATCGGTGATCTGATCAAATGGTTCAATGTGGCCAAAGTGTGGCATACTGGATGGAAATAACTTCGGCTATGGTGAGGGCTTGCAATTGTAATGTACTTACAATTGGCCTGCAAGGCAAGGCTTATTCACTACAGTTAAGTTTTCATAGCTTTCCTTGGTGTCGTTGACAGTCATGTTTTTGCCCTCATCGCCAGTTGTTATGTTCTACTTTCGGGTTGCTTTGCTCACAAATTGGTTGCGTGTTGGTGAATGAGCTGATAACAATATACTGCAGAGACAGAGAGCAATATGAAATGTAGCACATGCTTTTTATTTACACAGACACAGAGCACTAACATGATGTGTACTTCTCCCACCAGGCTCTACTGTAGACTAATATTAACATGGTAGCCCATGCTACACAGCTATTGGGTCTTACAGTCACGTGGTCAATATGGTCACATTCTCTTAAAGGTGTATTACACCTCAGATTACCACATCCGCTATTAAAGAAATTTTAGGGGGCAAGTTTATGGCCGCAGACATGAATTTGCAGGAAGTACCCTGCAACATTCAACAACAACAACCCTCTTTCATATAGTGCCTATGACATAGAAAAATGTCCTAGGGCAACTCTTGAAATGGTATAAGTGAACAGCATAAATCTAGTCTTTGCAGCAACTCAAATTAGTACCACTGCCAAACATGATCATACCACAACTGAAAGGATACAAACTGTGTCCAGTTCTCACCACTGAAGTAGCAGGCAGCTATTCAAGTATTGAGACAACAGGAGAAGAGTCATAATATTGATCCCAGTGTTTTGAGGAAGGACTTTCAGCCTTAAAGCATGGTATCTGAGAAAAGATATAGAGATAGAAACGGTATTAATAGTAAAGGAAAAGATAAATCTGGAAATTTGTTTTGCGTTATGGGAGTAAATCAAGGGGCCAAGTTTCAAACAGGCAAAAGACAAATTTAGGGGTAATATCAGGAAATTCTTCAGACAAAGAATGATCAGCACATGATAGAGCGGCAGAGGCAACAACCATGAAAAAATGTAAGAAACAATTAGGTGCTGAAATGTGGGGAATTTGGGGTCCATCAGGGTGAATGAGCTACAATGGGCCAAATGGCCATCCTCATCTCTAAACATCTTGTCACAAGCCTATCCCCTCCCCACCCCACGGAGAAAGCGATGCCCTTCCTCACCCCGCCACTTGACAGCCCTGGTCCATCTCCACATTTTCACTCTGGGGTCACACAAGGTCTGAGGCACTAAAATGGGGGAAAAGTTTAGGAAGCACTGACCTAGAGAGCTCTTGACTTGAAGTCAATTGAGATCAAGGTGACCTTTTGAAAATATGTTCTCCAGGTGACTTGCTTTTTAAAGTTTTAATGGTTGATGGATGGGCAACGTTGCAGAGACCATAGATTTGTTATCATTTCTTTCTTCTCCACATTGTGTCTTTTCAGCATGACAAACGATGTGTGATTTATTTCTACCTGATTCATGAAAAGGAAAATTGACTTTGGTGTCATTGCCTGGTAACAAGCTTTTAGTATCTGACAATAGATCATCTCCATTCAATATATAAAAGTTTCTTTATCCAGAATTTCTTGCAAATTTGACCCTTGCTATTAAAAAAAAACTCTTGCAATAAGGAATTCATTGGTGTTAGATACAATGATAGGTAGTGAGTGATGGACCATATACTTGTTACAGTCCCTTGCTAGTATGAAGGTTTGTATGCAGATTACTCACAGTATAAGTGGTGCAAAGCAACGGAGGTCTGCAGACATTTCTGTTTGTCACCATCAGTCTAATTCACTATCATTTCGGAATACAAATGCCATCTTCTGACTATGAATTGTGTTGCTCAGACTAAATGAAGGGTTGAGCTGCAGAGAAAGTAGATTAGTCACAGTGAATTGTATGGAAAGCAGTTTTCACATGTAATGAAAATTCCACATGTCACAAAGTAAACCCTTAAAAGCTATTAGGCAGCAAGACAGTAAAACAAGAAGCTCCATAATATACTGTCAAATTTTCCTGTTTTAATTTGGTGAATTATGTCACTTTTCATTTGGATAGCTGCTAAATTCAATGTTTACTGAAACATCTCTGAAAATTCTTCCAGAAGATAATGATTCTGAGTAAAATTGGAGAAAAATCAATCTGATAAGGTGCAAAATTAGAGAGCTGGATTCCAATTGTACCATATTAATAACAAATATATTCATATGAAACTTCTGTGTCTACTTTTTAACAAGTGTTTTATATGTTCTTGGGACTTAGACATGCTGCAAGATCATACTTATTGTTTAACGCTAATTGCCTTAAGATGATGTTGGGACTTCTCCTGGAACTGCTGCAATCATTGTGGAGACAGTGCTTAATGATGTAAAACAGGGAATTTGAGAATATTCATTCAGCAGCGTTAGGGTGATATGGTGGTGCGTCACTTGGAGAACTTTGAGGTGATGTTGTTCCTATCATACTGTTCAGCTTGTTACTCTCAGCTGCTGAAGTAATTTTGCTGAATTGTTGTTGTAGATCCTGCAGACCTTACATACTGCTGCCACTGAATGCTAGTGATAGATGGAGTGGAGAAGGAGCTTTATTTAAAATAAAATGCCGGACAAAGGAATTTCAACAGGATAAGTTAGTGCATTTGTCTGTTTGTGTACCTGTAATTTGTTAAACTGCTGAAATGTATGTCGCAGTAGGATTCTGAAGGTATATGAGAGAGTATACAGGTATACAGGCATAGTGGTAAATGTTACTCGACTAGTAATTCAGAGAACAAAAACAGAATTACCTGGAAAAACTCAGCAGGTCTGGCAGCATCGGCGGAGAAGAAAAGAGTTGACGTTTCGAGTCCTCATGACCCTTCGACAGAACTTGAGTTCGAGTCCAGGAAAGAGCTGAAATATAAGCTGGTTTAAGGTGTGTGTGTGGGGGGCGGAGAGATAGAGAGACAGAGAGGTGGAGGGGGTTGGTGTGGTTGTAGCGACAAACAAGCAGTGATAGAAGCAGATCATCAAAAGATGTCAACAACAATAGTACAATAGAACACATAGGTGTTAAAGTTAAAGTTGGTGATATTATCTAAACGAATGTGCTAATTAAGAATGGATGGTAGGGCACTCAAGGTATAGCTCTAGTGGGTTTTTTTTTTTATTTTTTTTTTTATTTTTTTATTTTTTTTTATATAATGGAAATAGGTGGGAAAAGGAAAATCTTTATAATTTATTGGGAAAAAAAAAAGAAGGGGGAAACAGAAAGGGGGTGGGGATGGGGGAGGGGACTCACGACCTAAAGTTGTTGAATTCAATATTCAGTCCGGAAGGCTGTAAAGTCCCTAGTCGGAAGATGAGGTGTTGTTCCTCCAGTTTGCGTTGGGCTTCACTGGAACAATGCAGCAAGCCAAGGACAGACATGTGGGCAAGAGAGCAGGGTGGAGTGTTAAAATGGCAAGCGACAGGGAGGTTTGGGTCATTCTTGCGGACAGACCGCAGGTGTTCTGCAAAGCGGTCGCCCAGTTTACGTTTGGTCTCTCCAATGTAGAGGAGACCACATTGGGAGCAACGAATGCAGTAGACTAAGTTGGGGGAAATGCAAGTGAAATGCTGCTTCACTTGAAAGGAGTGTTTGGGTCCTTGGACGGTGAGGAGAGAGGAAGTGAAGGGGCAGGTGTTGCATCTTTTGCGTGGGCAAGGGGTTGTGCCATAGGAGGGGGTTGAGGAGTAGGGGGTGATGGAGGAGTGGACCAGGGTGTCCCGGAGGGAGCGATCCCTACGGAATGCCGATAAGGGGGGTGAAGGGAAGATGTGTTTGGTAGTGGCATCATGCTGGAGTTGGCGGAAATGGCGGAGGATGATCCTTTGAATGCGGAGGCTGGTGGGGTGATAAGTGAGGACAAGGGGGACCCTATCATGTTTCTGGGAGGGAGGAGAAGGAGTGAGGGCGGATGCGCGGGAGATGGGCCGGACACGGTTGAGGGCCCTGTCAACGACCGTGGGTGGAAAACCTCGGTTAAGGAAGAAGGAGGACATGTTAGAGGAACTGTTTTTGAATGTAGCATCATCGGAACAGATGCGACGGAGGCGAAGGAACTGAGAGAATGGGATGGAGTCCTTACAGGAAGTGGGGTGTGAGGAGCTGTAGTCGAGATAGCTGTGGGTGTCGGTGGGTTTGTAATGGATATTGGTGGACAGTCTATCACCAGAGATTGAGACAGAGAGGTCAAGGAAGGGAAGGGAAGTGTCAGAGATGGACCACGTGAAAATGATGGAGGGGTGGAGATTGGAAGCAAAATTAATAAATTTTTCCAAGTCCTGACGAGAGCATGAAGCAGCACCGAAATAATCATCGATGTACCGGAGAAAGAGTTGTGGAAGGGGGCCGGAGTAGGACTGCAACAAGGAATGTTCCACATACCCCATAAAGAGACAGGCATAGCTGGGGCCCATGCGGGTACCCATAGCTACACCTTTTATTTGGAGGAAGTGAGAGGAGTTGAAGGAGAAATTGTTCAGCGTGAGAACAAGTTCAGCCAGACGAAGGAGAGTAGTGGTGGATGGGGATTGTTCGGGCCTCTGTTCGAGGAAGAAGCTAAGGGCCCTCAGACCATCCTGGTGGGGGATGGAGGTGTAGAGGGATTGGACGTCCATGGTGAAGAGGAAGCGGTAGGGGCCAGGGAACTGGAAATTGTTGATGTGACGTAAGGTGTCAGAGGAATCACGGATGTAGGTGGGAAGGGACTGGACAAGGGGAGAGAGAAGGGAGTCAAGATAACGAGAAATGAGTTCTGTGGGGCAGGAGCAAGCTGAGACGATCGGTCTACCGGGGCAGTTCTGTTTGTGGATTTTGGGTAGGAGATAGAAGCGGGCCGTCCGAGGTTGGGCAACTATCAGGTTGGAAGCTGTGGGAGGGAGATCCCCAGAGGAGATGAGGTCAGTGACAGTCCTGGAAACAATGGCTTGATGTTCAGTGGTGGGGTCATGGTCCAGGGAGAGGTAGGAGGAAGTGTCTGCGAGTTGACGCTCAGCCTCCGCGTGGTAGAGGTCAGTGCGCCAGACAACAACAGCACCACCCTTGTCAGCGGGTTTGATGACAATGTCAGGGTTGGACCTGAGAGAATGGAGTGCAGTAAGTTCCAGCATCCGCAGTTTTTTTTGTTTTTATCTCTGTAGTAATTCAGAGACCTGGATTTACGTTCTGAGACATGAGTTTAACTCAAATTTAAGTTTAATTAGTTAAATAAGCCTGGAATATAAAAACTAATCTTAGTAATGAAAAGCATGAAACTACCAGGTTGTTGCAAAAACCCATCTGGATCAGTAATGCCCTTTACCGGAAAAAATCTGCCATCCTTACCCTGTCTGGCTTGCATGAGACTCTAAGAATAAAACCAGATGGATGACCCAACATCAACATAGGCATCAGAAATAGCAAAGGCAAGCACATCCCTGTTGACTTTGCAAAGTCCTCCTCACCAACAGTTGGGGACTTGTGCCAATTTGGAGACCTGTTCCACAGACGAGTCAAGCAACAACCTGACATCGTCATTCTTGCCAAATAATAACTTACAGTCAATATCCCAGACTTGTTTTTTTGATTCATTCATGGATGTGGACATCGCTGGCTAGGCCAGCATTTATTGCCCATCATTGGTTGCCATTGAGAAGGTGGTGGTGATCTGCCTTCTTGAACCGCTGCAGCCCATGTAGTGCAGGTACATCCACAGTGATGTTAGGGAGAGAGTTCCAGGATTCATCTTCACCTGTTACAGATGTTTCAGTCCATGACAGTATAAGTAGGAGTGAGCACCATACACAGCTCTTTTGGAGACAAAGTCCTGTCTTCACACTGACGATGTCCTCCATCATGTCGAATGGCACAGCAAAGGTGTTAATTGGGATGGATTCAGAACAGGCCTAGCAGCTCAGAATTGGGCATCCATGAGATGCCATGGGCCATCGCAGTAAATCATATTCAGCTACAACCTGTAACCTCATGGCCAAGCGTATCCCTCATTTTTTTCATTACCATAAAGCCAAGGGAATAACCCTGGTTTTTTGAGAAGTGTAGTTGAGCATCCCAGGAGCAGCACCAGGCATACCTAAAAATGAGGTATCAACCTTGTGAAGCCACAGCATAGGACCACAAACATGCTAAACAGTATGCAGTAAACAGAGTTAAGTGCTCCCTAAACCAATGGTTCAGATCAAAGCTTTGCAGACCTGTCACATCTAGCCATGAATGGTGGTGGACAATTAAACAACTAAACAGAGGAATAGTCTCCATGAGCATCCGCAATGATAACATATCAGGACAACAGGCAAGGCTGAAGCATTTGGCATCAAAGAGTCCAAGTAAAATTGAACTCAATTAAAATCAGGAGGAAAGGTCTCCACTGGTTGGAGTCTTACTTAGCATAAAGGAATATGTTGCATTTGTTGGAGGTCAATCATCCCAGTCCCAAGACATCACTGCAGGAGTTCCTCAGGATAGTGTCCTAGGCCCAAACATCTTCAGCTGCTTCATCACTAAAACTTCCTCCACTATAAGGTCAGAAGTGGAGATGCTCATTGATGATTGCACAATGTTCAGTACATTTTGCAACTCCTCACATAATGAAGCAGTCCGTATCCATATACAGCAACACTGACCTGAGAAACATTCAGGTTTGAGTTGACAAGTGGCAAGTAACTTTCATGCCACACAACTGCCAGGCAATGACCACCTCCAACAAGAGAGAATCTAACCATCTCTTCTTGATGTTCAATTACATTACCGTTGCTGAACCTTCCCCAGTAACATCCTGGGGGTTGTCATTGACCAGAAACTGAACTGGACTAGCCACATAAATACTGTATCTCCAAGGGCAGGGCAGGGTCTGGGGATCCTGCAGCAAGTAACTAATCTCCTGACTCCCCAAAGCCTGTCCATCATCTACAAGACAGGAGTGTGATGGACTCTCCACTTGCCTGGACGAGAGTGGCTCCAATAACATTCAAGAAACTCAACATCGTCCAGGACAAAACAGCCCACTTGATTGGTACCCCATCCACTACCTTAAACATTCACTGCCTCCATCACCGGCGCACAGCGGAAGCAGTGTACACCATCTATCTTTCCAAGGGAAATTAAGGATAGGGAACAAATGCTGGCCTTGCTAGCAACACTCACATCCCATGAAAGAATAAGAGAAAGATGCACTGTGGCAACTCACCAAGGTTCTTTTGACAGCACCTTCCAAACCTGTGATTTCTCCCACCTAGAAGAACAAGGGCAACAGACACTTGCGGACACCACCACCCACATGATCCATACCAAGACACATACCATCTCGACTTAGGTAAAAATCCTGGGCTCCCTCCCTAACAGTGCCGTGGGTGTAAGACTTGCAGCGGCTCAAGAAAACAGCTCACCACCATCTTCCCAATGGCAATTAGGGTTGGGCAATGCACGCTGGTTGTAAGTGATGCCCACACCCCATGAATGAATAAAGAAAAATATAGTATAGACTATTTGGTCAAGTGGCAGAATGAAATATTCACTGACAGAAAAGTTTAGGGATGAAGGTTTAGTTTTGTTGCTATAATATCAGGAAATTACTATTAGTTTTGAATAAATAAAAGCTGAAAATTCTAGAATTCTAAAATAAATTTTTATGCTCACTATATTGTCAATTGCAGGGGACACAGACACTGCTACATTAACTGTGTCTGGTTCTGATATCACTTCCAGTGAATAATTTCCATTTAGACATGACTTTGCTTTTTCATAAATTTACCTCACTGTATTTTCAAATAAGACAGAAAATATAACAATTCATCTGAAATAAACTCAATGTTATTTATCAATTACATCTTCAACCATTATAGTACTTAAGTGCTTTTCTGAAGGCTGCACAGTGCTATACGTGCTGTTTCCAGAAAACAAGCTGAATACAGACATGATTATATCATTCACAATCTGCCATTGCCAGGGGACATAGGCTGAATTGACATCTGGAGGGGTGATATCCCTGAATCTATTATAATACAATGTTGATAAGGTGAGAAAAGTTGTTCATCAGTGCTGAACATGTGCTGAAAAGTTCATGAATAAATTTGTGCAGGAATGAAACAATAATAACTATGCTTGCATACAGTAATTCCCTATTTAACATTGTCCCTGTTTTACATTGTTTCACCTTAATGTCGATCAGTAAATGGAGCCTCTATTCCCGTTTGGTGTTGTGAGTTTAGTTTTAAAGTCATTTCATGTCAGTCTGATTTAGGTGACCCAATCAGCACCATTTTGGAGCAGCCTCTCCCACTCCCTGGCCCTTTTTCTCGCTGCTGAACCTCCGCCTTCTGGCCACAAGAAAGGCTGCAAGTCGGAGGGTCGGCAGCAAGAGGGTGGGTTAGGGAGCAGAGGAGGCTGCAAACTGGAGGGTCAGTGAGAGGAAGGGTCCACGGTGACCAGGAGGGTAAGGGAAGGGGGTGTATGGCATGTGGGAGGTTTGGGAAGCAGGGTTGACAGCGAGCAGTAGGTAAACAGAACGTTACCATGTAGTATTTCTTCTATATTTTTAAATTTATTTCATTTTAAAAGTTATTTCATTTGCCAATTTCAGAATTTAACAATGTAAAGTATTTCAATTTACTAGGTATAATGTCTTACTGTTTTCTTATGTGAGGAAAGTCCTACAGAACCTAACTACAGAGTGTTTACATTGCTTTAAGTGTGATTTCTTATGAGCGTAATGTAACAGAAAGAATAATTTGAAGTTCAGATGGAAGAAAAAGTGTTGACTGCAAGCCTGTTAGTGGTTAAAGGGGAAGATCATAGGACCATAAGACGTAGGAGCAAAAGTAAGCCATTCGGCCCATCGAGTCTGCTCAGCCATTCAATGAGATCATGGCTGATCTGATGATAATCCTCAACTCCACTTCCCTGCTTTTCACCATAGCCCTTGATTCCCTTACTGATTAAAAATCTGTCTATCTCCACCTTGAATATATTTAATGTCCCAGCTTCTACAGCTCTCTGTGGTAAAGAATTCCAAAGATTAACTACCCTCTGAGAAGAAATTCCTCCTCACCTCTGTTTTAAATGGGTGACCTCTTACTCTGAGATTATGCTTTCTGGCCCTAGTACTTCACACAAGGGGAAACAACCTCTCAGCGTCTACCATGTCAAGCTCCCTAAGAATCTTATATGTTTCAATAAGGTCACCTCTCATCCTTCTGAACTTTAATGAGTACAGGCCCAACCTACTCAACCTCTTCTTATAAGAAAATCCATCCATACCTGGGATCAACCTACTCAACCTTCTCTGGACTGCCTCCAATGGCAGTATATCTTTCCTTAGATAAGGGGACCAAAACTGTTCACACTATTCTAGGTGTGGTCTAACTAGTGCCTTGTATAGTTTGAGCAAGACTTCCCTATTTTTAAACTCCATGCCCTTTGAAATAAAGGCCAACATTCCATTTGCCTTCCCTATTACTTGCTGAACTTGTATGTTAGCTTTTCGGGATTCATGCACAAGGACTCCCAAATCCCTCTTGCTGCAGCTTTCTGCAGTCTTTCTCCATTTAAATAATATTCAGTTCCTCTATTCTTCCTGCCAAAATGCATAACCTCAGATCTTCGCACATTATGTTCCATATGCCAAGTTTCTGTCCACTCACTTAACATGTCTATATCCCTCTGTATACTTTTTGTGTCATCCTAACCATTTGCCTTCCCACCTATTTTTGTGTCATCTGAAAACTCAGTGAGAGTACATTCATTTCCCTCATCTAAGTCCTTTATATATATTGTAAATAATTGTGTCCCAAGCACTGAGCTCTGTAGCACTCCACCAGTTACATGTTGCCATCCTGAAAATGCCCTACTTATCCCAACTCTCTGTCTTCTATTAGTTAGCCAATCAGCTATTCATTCTAATATACTTCCCCCAAAACCACGGGCTCTTATCTTATTAAGCAGCCTTATGTGCGTTACCTTATCGAATGCCCTTTAGAAATCTAAATATATTACATCTACTGGTTCCCCTTTATCGATTCTTCTTGTTACCTCCTCGAAGAATTCTAAGAAATATGCCGGGCAAAATTCCCCTTCATGAAGCCATGCTGACTCTGCTTGATTATATTATGTATTTCTAAATGCTCTGCTTTAACACCCTTTATAATAGACTCTGACATTTTCCCAGTATTGAGTGTTTAGCCATCTGGCCTCTAGTTACCTGTTTTTTTTTTTGTCTCCCTCCCTTTTTGAATAAGCCTGTTACATTGGTTGTTTTCCAATATTCTGGGAGTTATCCAGAATCTAAGGATTATTGGAAGATTACTACCAATCCTCTATTTGTGTAGCTACTTCCTTTAATATTCTAGGATGCAACCTATCAGATCCAGGGAACTTATCAGCCTTTAGCCCCATTAGTTTCCCTGGTGCTTTTTCTCTGGTGATAATTGTTGTATTTATTTGCTCCACCCCTTTATCCCCTTGATTATTTAGTATTTTTGGAAAACTATTAGTATCTTCTACCATGAAGACTGATGCAAAGTATTTATTCAACTCCTCTGCCTTTTCCTGGTTCCTCATTATTATTTCCCAAAGCTCATTCTCTAAGGGGCCTATGTTCACTTTGGCCCCTCTCTTTTTATACATTTAAAGAAGCTCTTATGTCAGTTTTTATATCAGTTGCTGTTTTGCCTTCAAAGTTCATTTCCTCCGTCTTTATTACTTTTTTGGTCATCCTTTGTTGGTTTTAAAACTTTCCTAATCCTCTGGCTTACCACTAATCTTTGCCCTATTGTATGTTTTTTCTTTCAATTTAATACTATCCGTAACTTCCTTGGTTAACCACAGTTGGCTTATCCCCTTCCTAGAAGCCTTCTTTCTCACTGGGATATATCTTTATTGTGAGGGATGAACTATTTTTTTAAACGTCTGCCATTGTTCATCAAACCCTCTTTTCTGTTAACCTCCGTTCCCAGTCCACTCCAGGCAATTCTGCCCTCATTCCTTTGTAATTACCCTTATTTAAGTTTAGCACAGTTGTTTCTGACCCAAGTTTCTCACTCTGAAACTGAATGCTAAATTCTACCATGTTATGGTCACTGTTTCCTAGGGGATCTTTTACTCTGAGATCATTTATTAAACCTGGCTCATTACACATTACCAGGTCCAAAATAGACTGATCCCTGGTTGGATGCACAACATATTGTTCCAGGAAACTGTCCCAAATACACTCTTTGAACTCTTGCTTGTGGTTACCTCTACCAATTTGATTTTCCCAATCTACATGAAGATTAAAGTCGCCCATAATTAATGTACTGCCTTTTTTACATACCCTCATTATCTCCTGATTTATTCTCTGTCCCACAGTATTGTTACTCTTAGGGAGCCGATAGACTACAGCCACCAGTGTCTTCTTCCATTTGTTAATTCCTACCTCCACCCATAATGATTCTACATCTTCCAGTCCAAGATAATTTCTTGCTATTGTACTTATTCTATCTCATACTAACAAAGCGACCACCCTTTCCTTCCTGCCTGTTATTTTGAAAGGTCACATAACCCTGAATATTTAGTTCCCAGCTGGGAACTGGGAAACTGAGAATAAGATTGCCCAATCAGTCTTTCTCATACATCATATTTTTTTCTTCTCCAAGTGATGTGTTCAAACAAAGGAAAGACAGCTTCACATTATTACCTAAACTGTCATGTAAAACGTTAGTAACAGTGTTCAAATATATATAGACATATGAAGATAGGAGAAACTAAAACAAACGTAAAAATAAAACAGATAGATATGGCATATAAAAAGAGATCAGACGATACTGTGCGTCATTCTGCGTCTTGCATGTTTAATTGAGAAATTAACTTTGTGACACAGTTCATTAAAAAAGACAATCTGCACTGGTATTATTATCATATAGCAGTGATACCAGTTCTCAGGAATTTAATCATTTCCATAGAATCCATGGGAATTGAGGCTTCTGTGATCCAAACTCATTAAATAGAAAACAAAAACAGAATTACCTGGAAAAACTCAGCAGGTCTGGCAGCATCGGCGGAGAAGAAAAGAGTTGACGTTTTGAGTCCTCATGACCCTTCTCCGCCGATGCTGCCAGACCTGCTGAGTTTTTTCAGGTAATTCTGTTTTTGTTTTGGGTTTCCAGCATCCGCAGTTTTTTTGTTTTTATCATTAAATAGAAGTTGGTTGGTAAATTGATGGATTATGATATTATCAATAGTGCCTTTAGACTTACTTTAAAATGTTAGACTTATGTGAACAAATTGTGGGCATCGTGAGAGCAGAAAAACAGAGCAACATTGCCAAGCGTAATTGGGCACTCAGCTGCCCAGAAGGAAGGCTCCAGCTGGCAATGGGGACATGACTGCCAGATTTTGGACCCCATAATGATGAGAGAGCAACATCCTTCATGGGGAGGGTGAGCCTTGGGCATCAGGAGGGCACAGGAGAGAAAGGAAGGGCAGGAAGTCAATGTAAGTCAGAACCTCAACACAGGATCGACTGCTAAAGACAGCGTTACCTGGATATGACCAAAACCAGTGCCACAGGAGACTACAACTCTCTAAGCAGATGGTCATAGACATCTGTGCCATCTTCAGCAAAAACCTCATAACTCGCAGCACTAGTTGCCTTTTCTCACTTTTCCAGCAGCTGCCATGACACCTTTATCCTTCGCCAGTCCAAGCTGCCTCAGATCTTCTCTCCAACCTGCAAAGTACATGGATGGATCCTAGGGAGATCAAGGGATTTCCCTTGAACATGTGGCTACTCATCCCTCTATGGGAGCTCTGGACAGTGGCCCAGATGTGATACAACCAATGCTGCCTGCTCAGTAAGAAAACCACAGAGCAGGCCATCAGGCTACTGAAGAAGTGGTTTCAGTACTTGGGCCATTGGGGTGATGGTCTCCACCTGCATGTGTCTCATTCATTGTGGTGGGCTGCTGTGCTTCCCAGGACATGGCCCTCCAGAGAATTGCAGACGTTGAAGACGATGAGGCCCTGGAAGAAGGCAGCTCACTGGGGGATTAGCAGGAGAAGGAATTAAGAGAGAAGCAGGAATTGGAGGGTAGATGATGCTGGACAGAAAATTACCCCTGTTGCATAACGAGGTAGTGTCCTCCTGCCACCCTTTGGGAAGGGGACCTCCCTCCTCTCTGTAATACCTCCAGGTCAGCTTCAATGAATCTGAGTGTCAGCCCTGCCTCAGGCACCAGCTTCCAGTCTCTGTGACATCTCCGTTTCCTCTAGAAAAGTGTAAGGCTTTTGCCCAAGTCGAAGATCTTTTGCTCAAGACAAACAGCAGCCTCAGTGATGATTGCTGCAGGGTGTCACAATGAGTCCCACATTCCATCTGACCCACATCTGTTCCTGTCCCTTTTGCCTCTAAATGGACAAGAGACCTGTCTTTGTATCAAGTAATGGCTCCCCCTGGGAAATGTAACTTTAATCAGTCTCCCATTGAAGGTGGGTTTCTGATCCAGAAACAGAGCTGGCTCCGGTTTCCCCCCTGTATGGCAATAACTCAACCTCAGTAGTCAGGTTGGAAGAGAAGGTCAAATTGTGGATTTGCAATATCTTGGTTGGGAAATTTGCGCTAAGCTTTCTTTATTTTACTATTTCAGGTGAGCTACGTTAATTGTTTTTCTGCCATCACCACCACATTGAGTGGGAAGAAACCAGCCACTTCCCACCATTCTGATTGGCAAGTGCTAAAAGTTAGTAGCATCAGGAAACTCTTCTTTTTGAAAGAAGAAAGCTACTCTCATGTTAAAGCTTGTGTCATTGCAGGTGAGTAGATTTAAAAGTCAACCAAAATTTATAAACAACAATTTTCTAAATCTGCGATAAAAAATCCAAAAGAATGAGAATTATGACACAGTATGGCATGAGTATTGTGCTATTATCATCCCAGTTGCCAAGAAGTCACAACCTGTTGAGTTGAATGATTACCGACCTGTTGCCCTTTCGTCAATAGTCATGAAGTGTTTCGAGCACCTTGGTTGGAACCGCCCTAGATTTGCACTATGTGTGGTCGTGGGCAGTAAAAAAGACATTTTTACACGTCTTCCGCCATGGTGGGTTTTCGTGCCATATCACCCTATTCCCGCCTTATTCATTATGCATTCCAGGGAAATACGGTGGGTCACTGATGGGGTGCCCTCTGATTCGGCCTCCCTGCTGTCACCTCAGGCCCTCAGTAAACCGGGCGCCATATTTAAAGGCCGCCTTTACACCGAGCTAGCGCTCTTCAAGGGACAGGAGGCTGCTGGGAACTGATGGCTGCCAAAAGGAGACAACATGCTGCTCTCAGCGTCAGCAATGCCTCCCTGGAGCGCTTACTGAATGCAGTGGAGGCCCATCGTGATATCCTGTACCCCGGCTCTAGGCAAAGAGCAGCAAGCACGGTCACCACTCTTGCATGAAAGCTGGTGGCTGCTGTGGTCAGCGCCAATGCCCTGCATAAGAAGACAGCCACCCAGTACCAAAAGAGAATGAAAGTGGTGGTCGTACATCAGCTGAGCATTCAGCGAGTGGAAACCATCGCGTTTGATGTAGCTGCCCCATGGCCAACTTTCGCAAGGAGATTGTACAACTTGCCCAGCCTGCTCCATTTAATAAGATCATGGTTGATGTGATAATAACCTCAAATCTGCATCCTGTCCACCTATCACCCCCTTGCTTGCCAAGAATGTATCCACCTCTGCCTTAAAAATATTCAAAGACTCTGCTTCCACTGCCTTTTCAGGAAGAGAGTTACAAAGGCTAATGGCCCTCTGAGAGAAAAAATTTCACCTCATCCCCGTTTTAAGTGGGCTAACGTGAGATCGAGCTCCCTCTTACGTACGCACTGTTGGAGGCCAACTATGGCATCAGCAATGGAGTTGAGCCCACGCAGCAGTGCAGGAGTAACATCCTGGACCAAGGTCTCCATGGCAGCCGCCATCTTACCAGTGTTGACGTCAATGCTTTGGCATGCCGACGTTAGCACCTCAGTGGGAAGGCGGACAGACTCCTCCATCGTGCCTTGCAATCTGAGGAGTGCAGCAGACATCCCTTCCTGATGTTCCCGAGCTTACCTTTGCTGCTCCAGCAACTGTGACATGACCGAGTCCAGAGGCTCGTCATCTGACTCGGACTCAGCAAATTTCTGGCCTCCAGCAGTCCTTCGAGTGCCGGACATCTGGGAAGTCTCTGCCTCCGCCTGCTGTAGATCAGAAAGTGCGATGTGCTCACCAGATTGTGATCCCTGGGCTACTCTAAAGCTAGGTCCCGCCGAGTGTGTGTCTCTGCGCTGGTGGAGGGTGTGGGTGAGCGCTGTGTTGGGACTTCAGGGAGGGTCCCTCCAGATTCCTCTCCAGAGGTTTGTTCTGGGCTTGATTGGGGGCCCTGAATCATGGACTTTCTTGGCTGTTTGACAGATGTGCCTGCGGAAGCAAGGGGAGATAATTAGTGCATGGCAGTGGCCTGCAAAACAGAACACATCACTCACGGCATGGTTACCTGATGGATGTTGCACTGTTGGAAGAGGAGTGCCAACATCACTGTCAGCACAGGACTGGTCCTGGCCATCGCCGGCCAGCTGGATGGCTCTGTTTTCCGTGTCCATGAGGACCTTGCTTTTGGGCATTCCACCACCAGGCTGCAGTCTGCCAGCTCGTCCTGCATGAACAGAGATGGGGAGAGTGTAAGCAGGACGCCTGCCAGGCCAGATGATAAGTGTGCCCGGCCTGTGCAGGTGGTGAGTGGTCCCACGGATGGAATGAGGACAGTAACGGTGAGCGTGAGAGAGTGAAAGGTGATGTCCCTTGAACTGGCGGTGAGTGAGGGCCCTGTGGGTGTGTGCTGGGTTTGTGAGTCTGTGCATGGGAAGTGATGAGAAGAGTGACTTACCCTGGCAGAACGAAGGAGATCATTCGTCCTCTTGTAGCAGTGGGTCCCTGTCCTCTTCTGAAGTGCACTGGGGCTGACCACCACTGCCACCATCTCTCAAGCCGGATTGGTTACCTCGTCCATCCTGCGGCCAGAGTGGGGGTACTGGTCATCTCGATGGGCCTCCATGACACCCAGCAGCCGCTTGGGGGCCCCATCATTAAACCAAAGGGCTGCAGCCTTCTTGCCTTTGAGGGCCATGTCTCCCGGGCAGCAGTGGTGAGCTGGAAGCAATGAGAACTGTGCCTTTAAACACAGCGCCTGGTGTGATGCAACGATGGGGTGATGGTGGGCTGGTGAATGAGGAGCCTGCCCACCATGGAAACAGCATGTTTCCTGGGAATGCATAAATAATGAGGCGGGCTCGGGACGATATGGCATGAAAACCCGCCATCACTGTTGGCGGGCAGCCTGCCATTTTACCCACCCACTGTCACACTTCGTGCAAATTTGGGAAAATTCCACCAAGGAGTGGTTCTCATTGTTCATGACATTCTTTTCTTTTGCCAAAGCTCTTTAAGGGCAGATTTCATTAAGAAAACCTTGCCCATTGAATACCCTTCCTGCCTTGTTCAATAGTCGCTGTACCTTTAAAGACTCTACTTAACTAAGACAATACTACCAAAAAGGATAGCCCTCTCATCCGCAGCCATAAAGAGTTTCATGAAAGTGCGATCTGCTCAAAAGGATTTTAATTTTCTGAGGTGGTATAATCGGGTGTGTCCCTTGGCCACAACATCTGTACACTGTTCCCTCCAATTCAATCACCTACTTTGATACCCAGCTGCTTGTAATTAGTAATTATTTCAATGTCCAAATCGCGAAACTTCACAGGAGCATTATTATTAACTGACTTTTTTCTAACATCTATACCAGTTCTTTCGTTTTGTTTTCATTCAGTTTAAGAGAATTGTTATTGCACCATTAGAAGGTGGTGGGTTCGAGGGTTGGGGTGCAGGGAGTTAGGGGTGAGGTAGGGGGTTTGATGGATAAAGAGGGATGAAAGAGAGTCATTCGCCATTGTTCGGTTTAGTAAAATTGACAGCGGGTGCTATAGGTACCAGCTCAAGCTGGCTGAGAAGAATTGGTGCCTATATTGGTAACTAGTCGGAACCAGAAGCCCCTACTGGATTTAAAGAGTCCAGAAGAATTGCCAGTTTATTAGTATCTTCCATTAACATCCAGTTGAGACCAGTTAAGCACCAATTAGTGCCAGCTCAAGCCAGTTCAGGCTTCAACTGGTCCAACCTTCAGGGCGACCTTCTCCACCAAGTTCCTATAGTTTCCTTCATTATTCCTTACGAAACTGACAAGTACCATCCCATCAGCATACTTCAGGGTCCTTATATCGTCATGCTCTGATCAACAATTATTCATATGAAGTATGAAAAACAAAGCTGAAAGCACACAGCCCTGAGGAAATCTAGTTTTCATTAACATGGGTATCGGAGTAAATCCTGTAAATTAACACTCATTGGATCCTGTTGTGAAGGAAATTACTGATCCAAAATAGGAGAGTAGGATTAAAATTAAGGTTTTTCAATTTCTCAATAAGCTTGAATAGTTGCATGGTATTAAAATCTCAAGAGAAACCTACAAAGGTAGTGGGAGCGTCGTTGCCTGATCTATTCATGTGCAGTTAGATCGAATGGACCAAGGTCAGAACAGCATTGTCCACTGACTTATGAAGTTGATAGGCAAACTGTAATTTATGGAACAAGAGGGTCCGGAAGATGCTCTGAGACAATGGCCAGAATTTTCTGTCCCCATTGCTGTCGGGCATCATGGTGAGCGTGAGGGGGCAATATGACAGGAAGCACAAAAATTGGTTTCACGCCATCGTGAAACCAGTTTGAAATCGTCCGCTCCACCAGTCAGTGGCTGGCCGCGTTTCCCATCACTGGACATCAGGAACATCATTTTAATACATCTGCATATCATTATAAGCCCTGCTCACTGGAACCATCCCCCCCCGCCCCCCCACGCTGGATCATCCGGTCACGCCGGCATGATTGCATGTCAACTTGTTTCACAACAGCACTGATGAGGCCTGCACCTGGCAAGCTGCACTTTGAGGGGAACTCGGAGGAGAGTGCACAATAATGTTGTGCAGCGATCATGAGTGTTGCCCGTCGGACTTCAAAGTTGAGGTGCCGTGCATTCAGGAAAGGGCACAGGCAAGTTGCTTTTTCCCAGCTGGCTGGCAGAGTGGTGCTGGAGCAAGGGCTGCAGTGCAGTTGGGGTGAGTTGCAGGGGCAAGGCAGCATGCTGTGAGACAAGTTGTGGGGTACAAGGGAGGCACATTATCTGAGGCAACTGAGAGCGCACATAGAAATAAATAAGTACGATTTGATAGCCATTACAGAGATATGGCTGCAGGAGGACATGGATTGGGGCCTGAATATTAAAGGGTATGTGACATTTAGGAAGGACAGGAAGTGAGGAAAAGGTGGAGGGGTGGTTCTGTTAGTTAACGATTGTATTTGCACAATAGAGAAGGATGACCTAAGTTCAGGAAACCAGGATGTGGAATCAGTTTTGGAAGATATGAGAAATGATAAAGGCAAGAAGTCACTTGTGGGAGTAGTGTACAGGCCCCCTAATAGTAATCACATGGTAAGGTGAAGCATAAAGGAAGAAATAATGGGAGCTTGACAGAGATGCACGGTGATAATTATGGGAGATTTTAATCTATATATAGACTGGAAAAGTCACCTGGGCAAAGGCAGCCTAAATGAGGAGTTCATAGAATTATTCCAGGATAGTTTCTTAGAACAGAAGTTCTGGAGCCAACCAGAGAGCAGGCTATACTAGACCGGGTATAGTACAACAAGATGGGATTAATTAATGATTTCATTATGAATGGCACCCCTAGATAGCAGCGGCCATAATATGATTGAATTTTACATTCAGTTTGAGGGAGAGAGAGGTGGGTCCAAGACCATGTTTTTAAACTTAAATATGCAGACACAGCAAGTAATTCGGAAAGCTAATAAAATGTTATAATTTATTGTGAGGGGAAATTAAATACAAAAGTAGGGAGGTTATGCTTCAATTATACAGAGCACTAGTGAGACCACATCTGGAGTACAGTGTACTGTATTGGTCACCTTATTTAAGGAAGGATGTAAATGCATTGGAAGCAGTTCAGAGAAGGTTTACCAGATGGATAACTGGAATGAACGGGTTGTCTTATGGGGAAAGGTTGGACAGGCTGGGCTTGTATCCACTGGAGTTTAGAAGAATAAGATGCAACTTGATTGAAACATATAAGACCCTGAGGGCTCTTGACAGGATAGATGTGGAGAGGGTGTCTCCTCTTGTGGGAGAATCATGAACTAAGGGTAACTGTTTAAAGATAAGGGGTTGCCACCCCTGCTGCTCAAAGAGTCAGCTTGGGCACCCACTGCGAGGAGGATTCGCAGGTGCACCCTCCAGGCCTATCCACCCAAGTGACCCCAAGAGTGTCCGGCCCATCCGACTCCACTCTTCCTGTGACGTCCACAGCTCCAGCTCCATAGGGTGCCACTGCCACACAGCAGGACCCTGAAAACAGGCCGGGGTCCTCCAAGTCTCGGCCCTCCAGAGGACACCTGCCAAAGTCATCACAGGCAGGGCGTCACAGTCAGCTGGCTGCCTCCACCTCCACTGTGGATATCCAGGGAGCACCATGATGTAATGGCAAGGTTAGGACAATTAAGGAGAATTAGTTATCTGGAATGAGTCTTATGAGGAAAGGTTGGACAAACTGGGCTTGTTTCTTCTGGAGTTTAGAAGAGTGAGGGGTGACTTGATTGAAGTTTACAAGATCCTGAACGGTCATGACAAGGTGGACATCGAAAGGATGTTTCCTCTTGTGGGTGAGTCCAGAACTAGGGGACACTGTTTTAAAATTAGGAGTCGCCCTTTTAGGGCAGAGATGAGGAGAATTTTTTTCTCTCAGAGTGTTGTGCAACTTTGGAACTCTCTGCCTCAGAAGGTGGAGGCAGGGTCATTGAATATTTTTTAGGGCAGATTTGATAGATTCTTGTTAGGCAAGGAAATCAAAGGTTATTGGGGGTAGATGGGAATGTGGAAATCGAAACACAAGAAGATCAGCCATGATCATATTGAATGGGGGAGCAGGCTCGAGGGGCTGAATGGTCAACTCCTGTTCCTATTTCTTATGTTCTTATGTAACTCTTTCGAGTACAAACCCGTTTCCATCTGTTTCAGATGTTGTTTCATAGTTTGCCATTGTGAGATTTGAACTCTTGATCTTGGGGTTACAAACCCAGTACCATAACCACTTGGCTATTTAGGCCAAGCTGCACAGCCTGGCCATGGGTGTTAATCACTTGTACATTGTGTTCACTATTGTCAATAAACTCCCAAGAATCTTTCCCTGCCTGTGAGTCCTTGTTCTGATGAGCAGTGTTTGTGTCACTCAGATGTGAAACCCTTCGGCACAAGATAAAGGCAGGTGTCTCAGTCCAGGGCCTCTTCCCTGTGTCTGTGCAGCCTTCAGATCACAGTGATGGCCCAGCCTCACACTCCCTGGAAACATTATTGATATCTGCACCTCGACGGTGCTGGTCATTGCTGCCAGGATGTAGTGGGCAGGCGCCACAGACTTCTCTCATTCTCTCTGTGTGCTCTCAGCACCTTTAAGGCGGAGTTGGCCCCATCTCTTCAACATTTGTGACCATTGATGCTGTGCTTCAGCTCCCAAAGGGCTCAGGTGCTGAAGAAGGACAACACATCAGAAGCTTCGAATGTTTCATGGCTACGTCTCTATGATATGGCCCTGATCACGGAACACAAGCAAACTCCCCTTGGTCATATAGGAGTCAGGCATTCATAGAGGCTGCATGAAGATATATGGAGTGTCCTGAATGTATATCCTCCTGCAATCGAGCGACTATTGGGACCTTCACTGCATCTCCATGACAGGAGTATTCTCACAGAGGGCATTCACACTGCCATAAGCCAGGCTGGAGTCAAACGTTCACAACTGTAATGTGAGGAACTATGGGGACACCTCACTGCATGTCGTCATCATCCTCCACAAATCTAGCAGCTATGGGGGCCTCCCGAGCATGCCTGCCTCCTCTAGCCAGTTCAAGGGGTTCAGCCCTGTCATCATTGCCTCCGAGGACCTCCTCAACCTCATCCCTGTCAAGGTCCTCCTCCATCTCCTCAGCCAGCTGATTTCCCCATTGGAGCGCCAGGTTGTAAAGGGCACAGCAGACGACAGTGATGCGTGACACCCTCTGTGGACTGTATTGCAGGGCTGCAGCAGACTGGTCCAGGCACTGGAACCTCATCTTCAGCATCCCGATGGTCTGCTCCACCAAGTTGTGAGCTGCAGCATGAGCCTCATTATAGCGTCGCTCTGCTGCAGTCTGAGGCCACCACATGGGTGTCATCAGTCACAGCCTCTGTGGGCAGCCCCTGTCCTCAAGGAGCCAACCCTGCAGCCTCTGTGGACCCTGGAAGACTCCAGTGATCTGTGACTGACTAAAGATGTAGGTGTCATGCACACTCCCTGGAAACTGTGCTCACCCCTGCAGGATGTATTTCTGGTGGTCGCACACCAGCTGCACATTCAGCTAATGGAAGCCCTTGCAGTTGATGTGGCTCACTGTGTGTTGCTATGGAGATCTGAGCACCACATGAGTGCAGTCGATCACACCCTGCACATGTGGGAAACCCGAGATCAGGGTGAATCCAATCGCTCTTACATCCTGGCTGTCCCGGTCCTGGGCAAAATGCACAAAGTTGTGTGTCCTCACAAAGGTGGCCTCTGTGACCTCATGGATGCATTTGTGGGCAGAGGCCTGTGAGATCCCACAGAGGCCATCTGCGGAGCCTTGGCATAGAGATTGAGCGCCGTGGTCACTTTCACAGCCTCTGGCAGTGGATGCCCCACCCCCATGTCCACCAGCACCAAATCCTGCAGCAGGCAGCAGATGTGAACAACCCGGTTCCATAAGCACGTGCAGTCTTCAGTGACACTGGTTCTCGATCATCTGCAGGAATGAAAGACTGTGTCTATAGGCCCTGGGTGTCATTAGGCACCAGTCTGCAGTGGCTCGGTGTGGCTCTTGGGCAGTGTGTGCAGGAGCCCCAGCTGCCCCTTCTTCCTGAGGTTCGAGGCCCTGCCTCTGCACAACCAGGAGCTTCAGTCACTCTCTCCTCCATCTTCTTCATGCTCTTTCAGCCTTCAGGCACACAGCTAGTTCACCAGGTTCCATGATCCTGAGGTACTGCTCCTGTAGGATGAAGGAGAAAGACATTTGGTTAGCATGGGTGCACTAAGAACATGTCCTGGTTAAATGTGACGGCCACTTAACACTTCCCGGAGAGCGCTGGCCACCACTTGGGTGGCCAGAGATTATTGCGCTGCACGGCTGCCCTGTTAGCTTGAACCATGGGGGACATTGATCCAAACCAGGATGCTGACATTGCAAGGGGCTGTGAGCACCTCCAGCAGTGACTGCTCCATGGTCAGCTTTAGTGAGGAGATTGTACAACGTGTGCAGTCCAACTGCTCTGCAGTCCACTGAAATGCTCATGAATTTGCAGTGTGTGCCGAGGCGGGCAGCAGGCGGGGGACCTCTGGAAAACTTGGTGGCACTTTGATGCCTCTGTGTTGTTTGAGTGGGCAGACAAGCTAGGGGCCCAACCCCAAACATATCAATGTGACTGCGCCTGAACTGTCTCAGTTGCAGAGGAATGGTCACTTTATACAGGTTTTCCAAATGTGTGGCCGCTTCCCTCACCCACCCTACCCCCTACCCCCCACCCCAAATATGCTTGTGTGCTATATTCAATAGCAGGGTTGCACTTGCCCCCCCTACCAAATCGCCTCAACGGCAAGGCTGTTCTTGCCCTCCACTCCCCCTCACCCTCAAACGTCACCTCCTAGGCAGGGCGGCACTTGCCCCCCCCACCCCCCCCTCGCTCCCCCTCACTTTCAAAAGTCGTTTCAGTGGCAAGGCAGCACTTAACTCCGATCCCCCGGGGCCCCTGGAACCTGCAAAACAATAGGCAACCCTGACGAGCTCTGCAGAATCTGCAGAGCGCTGTGCAGTCATCTCCAATTCCCCCAAGGTGCAGACTGCCAAGTGCGCGTAGCCTCTGTGCTGTTGTGAAACACATTGGTGTGCTTTGCCACCGCCGTGGATGGATGATCCAGCGGTGGGGCGGGGGGAGTGGGTGGGGGGGTGGGTGGGGGGGGGGGGCGGTGGTGCAAGAGCCTGGCGGGTTGGCCTGATAATTATATGCTGATATATCACAATGAGGTTCCCAACAACTGATAGCGGGGAACGCGGCCCACTGTCAGCGGGCTGAGCGGACAATCGCATCCTGCCTTCCCATCATCGTGAAACCAATCGTGCCATATTGTCCGCTCGGGCCACCAGCAGGCATGGAAAATTCCGTCCCTCGACTCAATTTAACTGTTGGATGCATTCAGGGAAAAGGTTACAATCCCTCAGATGCAGGACAATTGGTTCCTGAACTTGCTTGTGCCTTTCTCTGTAGGATATTTTAACAGGAGTTTGATGTATGGACGAGCATATGCACTCAGGGTGGGACTCACTGACTGATTGATTATTTTAATGCATTGGATATAATGACTTGTATTAGTTTTATTGACAAGATGCATTGACAAGATACACAATATCTGTGGTGGTCATAGGACCAGCTTAGTTTGAGAATTGGAATGATGCCCATCAGAAGACCAAAGGCTGCTTTAGATGACTGAGCAGACTGAAATTAGATATATTGCTTATGTAACTGTCCCAATGGAGTTGCCAGGAAGATGGTGAAATCATAGTATTTCGAGAAGGGGCCTGGTAAAGGCATTTTGTATAACTGATGAGAAAGTTTGATCTTGCACAATCTTGAAAATCGACTTTCTGATTAACATCAAACTGAATCACACAAGCACAATGCAGCATTCAGAGTCATTTGCTGGTAGAGCAGTATGACTTTTCCTTCTAAATCTGGGATCTCAAGTTAAATTCTCAACAACAGATAGGGCCTCATCTGTAAGGCAGAGGCACGTAATTTATAATTATCTAGCAGTCCCTGCTGGCTGGGTAGTGCTTTATTATTTGAACATATTATTGAAACTTCTTGTTTATATTTCATATTTATTCTCGTATGTATTAGTGTTTTCATGTCTAACCCTAACATCTTTCAAAGAATTTAATTTTAAAGCATAAAAATTATAATTCCATTGTATTAATCAGATTATTAGATTATTATTGATGAAAAAGTGTTGATCCAATTAATATAATCCATTATATTTTTTATTTTGAATTCCCAAACTAAAAATTGTTTAATATACCCACAATGGCCTTGTAATAATGTTAATCCTAATGTAAAACAAAAACAGAATTACCTGGGAAAACTCAGCAGGTCTGGCAGCATCGGCGGAGAAGAAAAGAGTTGACGTTTTGAGTCCTCATGACCCTTCGACAGAACTAAGTAGAAATAGGAAAGGGGTGAAATATAAGCTGGTTTGAGGTGTGTGTGTGTGTGCGTGGGGTGGGGTGGTGGGTTGGTGGGTTGGGTCGGGGGAGAGAAGTGGAGGGGGGGTTGTGGTTGTAGGGACAAGCAAGCAGTGATAGAAGCAGATCATCAAAAGATGTCACAGACAACAGAACAAAAGAACACATAGGTGTTGAAGTTAGTGATATATATCTCTAAACGAATGTGCTAATTAAGAATGGATGGTAGGGCACTCAAGGTATAGCTCTAGTGGGGGTGGGGGGAGCATAAAAGATTTAAAAATATTTTAAAATAATGGAAATAGGTGGGAAAAAGAAAAATCTATATAATTTATTGGAAAAAAAGAACAAAAGGAATGCCAATAGGGGGGGTGAGGGGAAGATGTGTTTGGTAGTGCTGGAGATGGCGGAAATGGCGGAGGATGATCCTTTAAATGCAGAGGCTGGTGGGGTGATAAGTGAGGACAAGGGGGACCCAATCATGTTTCTGGGAAGGAGGAGAAGGCATGAGGGCGGATGCACGGGAGATGGGCCGGACACGGTTGAGGGCCCTGTCAACGACCGTGGGTGGAAAACCTCAATTAAGGAAGAAGGAGGACATGTCAAAGGAGCTGTTTTTGAAGGTAGCATCATCGGAACAGATGCGACGGAGGCGAAGGAACTGAGAGAATGGGATGGAGTCCTTACAGGAAGCGGGGTGTGAGGAGCTGTAGTCAAGGTAGCTGTGGGAGTCAGTAGGCTTGTAATGGATACAGGTGGACAGTCTATCACCAGAGATTGAGACAGCGAGGTCAAGGAAGGGAAGGGAAGTGTCAGAGATGGACCACGTGAAAATGATGGAGGGGTGGAGATTGGAAGCAAAATTAATAAATTTTTCCAAGTCCCAATGAGAGCATGAAGCAGCACCGAAGTAATCATCGATGTACCGGAGAAAGAGTTGTGGAAGGGGGCCGGAGTAGGACTGGAACTAGGAATGTTCCACATACCCCATAAAGAGACAGGCATAGCTGGGGCCCATGCGGGTACCCATAGCCACACCTTTTATTTGGAGGAAGTGAGAGGAGTTGAAGGAGAAATTGTTCACTGTGAGAACAAGTTCAGCCAGACGGAGGAGAGTAGTGGTGGATGGGGACTGTTCGGGCCTCTGTTCGAGGAAGAAGCTAAGGGCCCTCAGACCATCCTGATGGGGGATGGAGGTGTAGAGGGATTGGATGTCCATGGTGAAGAGGAAGCGGTTGGGGCCAGGGAACTGGAAATTGTTGATGTGACGTAAAGTGTCAGAGGAATCACGGATGTAGGTGGGAAGGGACTGGACAAGGGGAGAGAGAAGGGAGTCAAGATAACGAGAAATGAGTTCTGTGGGGCAGGAACAGGCTGACACGATCGGTCTACCGGGGCGGTTCTGTTTGTGGATTTTGGGTAGGAGGTAGAAGCGGGCCGTCCGAGGTTGGGCGACTATCAGGTTGGAAGCTGTGGGAGGAAGATCCCCAGAGGAGATGAGGTCAGTGACAGTCCTGGAAACAATGGCTTGATGTTCAGTGGTGGGGTCATGGTCCAGGGAGAGGTAGGAGGAAGTGTCTGCGAGTTGATGCTCAGCCTCCGCGAGGTAGAGGTCAGTGCGCCAGATAACAACAGCACTACCCTTGTCAGCGGGTTTGATGACGATGTCAGGGTTGGACCTGAGAGAATGGAATGCAGTAAGTTCAGAGAGAGAGAGATTAGAATGGGTGAGAGAAAATCCTAATCCTAATGTAAAACATCAAGTGCTACTAAGACATGTGAATGCATTGTTCCCAATTATTACCACAACTGTAAATAAATCTGGTCACAAAATTGGAAGCTAAGACTTTTAGGCCTTAAATTAAAATGCAATCAAGTGTCATTATTATATTATGAGCTAAAACTATTTTATCATTTATAACTGAGTATAATTACCTATGCTTCCAAATACCTGCACACCATAATGACGATGGGCAAGAAAATTCTAAAAAAAAGTAAGCCAGTGCACAAATATGGTACAAGATTCATTATGGCTGCTTCTAGAGCATTAAGTAAATTGCAGAAAAGCAATATTTTAATTATGTTTCCTCTCTAAACATCTCACGAAAGAGCTATAAAATTTCATGTATGTGTTTATTCACCTATTAATGAACAGGCTATATAAAAAAGCAACTCTATGCAAGGTGATCTTCAGGAGGACTATGAATAACAGCTCTATAATGATTAATATTTCTGGAAGATGAGATAATTTCTTTCTCATCAAGAGAAAGTTTTGCAAGATAAAAAATCCATGGGTGTAGTAATTCACTAAAACTACATGATATATGCCAAAATACCTTGGAATTCATACAGTGCCACTTTGAGATTTATATTTTCAAAGCACAACAATTCATAGCCCAAATATTCCAATCGATGTTGGAACTCTTGGTTCCGACCCTGATCAGACAAGAAAACACACTCTTATTTTCTTCTGATTTTTCTGGAAAATCATCCACTGGAGGATCCTTCCAAACTGACTCAGTGCTGGGAAACTCTGAAACTTCAGCGAAGGAACATGCAGAAGCCACACCCCTTTTTTATGGCATGAGTTGCCATATTCTGGAAGTAAGGAGTTTAAATGTCCCAAAATTCTACGAAAAGCAACAGAGACAAAGTGAGTGTGGAAGTGGGTAGGGTGAGTGAGGTAAGGGAGTAGGTTGGGTAAGGCAGTTGGGTGGCTGAGGTAAGTGATAAGGCATAGGGCGGGTGAGGGAGTAAGGTGGCATCTAGGTGGAGTGGTAAAGTCAGTTTGGGGAGAGTCGGGGGGGTTGTGGGTGTGTCGGGGTGGGGTTTGGGAGGGTTAGGTCAGATCAGGCCATGTTAGGAGGGGGTGAGGTTGGATCAGGCTGGGTTGAGGGTCATCAGAGGTGGGAGTAGTTTGGGGGGTGGGTTCACGGGGTAGAGTCAGGTGGTGAGGTGGGGTCAAGTCAGGCCAGGGTGTCAAGGGATAAGGCAGACCACTGTGGGTGTGGGTAGCGGGGCATCTAGAGGAGTCAGGGGCTCTGGGAGATTGTTAGGAGATCCAGGGTGGAATTGGGGGTGTCAGTTACATCGTTACCCTGGAGTTAGACTAATATTATTCTGACTAACATTCCCTGGGTAGCAATCCAGGTAAGTCAGAGGCATCCATAGCCTAAGACTCAAACTCAGAGCTGGAGAGCTTTTCAGAGGGTCCAAAAGAGCAGTAGAATTACCCCTTGGAAGCTCAAACTTCCTGGTCAATTCCCTTGGAGTCAGTGTACTGGGACTCCTGAAGGGGTCCCAAAGTGTATTTTGGGGATGCGGAGGCTGGAAGATCTGGGCCCATGTATTTTAACATGCCATGACTTATTGACTTACAGGGCTGAATTTTTATCTCGCTGAGCAGGTGCGCACCCAACCCGACTGAACGTAAAATGATGCACAATCTCATCGGGCAAGCGTCCCGATGTCATCACGCACACACGTGATATTTCAGTCGGCGGGCGCACGCTGGAGTCAGCAGCTCACCCACTGACAATTATGCGGCCCACTGAGGCCGTTAAAAAGGTAATCGGAAGAAATTTTTCACTGCCCCGTCCAATCTTACGGTTGGCGGGCAGGCGAAAAGGCCAAGCGGCCTCTGCATTTTTTGGAAACCTCATCCACGGGCGGGAAGAGGTTTCCCAACAGCAAATAAAAATGAAATAAAAACTTTAACACTTATTTAATAACATGCCCCTGCTCATGGGACAGGGTGACATGAGGGAACATGTGTTATAACATTTTTTAACACCTTTACTTTTTATTTCGAAAACCGTTCAAGCACGCATTCGTGTGCATGTGTGAGTTTTGCACTCCCCTCCTCCCCCTCCACCACACACAGGCAGCGCTGCCGCTCACGTTTCATGCTGGGCGGGCCTGAATTGGCCTGCCAGCCTGAAATCGCAGTGCGGTGCGACCCTGATCATGGTCAGCTTCCTGAATGCCCCCACCAAAGCCGCCCGACAAGGGCAAAATTCTGCCCATATATAGTACATCTTAACATTTTTTTAGTGAGGTTTGTGTTTAAGATGGGGAGCATCACCTTTGAATATTTTTCATTTTTTTCACTGTATCAACATCAAAAGCTCCTAGGTCAAACATGGTACGATCACACTTCAAGCTCCTTTGCCTCAATTATATGCCTTAACTCCAGCCTCAAAGGGTATCACCCATATCAAAGCAATATGAATTAGTACTGCTGATAAAAGAGACATGTCAAAGCTTTTCGTCTTATACTCATCAGGACACTTCGCAAGAATACTAATATGAGAAGAAAACAATAATTTATACTGTATGTAGAGAGAGTGCTGATTGGCTGGCAAATGGACTCTGAATGGTAAAGGCTTTGCCATGGAGAGTGCATCAATTAATGATAACTGACAGTTAACTGCCAAGAATTGTTTGAAATTTAAACCAGGCAGCTTGACCTTGATTGGTCAAGGCATTGCCCTGAGGAATGAGTCAGCGAATGGCAGTCCCTTATTTTGTTTAGCTAAAACAGGCACAAAGTGTGTACATATTCTTTCTGTCTGCAAAGAACAGTGCCCTGTGTATTAATATATGTAGCTTCCAATACATGCAAAAGCGCCACACTGCAAGCCCCACTGACAACCTTAAATTGGTTGCCAGCATAATTCTTAGCACATTGGGGATTATTTATCAAATGTTGTCCAATCACGGAATCACGTCTAATGTTTGACACCAAATTTTGAGTTTTGCAAGTGTGGACTGGTTGGATACGATCTGTACCTTGCCCGTTGTGAACAGCGGCTGGGACATGCTGTTTAATACAATCTGCCAGTCTTTGGGACATAAATATACATATCTAGCACCACAATGGCATTGAAATTCATATACCACATTACTAATTTGTACGTTAGGCAGAATGCCTTTTTGGCTTGGCAACAGCATCCTGTTAGTGGTGAGTACCGTTGCTGCTGCATAGAAGCAGCATGAAACAGCTAGCTTCACCTGTTGCTCAAATGTTTGAGATACCTTTCCCTTTCTAGGTAACCTGAGGTAGACTGGGCACTTTTCATGCCAAAGGGCTTAAGCCCGTTTATGAGTTTGCGTGATTTACAATGCAGCATTTCACACTGAACCTTTGGCCCTGAAAGGTGCCCAGTCTACCTCAGATTACCCTGGAAGGGCAATGTATCTCAAAATTTTGAGTAACAGGCGAAGCTAGCTCTTTCATGCTGCTACTATGCAGTAGCAACATGAATGATATTCACCACTAACAGAATACCGCTAAGAATTACGCTGACAAACAATTTAAGATTGCCAGTTGGGCTTGCAGTGTGGTGCATTTGCGTACACTGGAAGCTACATATATTAATACACAGGGCCCTTTGCAGACAAAAAGAACATGTACACACTTTGCCCCTGTTTCAGCTAAACAAAATAAGTGACACCCATTCACTTACTCATTCCTCAGTACAATGCCTTGACCAATCAGAGTCAAGCTGCCCGGTTTAAATTTCAAACAATGCTTTGCAGTTAACTGTCAATTACCATCTACTAGTGAATTCTCCATGGTAATGCCTCTACCAGTCAGAGTCCAACCAATTAGCATTCTCTTTTCATACAGTATAAGTTGTTGTTTTTCCCTTATATTGACATTCTTGCAGTGTCCTAATGGGTGCAAGATGAAAATATTCAACATGTTTCTTTGATCAGTTTGAATTAAATAAAATTTAATAGGCATTAAAGTGAGTGTAAGTTTGTATTTATTTGTTGTATTATGTTTTTAATGCCAAATATATTGTAATGCTTCATTAATAATATCAACCAAAAGACAATATGCCCAACGACAGTATTCCTGTATTACTGTATCACAGTTTTATTTGATGGATGATATTCCATCATGTGGATTTGAATTTTGCACTGTGCCTCATCTTTGAATTTTTAAATGCTCATAAGCCCCTTTAATAATACTTTTCAAGTTGGTTACATGGTAGATGTTCAAAATCCCCATAAGTACACGTCATCAGTGATCCTAAGCAGTACTTTTGTGAAGCAGATGAGAGGGTTTAAAATATGAGGTTTAGTATGTGTATGGAGAGCCTTTATTCAGGGAGAAAGAATTATTGTCATAAATGATTTCTCATCCTCTATACATATAATTGGATGGATATCAGAGGTGAACTTAATAGACAGAGGTTATAAAGTAAATTCATTAAAAAGTCCTAAGAAAGAAGTAAAATGATGAATCAAACTGAAAGTAAAGAGTATAAAGAACCAACTCTCTGCACAGAACTGCCTGATTGGATAGGTTTAGAGGCAATAATACTAGCAAGAATGCATATGGATAACCAGATAGCTATCCTACAAATTACCTCATTTAGAAGATCACGCTTTGCCATATTTGGATACAGTTACCAATCTAGTAAAGAAACATGCGATAATATATTTTGCCAGCCACCAAGCAACTTTGACCATGAGTTTCTGCAAAGCTACCACAGATTTTCTGCCATCTTGCCAAAAGATTTGGTAACGCAGTTTTTTGAGTGAGAATTGGCCTCTGAGGGGTTCAAAATGGCAGGCAACATGCGCTCACTCATTTCATATGCCATATTTTTATCACTTATCATTGGCCATATTGGGTATCCATTGAATTCAAACATCCTATGACTCATTGGATAAAGAAAAGTTAGAAATAAAGGAGCACAAAAATGTCGTGATTGAACTAAAAATCCACAGAATGTCAATTTGAATCCCATCATGGCAGCTTGTGAATTTAAATTCAGTTTTAAACTTAGAGATAAGAACAAAAAAACTGCGGATGCTGGAAATCCAAAACAAAAACAAAAACAGAATTACCTGGAAAAACTCAGCAGGTCTGGCAGCATCGGCGGATTGAATTCAACAACTTTAGGTCATAAGCTCCCTCCCCCATCCCCACCCCCTTTCTGTTTCCCCCTACCCCCTTTTTTTTCCCAATAAATTATAAAGATTTTCCTTTTCCCACCTATTTCCATTATATAAAAAAAAACCCCACTAGAGCTATACCTTGAGTGCCCTACCATCCATTCTTAATTAGCACATTCGTTTAGATAATATCACCAACTTTAACTTTAACACCCATGTGTTCTATTGTACTATTGTCGTTGACATCTTTTGATGATCTGCTTCTATCACTGCTTGTTTGTCCCTACAACCACACCACCCCACCTCCACCTCTCTGTCTCTCTATCTCTCCGCCCCCTACACACACACCTTAAACCAGCTTATATTTCAACTCTTTCTTGGACTCGAATGCAAGTTCTGTCGAAGGGTCATGAGGACTCGAAACGTCAACTCTTTTCTTCTCCGCCGATGCTGCCAGACCTGCTGAGTTTTTCCAGGTAATTCTGTTTTTGTTTTTGTTTCAGTTTTAAACATCTTGGAAATGAAATCTGATATAATTAATAGTGACCTCAAGAAGCTATTGGATTATTGAAAAAAAAAACCAGTTGGCTCAAAATTTCCTTGAGAAGGAAATCTTTACCTGATCTAGCCCATACGTGACTAATAATACACCAATGTGGATAACACTTAATTGCTATCTGAGGCAGCTGAGCAGGCTATTCAGTTCTCTCAAACAACTGCAAAAGGCCCATTGTCACTTTCTCAAGGGCAACAAGGGATAGAGAATAAACGTCAGACTCACCTGCAGTACCCACATCTGAGAATGAATAAATAAGTAAAAAGATTCTTGCATAATTATAGTTGTGAAAACTTAAAACGAGACTACATGTTATTTTCTAAAATTAATTCACAAGCATGGTAAACGTGCCATGTAAATGTTTCATAATGATGCACTGAGACACTGATGTGCATCATGAATTTAAAATTTAAAAAGGTTAAACTTTATTGATCTGTTGGTTGCTTGGAACAGTTTGAGCAGAAATTAGTCATCAACTGTGATATAATTTCAAGTAAGGTAATTAGTTCCCAACAGTTAGCTGGTAGATCATGTATAATGGAGTAAACTAAATTTCAAAAATACACTTAAATTACTTTGCTTTATAGAGCAAAGCAGAAAATATGTGACAGACGATTACACAGTTAAAGTAATTGGTTCCTGATTAAAACAACATTCTATTTCATTTGTCAGACTACTCTTTAAAATATACAGAAAAGTTAGAATACCAGGGGAATTTTCTGGTCTACATCAGATAGATAATGATTAATGTTATGACAATGGCACAGCTATAATATCAAGCTTCAGGAGATTGTTCAAGCTGGATCTCTGATCCAGTTTCTTATTTGTCTCATGTTGGATTATGTGCTACCAGTGCATGTTTGGTGGAAAAACTCAAATAAGTGACTCAAAATCTTTGTGGGGCTTGATGAAAACTCACAGATACAGTTAGCTTCTTTGCTTCCACTCTATTTAAACCAAATGGTTTGCCACATCAACAATTACAATTTACGAGCAAACCTGTTTTTTCTCACTTCTACAATTAGTACATGCAATCAAGTAGTAATTATTATGAGTCAAATCCAATACTTTACTCAACCATAGGTAATATTAAAAACCTACTCACAGATAAATTGACAATTTAATTTTCTTAGGCACTGACTTCTTGACATCTTAATGTGTGAATAAAGCAGGAAAAGCGAGTGCAAGTTATATTTATTTTCATCTAATTAGTTAATTGATTCTTCAGCAAGAATTACCAGAATATTTTCCAAGGCATTTATAATTCTGAAATGGTTCTAAATCCCAGGTGTATATTACACATGAGTGCATTCTATGCAGAAATGTTCTTACAGAAATTCAGCTTCAATCTATTTTTGTAAACCATTGGCCTGGAATTTCCACAGAGCTTCTATACCTCTGCTACCGTAATGTTTCTGGAAGTTTGGCAGAAACTCAATTTACATGCATAGATGGGGTTTCTCAGCACTTTCAGTGAAGTTACAAAGGCGGAATAGGAGCAGCTCCCAGGGAATTCCAAAAATATCAAGGTAAACTGCAAATGTCCATAGTGCAGGACATGAACGTAGATAAAAAGAGTAAAATCTGGGCTGAGACAAACCAGATACTAGTGTTTAGGTTACACTAAGTGAGTTGTAAAAGCCTAGAGGTTGTCTGATCAGGGAAATACTTAAAAAAAGTGATAAATTTGTATCTATAATGTTGCTGGAGTTATGGGAATCTAATGCTTTCCTTTAGCCTTTCCAGAATGTCTAGCATGGTTGCCATGTTGAAAAATGAACTTGTGCAGGCATCCCCTGTGAATGCCAGAAGAACTGAAGCGATGATATCATGGCATCACCCAGCACTACCAGCTGATGTGATGCCCATTTTGCAAATTTGGGCCACCCTGGCCCACTCAATAAACTTGCATGTCACTCACCAAAGATCAAGCATTAGCTGCAATGTAGGAACATGAGTTATTTAAAGGACCAGGCATCCAATCTGTAGGAGAGGTCATTTTAAAGGCTCACTTCCAGTGAAGTCTCTGGAAATGCTATGGTGTGTTTCTAGATGTGTTGTGGTGAGTTCCTGAGAAGGCAGAGGAGTTGGTGACCTTTACAGACTGTAGCGAATGTGTATCACAGATTTGAAGGGTGACTCTTTAAAAGGTGCATTTCTGTTTTCAAACCTAAATTGAGTTTCAAAGCCTTTTCAAAATGGACCTATCCCCCATCCAGACCTTTGACATCATTTGCATTCAACAACATTCATTTAGACTCATTTGACATCAATTGCACTCAAAAGCAATCATGTAGCTGTCATTTTATATCACTTGGACTCAAAAGCAATCATTCAGCTATAGTCTAACATTGCAAGTTATGTAACTGACATCAATATTATTAATTGCCCCAAACTGCAGTGCTCAAACATCTGTGCTCAGCAATATACCTTAAGCATTCAGACTTTAAAAACAATCATAAAGGTTATGTTCCATATTTCTGAATTTCCATAGCTTTAAACATCCTAAAACAGAGCTAACTTTAGAAAAAGCAGACTATTTTAACATATATTTGGATAAACTAGAATGATGTTTCTCTTCGTAACCTATAACTTGTACATTACAATCCTGCCCACCGCACCCCACCCCCACTCCCCTGCCCCCAGCAACACCCCCCACCACCACCCACCACCCCCCACCCCCCACCCCCCCACCCCCCCCGCCTCCCCAAAGCTGGGATAGCAGCAGTTTTGCAGCTTTCTCCCCCACCACCCCGGGCCAATTTTCTTCCACTCCCCACTCCCCCGAAATTGCAGCAATTATCTTCCTTCTCTCTCCCCCTCTCACCAACTCCCTTCCTCACCCCGTCTCTTCCCCACTCCCTCTCTCTGCCCCTCCCCCCCCCCCACCTCTCTCTCCTTTCTCCCTACCCACCCAACCTCCTCTCTCTCTTCCCCCAACCCTCTGCCCCCCACCCACCCCCCCCTCACAGTTTGCAGGGCTGGCCAGAAACAGGAAGTGACAGGGAGGCTAGTCCTGATACAGCTTTGCAGCCAGAGTGGGAGCAGTGATGGCACTGGCATCGAGGTGAGTATTCAGGGAAGGGAGGGTGAGGGGTGGGGGGGTAGGGGGAGAGGTTGGGGGTGGCAGAGGGGGAGAGAGGGTAGAGGGGGGAGGGCAGGAGGAGGAGGAGGAGGAGGAGGTACTTCAGTAGGGCCTGGAGTTCAACGGGGCCCAGACTTTGGCATAGTCTGAAGTTTGGCGTAGCCTGGAGTTCACCAGGGCCTGAAGTCCAGAGGGAGAGGGTGGGGGGAGAAAGTCTGGAGCCTAGAGGGAAAGAATGGGGGTAGAAACCGATTAGACCCTAATGCTGGGGATGGGTAGAAAGAAATAGGCCAAGAGACCAAAATGAATTAAGAACTGATGGAGATCTGGCAGCTGCTCTCAAGCACGCACTGTATTACGGAAACCATTTGGAGTTGACATTTCGAGTCCTCATGACCCTTCTTCAACAGAACTTATTCCGTCGAAGGGTCAAGAGGACTCGAAACGTCAGCTCTTTTCTTCTCCGCCGATGCTGCCAGACCTGCTGAGTTTTTTTTTTCCCAGGTAATTCTGTTTTTGTTTTGGATTTCCAGCATCCGCAGTTTTTTTGTTTTTATTTTAGTTAACTCCCTTTCTTGTTTGAAACAATGGCTGGGGTTTTCCGGCCCATCTGTGGGTGAGGCAGCACCCCGACCAAAAGGCCATTGACTTGCGGCGGGACCGGAAGATCCCAACGGTGGGCAGGCGTGGAAAATCCTGCCGAATGACTTATTGAAAATTAATATAGCGTTCATGTTTGTGTTTTTCAACTGTATAAAAGAGGCTTTAAGAAGCCATTTTGTGTGGCAGGGTGCAGAGAACCCAGAAAAAACTCAGGAAGTCAGTTCCAGCCCACGGCTCTCAGCTGAACTAACTGTGCACAGCATGTGAGAGCTGTGTTTATCTCTGCCACTGGGAGTTACAGAATAAGGCATCCAGAAAAAATACTGCAGATTCCAGTAAGGAGAGGAGCCGAAACTCGCTCCCAGCATCTGTTCTACCTATAGATCACCTATGAAGGAAAACTATGACTCTTCAACTTCATAAGCCATTGTAGCTGCTGAACCGAACCTCAAGCTTCAACCCCTTCACTTCTTCTGAAAGAAGGAGTTCAGGAGATGGGCCCGCAACAATATATCACAGAGACTGATTTGAAATCTTGCCTTTTTTCCTGCGTCTGTATATTAATCTTTGTATTTGTGTTTTAGTTAATAAAGTTGATCACTTTCACTCAAGTAACTTTAAGCAGTAGTTTTGTAATAAATTAACCTTTACCTTGCTTAAGAATAAAGCTTGACTGCTGGGTTATTTTTAAAATTGAATCACTCACAAATTAATAGGGGCTACATACACACACACGCGCACATACACGCACGCACACGCACACATACACGCGCGCGCACACGCACACACACGCATACACACACGCGCATACACGCACGCACACACACACACGCATACACACACGCACGCACGCGCGCACACACACACGCGCACACACACACACGCATACACGCACGCGCGCACACACACACACATACACACATGTGCATACAGGCATGCGCACACACACACATGCACACATATGTGCGCGCGTGCACACACACACGCGCGTGCACACGCACACACACACACATTCATATGCACATGCGCACACACGCACACACACACACACGCACACACACACACACACACACGCACACACACACTTGCACACACACACGCACACACACGCGCGCACACACACACATGCACACACACACGCGCGCGTGCACACACACACGCGCGTGCACACGCACGCACACACACACACATTCATACGCACGTGCGCACACACGCACACACACACACACGCACACACACACGTGCACACACACACGCACACACACGCGCGCACACACACACATGCACACACGCACGCACGCGCGCACACACACGCGCACACACACACACATACACACACGTGCATACAGGCACGCGCACACACACACATGCACACACACGCGCGCGCGTGCACACACACACGCGCGTGCACACGCACACACACATTCATATGCACATGCGCACACACGCACACACACACACACGCATACACACATGCGCACACACACACACACACGCACACACACACGCGCACACACACACACACGCACACACACGCACACACACGCGCGCACACACACACATGCACACACACACGCGCGCGTGCACACACACACGCGCGTGCACACGCACGCACACACACACATTCATATGCACGTGCGCACACACGCACACACACACACACACGCATACACACATGCGCACACACACACACACGCACACATACACACGCACACACACACGCGCACACACATGCGCACACACACACACATGCACACACACGCGCGCACACACACACACACACACACACGCGTGCGCACACACACACACACCCACACACGCGCGCACACACACACACACACACCCCCACACACGCGCACGCACACACACACACACACACACACACACACACACGTGCACACACACACACACACACACACGCACACTCAGCCACAGAAGCAAATTCTTAGCTCATGGGCCACTTTGAGGAAACGCCTTTTATGTGGTTGTGACACTGGCAAAGGCTGTAACAGATAGGGTGATGGAGCAGAACTCTGCCCTCTGCCCTGTGAAAAGCAGGGGCCACACTCCGCCATGCTCCTTGACAGTGACAAGAGGCTGTCTGGCAGCCCAACCAATGCGCCCAGCAACTCGGTGGGCAGAATTTTCTGCCTGTCCGCCGTGCAGGGGAGCCAATCCCCACCGGAGAAGCGGGCCGCACTGCCATTTTACCGTGGGCGGGCGGGAAGCGCTATGCTGATTTTGCTGTGCCCCCACCTTCCTGAAAATTTAAACGGGACGGGGTGACGGGGTGGGGGGGGGCGGTGTTCCGCCCGAGGTCATCCCACGTCATTTTACTCGTTGGCCAGTATGTATGCCCAGCAATGCCCTCCTGCATGCCACCCCATCAAAGTCCTCCTCTGAGTCCCTTGCAGCAAAGCTTGCAAACTGCGATCTGGCACATGAACTATCCATTATCCCAGAGTGGATGCAGCCCACTAATCAAGTGCTGCTCCCAACTCTATCCTGGCCCCTAGGGTTTGTGCAGTGGCAGAGTCTGACATGGTGGCTGCAAGCCACCATAAATGATGGGGCCTCTTCATCAGTCCTGTGGCGTCGCTATCACTTCTCCTCCTCCAACTGCCATGGCTGGGCTGGTGGGAGTATCTGGGGTGCCTGAAAGCAGAAAATCAGAAGGGGGATATCAGTGTGAGAGAAGTCGAGGGTGAAATGAAAGCAAGAAGTCGTGTCACACCATCTGCTGCTTGTGCTCCAAGCCAGATAGCAGGGTGAAGCTGTACTGGGAGGTGGGGAGGGCCATCAAGCAGTTACTGGGTGCCACAGAATCTGTTGCAGACAGGTCATGATGCTGGGAGCCATCTCTCCTGTAGCTTCATGAGATGCAGGTGTCCTTGTTCCCTGTTGTCTCTGTTTTGCTTCCTTCTATTATGTGCCACCTTGCCTTCCAAGAGAGAGGGAAGAATGTCAGTAATTGTGCTGCTATGTGTTTGGGTGATGTGTCTACTACAGCTGAATGGTTGGAGGTATGTTGTGAGGTTGGCAGCATTGGAAGAAGTGTGAGGGTGAGGTGGAATATCTGGATGCTACACATGAGTCCTGAGTGCCGGAGACTTGTGCTGGGTGAGTGGTGGGAGTGTGGTGCATTAAGCAATGTGGCAAGTTGAGGTAGTGTGCTGGGTAGAAAAAGTCTTGAGAAGGTGCATTATCTGACCTTCACTATCCATGTGTGGTCATTAGAGTTTTTGTGGCACTGCTGACAGGTCCACAGGTCCAGACATCAGGGATTGATATCTATGGCCACCTGTTCCTAACCCCTTCTGAATGTTTCCCTTGAAGACTCCTGGATCCTTTGGGGCCAAGGTATCACTTCTCCTGTCCACCTTAACCATTAAGATCTCAGTATCTCTGCACTGGTGGTCCAATTTCTTTTTTTTAGAATTGTAGCAATAGTTTTCAGCCTGAGCCTCCTGTCATTGAGTACATTTTCCCTTTAAGAGGATCATACTGCTTTTAAAAACAGACGGCTGACTGCCCTTTGTGCTGTAAGTGAATGCTGCTCAATTCCTGCTGAGTTCAGAGGCAACCAACAGCATAGCAGACACTTGGCTCCAACCACAATCATGTAAATGAGGTGACAGCACTTCCATTGGAACCAGCATTGGCAGGACTGGCACCCCCGAGCCAAAATAATGGTGCAAAGCAATTTTTAGGCCAAAGACCTCTATCTGTTTGCTGATTCTGGAGTGGTAAATTATGTGATACAAAGTGGAGAAATATTTAAGAAGAAGAGCGTGAATGTATCTCAAGAGCTTCAAGAGATAAGAAGGAAGTTCAGAGGATCACTAACCATGGCACCATTAAGAAAACAGAGGCAAACTAAGACAAGGGGCAGAATTTTATGACTGGCGGGTAAGCACACGCCCGACCCAATCGGGCGTAAAATAGAGCGAGAGAACGTCGGGCGAGCGTCCCGACATCATCATCGCACAGGCACGCGCAATCTTCAGGTCGGTGGTCGGGCGCAGGTGTCGGAGCCACACCTGCCATCAATTAAGAGGCCACTTAAGGCCATTAAAAGCTCAGTTGAACCCGATTTTGCATTGACCGCACGATTTTGGGCTCGTCGCAGGGGCAAAACGGGCAGGCAGGCAGTCTACATTTTACAAAATCTCATCCAAGGGCGGGGTAAAAAGGGTCAGCAGCATTGCCAGTGTGACTAGTGGGGAGTTTAGGAGATAGTTTGGTGCTGGTTGCTTATTTGAACATGGCAGCTTCATCTCTGTTCAGGGCTTCATTGTTAGCATTTCCAGGCTTCATCTCAGCACTCACTGGTGCCTCCAAGGCCCTTGGTGGATTTTGACCATATGAACCCTTCCAAATATCAGACAGCCTCCTGTAACCTTGGTGATGGGGATTGTGGTCTCTCCTGGGGGCAGCTCCCCTGAGGAGGAAAAGAGGGGCAGACAGGAGAGGAGGCCAGGTGTCTCAATGCAGCTTCCTGGGGAGGGACCTGTGGGAGGAGAGACGCAGGCACAAGGGGCGCAGGGCCAGAAGAAAGTCCAAGGTAGAAAGAGCTTCAGAAGACGCCACTATCCTGCTGCTAGGGTTTACAGGCAGCGATGCAGCTACCTCAACATGTCCAAGGTGCAATGCTGAAGGAGGCTCCGTCTCTCCTGGGAGACAGTGACCTCCATTTATCAGATGATTGGGCCTGAGATCAGCTCCAACTGAGTGGATGGAAACCCCATGCCATTGGCTCTGAAGGTCACAGTGGTCCTCAACTTCTATGTCTCCGGCTCTTTCCAGGGGTCAGTAGGGGACCTGTGTAGAGTGTCCCAATCAGATGTCCACAGTTGTGTCAAGCTGGTGACAGAAGCACTGTTCAGATGGGTAATGACATTTATTCATTTCCGTATCGACAAGGCCAGCCAGACTAAGCGAGCCAAAGGGTTTGCAGTGATTGCTGGGTTCCCCCTCATTCAGGGTGCAATCATCTGCACACATGTGGCCATCAAGTCACCAGTGAATCAACCGGGTGCCTTTGTCAAGAGGAAGGGCTTCCACTCGATGAACATCCAGATAGTGTGTGACCACAGATTCTGAAAGTCTGTGCACGGTACCCTAGCAGTTCCCATGATGTTTATATCCTCAGACACTCCCAGGTTTCGAGGCTATTCAGTATTCCAGCCCAACTGGGTGGATGGCTGCTGGGTGACAAGGGCTATCCCCTGAAAAGGTGGCTTATGATGCTTCTCCGCCACCCAGGAACAGAGGCAGAGCAGCGTTACAATGGGAGTCATGCCTCCATAAGGGAATTGATAGAGAGGACCATAGGTCTTCTGAAGATGAGCTCCTGATACCTGGACCGATTAGTGGGTGCTCTACAGTACCCCCCAGAGTGGTTGTGCTGTCCACAACCTGGCACTGGCAGTGAGTGAGAAGAGGAGCACGGTGAGGAGGATGCTGAGGGTGTGGACACAGACCCCTATCCTCCAGGGAGGCAGGGACACCAGGGATGCCTTGATCTAGCGCTCCTTCAGCTAGGCTACCAAAGATCTGCTACCACCTCATGCCAGGGCTGCCGCCTCCATCCCAGATGTCTGAAATGACCCTTCATTTGAACCCAAAGTCCACTTAGTGCCTGTACAATAAGGTTTAGAGTCACTCACGTCCAGCAATACACACTGGCCTACCCTGCACCAGAACAAAAAGGTGGAGCATACTCAGGCCATTATGACAAAAACAAAATTTATCTCATTTTGACAATCCAAAACAATTAACATAACCTGCTCTGGTCTTCATTCCCAGACCAGTAAACATAAACAAAGCATTACACAACAGGATATCACCTGTGAACAGTCCCTCTTGTGCCCATGGTGCCTTAAACTTACGCTTACGAGTCCCACGTCTTGATGCTCCCCACCCCTCGCTGGCAGTGGCATTGGAGCCAGCCTGCTGACTCTGCTGTCTTGTTGTCCTTGATGACCTTGGGGGTCGTCCTCTGGCCAGTGAAGCCTCTGCTGGCTCTGCCTGGGAGGGAGCGGCTAGTGCCATGGCTGGCATCTCCCCTGTCATCGCAGCCCCATCAGATGTCATGGCCACTGACAGAGGGGCGGAGGAGCTGCTGCCATCGTCTAGAGTGCCCTGAGAGGAGCCCGCAGAGGTGGCAAGCAGACTGTGCGCCTATGTGAGGCCACTCTGGGCCTCCCTGCTCGCCATTGATGGACGGGCACCTAGCTGGGATGCTTGGTGCCTCAACCATCTACCACACTGGCACTGACCACCTGAGGTAATTGCCTGTGTGAGGCCTTGCAGGTCCGAGCACAACTCCAGAAACCCCTGATTCTGTCCCTGGAGCTGCCTCTCCATGAGAGTCGCCACTCTCTCAATGGAGGAGGTAGTGCGCTTGGCCATGAGGGTCGACACAGTGCTCACGCTCCGCATGGATTCCTCCACAATAGATACCATGGCACGCAGACCCTCATGAAACTCCGCCAGATCCTCCCACACATCCTGCTGGACATCCAGCAATGGAAACTCCAGAGGATCATCACCTGCCTTTGGCTCAGCATCATCCTGGTCTCCAACAGCCTCCAACAGCCTCCAACAGTCCTCCAACTGCCAATGTCTGTGCATTCTCGGCCTCCACCTGCTCCTCAAGTGAGTGTGAAGTGCCCCCACCACTGTGCTCCGGCATCCTGGGCGAAGATCTAATGCCCACAGAGGTGCTGGTATGTGCACTGGTGCCTGGTTCAGAGAGCGGGTGTGACGCAGGGGGATGTGAAACCTGACAGTCCTCTGGCATCAAGAGTGGCTCTTCAGGGTCTTGAGATTGAATGCCTGCTGGTGAATCTAAGGGAGAACAAGCAACATGTCATTAGTTTAAGTCATCACACTGTCACTGTGCATGCCAGGCACCCTGGTGAGACAATGGAGATCTGCATCATGGTGCCATCATCTTTCAATGCACTCTTACCTGCATCTGACATCCCAGCCTCTCTGCAGTCGGTTAACCAAGGCATCCTGCTCAAATCTGGATATGATGAGGAGATTTGTGGGGCCTCCACCTGTCCGCAACCTATCAATGTTGTTATGGGTCGTCGTCTTCTGAAAGGACAGAGGAGCATGGATTAGTCCACTCTCTACCAGCAGCACCATTGCAGCCTGGCCAACCCCATCTGAGGAGCACCTTGCGGTGCACATCCCAGTTGTGGCCTTCAAGGCCCTCAGTCCAAACTGCCAGGGCTCACGCCCTTGGCCAGCTCCGGGGTCATTGACAGTTGGCGCTCAGACTCTAACGCCCCTGAGCTCCATGGAGGGACAGCCAGTCCTTAACACTTCAACACACTGATCCATGCCAATATGGTACTCGTCCTTCCCAAGTGCAGCAGGTCGTTAAACCTTTTGCGGCACTGCACCCATGTGCACCACACAATGTCATGGCCGCTGACCGGCGCTGCCATCTCCTCCCAAGCTCTTTTTGTTAAGTGAGGTGGCCTCCTCCTTCCAAAACCACCCCCTCCCCCACCTCAGGGACAAGGGTGTCCCTCCTGACAGCCACCTCCTCCAGGAGGGCCACGAGGCACTTGTCTGAAAACTGAGGTAGCTGAGTGCCCACCCAACCTGTGCTCCCACCTGGCATCTCCAGCACACTTGAAGCCATAACACTGGTGTTCAGAACGCAGCAAACATATTCTTCCCTGGCAGCCTTCAAGGAGCTGCTTGTGCCATTTTTAAACTGTCCGCCGGGGCACCATTGAACTTGGCGATCGACAAGCCCCTGCCCCCGCCTGGCCCTTCCCGCTTCCCGACCATTGGGAAGACGCATTTCACGCTGGGCCGGCCTTAATTGGCCATCCAGCCTGAAACTGAGGCTAGGGGCTGATCACAGGCGCCCCGCGGCCAAGGGTAAAATTTAGGCCAATGATAAAGAAAGAGAGAGAAGCTAGAGGTAAGAGAGACATAGCCTATCAGTTGACACGTTTTCTCTGCCCTCTCCGTTGAGAATGTTATATACCTAAATAAAGAAGCAACAGGCAAACCTTGATAAATTTGGACTTTATAAGGAATTCCTTCAAGGAACAGTTTTCCAGGGGTATAGAGCTTTGGGCCACAGAAAAGGAGTCATTGGAAATTGGGTATTCATAGAAGCAGATTTGCCAATGGAGGAGATCTGAGAATCCATTTGTTGAACACAAGTGGCAATCAGGCTAATAAGGACCATCAAAAATCATAGCTGTTAATTGGTCTTCCAAGGTACGTGAAGAACATGTGGGGTCAAGTTTCTCCTTTACCAACAAGAGTTAAGTATTTTTAAGTATTGGTCAAGTAGAGCAAAGAGAAGAAAATCAGACACACTTCAGATTTTTGCAGAATTGAAATAAGCACGATTTTGATTGGCCCATTGAAAAGATTTTTGTGCAGTTTGCAAGGGTGCACCATGATTATTTCTGCATCAGAATGCAGATACATGGAAGGCATTTGAAAAGAACCGGGCAATACCTCACACATTACAAGATTGCCAAGTTGACTATAAATTAAGTTCAATTTAAAAGTGGCCTGACAGCAATGGATTGTTCTGCTGCCTTGAAGATGAAAGCTGTAGAGGATGGCTGAGGAGAAAAGGAACTGACCAGGAGTGTATAACTTCAATGTTAATTTGTCCAATATGTGAGATTGAAGGAAGAAAGACAAAATCTGCACATACCTTCCAAAAATAACAACTGTCCAAAGGAAAAATGACCTGAATTAGAAAAGTCGGTGTCCTTATTTATATAGTCGCCCTTGGGACAAGTACATATTCGGCACGGCCATCAGTTGTTATCCAGCTCTGGTTGCTCCCTGAAGATGTGAGAAACCTACTTTTTTTTATATTCATTCATGGGACATGAGCTTCGCTGGCTGGGCCAGCATTTATTGCCCATCCCTTACCTTCTGTGCAAAAAAATAAGAGAACACACTATTGTAGCTGTCTGTTGCAGGGTGACAAGGTGGATAATGTTTGGCAGTATATCCCCAGAGGCCCATGTCAAAGGATTCAAAAAGTTGAAATTATAGAGAAGCCACCAAAAGTAAATGAATCTATATTTAAGAACATGATTACTCAGAGGGATCACAAGACTTTTATAAATTAGAACTCAGCAGAAAAAATGTTCCGCTGACCAGAATTTCTACTGAGAAATGGATTGAGTTTTTCTAGTTAGACAGTGATGATAGAGTTCCTCAGCTTTAGTGTAGACGACTGACTATGCCAAAATATGCTGGAAGCTTTGTTGCTACATTGCATAGTTTGTTCTGTTCTGCATGTTATGCAGCTAACAGTTATAGTCACTTGTAGATAATATTTGAAAAATGATAAAATATTTGTTGATTTAGAAATTAATTTTCTGTTTTGTAAAATATAAGCATTATATGTGAGTGTTTCTTACAGAGAGGGGAAAACCTATTTTTAATTACATGTCCTTTACCATAACTTCTGTTTCCCACCATCTTCTCTGCTCCTGTTGGTCTCCCTCCCATAGCTTACAGATGTGCCATGCTACATGGGTGAGGTCAGCCAGGGAGACCCCAAAATTTACCAGGGTGGGCTTCGTGAGTGGTCAGCACCTGGAAGTTCTGGTTTTCCTGCACACTGCGCAGTTTTTATGTCACAGCATTGTTCTCTGTTTTCAAACAGGTTCTCCGCCTAGAAGCCAACTTGATTGACAGGCTTGGCTGACTGCCAGGGGCATTTGGGTGTGGCTCTGGAGGGAACTCCAAGCCTGGAGCAGGTAAGGATCCTGCAGCTGGGTTAGAGGGAGCGTGGAGTTTGTGGCAATAGGGGTGGGGGGGTCGGGGTGGGGGGTGGTTGGGTTGCAGTGGGGGCGGTTGCTGATCACAAAATGGGGGCAGGGGCAGGGATTCTGAACCTGAGGCATAAGATCACTTGGTAGGGGTGCTATGTTCCCTCTAACTTCTGTTTGTGGTGTGCAACAAATTTGTTACACTGTGTGATCACTTTAAGATTGGGATGTGCAATTGCACATACATGCATCTTAAAAGGAACTTTGCTTCTGCATGGCTTGTTTGATCCTTGCACAGCACATTCCCAATATATTTTTATTCATTCAAGGGATGTGGGCTTTGCTGACTATACCAGCATTTTTGCCCATCCCTAGTTGCCCTTGATAAGCTGCCTTCTTGAGGCGCTGCAGTCCATGTGGTGTAGGTACACCCACAGTGCTGTTAGGGAAGGAGTTCCAGGATTTTGACCCAGCAATTGTGAAGGAACCTGCAATATATTTCCAAGCCAGGATGGTGAGTGACTTGGAGGGAATCTTCCAGGTGGTGGTGTTCCCATCTATCTGCTGCCCTTGTCCTTTTAGATGGTAGTGCTCGTGGATTTGGAAGGTGCTGTCGAAGGAGCCTTGGTAAATTCCTATGGTGCACCTTGTAGATGCTGCTACTGTGCATTGGTGGTGGAGGGAGTGAATGTTTGTGGATGTGGTGCCAATCAAGCGGGCTGCTTTGTCCTAGACGGTTTTGAGCTTCTTGAATGTTGTGGGAGCTGCACTCATCCAGGCAAGTGGAGAGTATTCCATCACACTCCTGACTTGCGCCTTCTTAGCCTAATTTTTTTCTATTTGTTCATGGCATATGAGTGTCATTGGCTAGGTCAGCATTTATTGCCCATCCCTAATTACCCTTGTTCAGAGTCAACAGTAGGCTAGGGCATTAGTGAACCAGATGGGGTTTTACAAACAAATGGGACAGATTTCATGGTCATCATCAGACTTTTAATTCCAGATTTTTTTTATTAAATTCAAATTCCACCATCTGCTGTGGTGGGATTCAAACCTGGGTCCCCAGAACAATACCCTGGGTCTCTGGCACACTAGTCCAGTGACAATATCACTACGCCACTACCACCTTCCCCCTTGCTAAGCGGCCACACATTTGTGCAGTTTAGGGGGAACAATGAAAGCATGTCTTTAGATCTGAGGATGTTTCTGATGGTGGATAGGAAAGAGGGTAAACTTGGGGTTTGGTGCTGGGCTAGAAGCAATCCTGCTCCTCCTGGACCACAAGCAGTGTTAGAAAGCAGTCCATGCTTCCCTTTAGCTTTAGGCTAAATGTGGGGAAGTGTTAAATCTAAGGGATGCAAATGCATTATGATATTTAAATGACCAACCCACCTCCTGGGACTGAGTTGCTTGCTCACCATCCCCAAAACCTGAGCTCCTTCTGCTAAAACTGGAAGTGGGCGCATTAGAGATAGGTTGGGTAGTGTGGTAAAGTGGAGTACCATGTACCTTTAAGAGAATGCAAGTAGACTAACCATGTAACAGTACTGACCAATCAATGTACAGCATGGGCTACTGGTTAACTGTAAGCCTAGAGCTGGAGTGTGGTTGTGGGAGCACACAAAGGATTTAGTGCTCTGCCCTCTGTTGCAATCAACAATTACAGTTTTTCTTTGGTCGGTCTCTCTCCATTAACAAGTGTACATGAAGGCATACAATTTGAGTTTACTGAATTCATGGAAACAAGACATAAAACTGGCAACGAGGATTAAAATAGCAAAATTGCAAGAACTCTTTGAGAGAATCCACAAGACGCATGAGCAAAGAAAGAGAATCTGTACACAACTTCTAAAATAGATGGCAATCCGAGCAGAAAGCAATGCTGCAGTTTTAAATTTGAGAAAAATAACCCTGCAGAATCACGATCACAGGGATCCCACCAAAACTCAAATAGAGCATGAAACGCAGCACAGAAATGCCAACAGCTACATTGATGGAGTTGAAAAAAAAACCAGCAACTGCTCTTAAATTTAATACATTTAAAGAGCCGCATGCAAGAAAAATGGCTATGGACAGAAAAAGAGACCCCAGGGAGAGGACAACTCTGCAGAAGGCAAAACATGAATCGATTGATGGAAGTCAAGGAAGCCATGGTAAGGCCAAACATCTGAATTTGTCAATAACTGGGAAGCCATCGGAAGCATGATCCCCTTGCAGTCGTTCACGATGATGCAGCTTGGGCGTGTCGATCTATTCGACAACATTTCAGATGACTGGCCTCAGCATGTCAAACGCCTACTGTTCTTCTTTACCGCTAATGACATCTCGGGGGGAGAAGAAGAGGGCGATTCTCTTGGCCACATGTGGGAGCAAAATGCACGGGCCGATCTTCAGCTTCACATCATCTAACACCCCTGACTCAAAGACCTTCGGCGAGTTAATAAAAATAGTAGAAAACCACCTGAGACCAAAGCCCCTCAGTTACCATGCAGCGCTTCAAGTTCATTTCAAGGAACAGGCTTCTGGAGGAGACCATAGCTGACTATGTTGTCAGTTTAAAAGCATTAACTGAACATTGCAAATTTGGAACGTCCATTATTGATACGTTGAGAGAGCGACTGATATGCGGGATTAGAAATGATACTATTCAAAGGTGTTTGCTAGCCGAAGTTAATCTAGGCTTCAATAAGGCATTCAAATTAGTCACAGCCATGGTTAGTGCTGTTAGAAATTCAAAAGCCATAAGAGATACACAAAATGGTGCCGTCCATCTGGTAGGGTGGGACAGACTGGCAACAAAAGGCACGAACACATCGGACTTCACAGAAAGGCCCCCAAATAGGGAAAAGCCCCCTTTGTACAGATCAGTAAAAAAAACAGCAGTACTACAGTGAGAACCCACAAAATGAATGAAAGAAATGCATGCAGGCATCCAGTGGGCGATTGACAATTCAAACAGCTTGAATGCTTTTTCTGCCACCACTCTGGTCACAGAAGACAGCACTGCAGAGATAGGCTGAGAGAGCATTTTAAAGACAAAGGGAGAAATCGTGAAATATGTCTCATGGGAGAACCAGAAGACATAGACTCAGACATCCATTCATTATATAATCTGAAAGTGGGTAGAACCGAGCCAATCCAAGTAGTCATTATAGTCAATGGACAACCTGTTAAGATGGATGTTGACACTGGAGCATCGATGTCCGTCATTGGAGAACATATTCAGGTACTTGAATAAAGGAACCCATCCTTTAAGATTGGAAGTTTCGGACACTAAACTGAGAACATACATGGGTGAAGAAATAAGATCAATAGGGATATGTCAAGTCAAGGTACAGTATGAGGAACAGTCTGCAACATTACCCCTATTTGTAATGTCAGGCAGGGGACCGAGTCTCCTTGGAAGGAACTGGCTGAGAGAGAGAAACTTTGAGGGCCCACTAAGTTCACAATTGGAAACCAGAAGCTCTACTGCAGATAAGAAATCAATGCTCAAATACCCAACAGGAGAAGCCCATAGAAGTGTTACACTGAGACAGGGTTCAAGCTGAAGTCAGTACCCTTTGAAAAGAAAAGGAAAACCTATTAAAGGACTTTCGTGCACTACAAAATTCAATCAATTCCCAATTTCTGCCACTGAAAAGATATGAAGAAGAAAGGGAAGAGTTAAACCTGTCTCTGGCCGAGTTAAGGAATGAATTAGTTGAGAAGGGGGCAATCTTATGAGATTTTCCAGGAAGCTATTAATGAGAACAGGAAAGAATTGAAGGAGCTGAAGCACCAGCTGCGTAAAAGTCTTGAAGGTTTAAAGCTAGAATACCCTGAGTTCTCAGAAGAGCTGGCAGTAAACCCAACTGTTGAGCTCACTCATGTTCAGCTTGCGCCTGAGTCAAGTCCAGCCAATAGCGAAATTAAAGAGAACACTGAGATCAGTGCCACCAAAAAAAGGACAAGCAGGAAGAAAAAGAGCAATTATTGACAATCCTCGAAAGCAAAAACAATTTTATTTCTCTCTGTGATGCCTTGTGCTCGTTGCCCTTGCTCTGTTCCAGCTTGGAGGGAAGGGGCAGGAGGAGTGAACGTGGCCACAACTGGAAGATGGTGAAATCATCCACTGAGGAACGTGGTGGACAGCTGTGCCCTGAAAAGGACGTCTCGGAAAAACCAGCCAAGGCTGTTGAACTGCGACACTCAAAACGTCCAAGAAAACCTCTTGAGAGATAAAAACAAAAAAACTGCGGATGCTGGAAATCCAAAACAAAAACAGAATTACCTGGAAAAACTCAGCAGGTCTGGCAGCATCGGCGGAGAAGAAAAGAGGCTTGATTTGTAAATAAATAGTTAGCATGTTATTAACTTTGTCAACTGTATTTTCTTAAGTAAAGGGAGAGGAGTGTGGTAAAGTGGAGTACCATGTACATTTAAGAGAATTCAAATAGGCTACCCGTGTGACAGTTCTAACCAATCAATGTACAGTGGAGGTTACCGGTTAACTGTAAGTCTAGAGCTGGAGTGTGGTTGTGGGAGCACACAGGGATTTAGTGCTCTGCCCTCTGTTGCAATAAATAATCATAGTTTGTTCTTCTGTCGGTCTGTCTCCATTATTGATAGTGAGCATCAACTAACAAGTGCATATGAAGGCGTGCAATTCGAGTTTACTCGACTGGTGAGCTCATAGACTCAAGACATAAAAGGCACATTTTGAGATTTTTAAGATTTGCACATCTCATCCAACCCAAATTCAATTGTTTTTGGGGATTATAGTTCCCTTACTGAGTGTCAACATACCATTTAACCACCTGGGCATTATCACCAAGTACCAGCACATGTACACTTCCATCATGGCTCCCTGGATAGATATTCGAAGCAGAACCTTGGCTGATTTCCCCTTTTGAACCAAATGAAGCCCTTGTACTACCTCCCCAGCTGTGATTGGCTAACTCAGCACAGAGCAGAAGTTCAGCCTGGAGCTTGCCTGTTTTTTTCTGGTTCAGCTTCTTCACTGCTTTAATCAGCTGACCCATCAAAGGAGATTATTCATGACTGCAAATTACACGATGAATGCAAGCTTTTTTTATTCAATAACAGATTTCATTTAACTTTCCAAAATGGAATGTACCTTACATCCAGATGTAGCTAGTCTGAGGCTGACAATTTTCAGGATGAGATGGAGTATTCTTTCTTTTGATAGATTGCAAATGTAAATGCCCTTAATGTATCTGCTCCCAGTCATCTGCTTTGGCAGTGTTTTCAAGAATATGGCACTTTTTGTCTCTTCCCCTTTCTTTATTTCAAGTCCGATTCATTTGTTCTGTTTTAGGGTTGGTCAGGTCTCAAGTGTGCAGAGGGAAGTTTTGAGCCACTTACTGGGGAAGAGTAGCTGAAGTGGTTTTCAATCGTCATCCTCATGATTTAATCTTCAGAGCACTTTCTCCTAGGTGGACTACAACCCAGGCTAACCATATAGAATGGAAGGGTGGAGAGTAACATGCAGCAAACGGACGACGCAGGTACCCTGGCTGCATGTCAATCCAGTATTCAGAGCTGGTGTTCCAGCCTTTATTTGCCAGGGTTGTCTGGAGTGGGACATAAACCTAATTCTTTTGACTCAGAGGTGGGAACACTACCACTGACTCAGTGTCCAATCTGTCCCGATGCCAGGACCTTACTGGATGCCAACCCAGTATTTAGGAACCACATTGAAATCTCTATTCACCAAGAATACTTCAAGTGGGATTCAAACCCTTCTGACTCAGAGGCAAGAAGACTACCACTGAGCCAAGGTAGTGTGTATTCTGATTGTAGTATTAGACTGTGACTTTTCCATTTAATTCCCTGTGCCTGAATTCAGGGGGGAAAATGAGTGGCAGAACATTGTGGTAAACCCCCACCTCTGAAATCATAGCCCTTCACCCACACTGTTACCACTTGGCTAGATTTTCTGGTGAGTGTTGGACTCTGATTTTGGGCCCATATGGGGAGTCCTGAGCTCGCCCATGTCCTCAGCTCACCTGCCTCCTAGCTGGCCATTTATTGTCTTATTAAGAATGCCAATCAGAGGCTCCACAGTGATGTCAGGCTGGTAGTCCCAGCAGAAGAAGTGAGGCTGGCTAAGGCAGGTGAGTGAGAATGAGGGCACATCAACATGGAGGCACTCTCAGCTGCCTTCATAGAGCCTATAAATTTAAAAAGCCTGAAGCCAGTAAAGCCATCAAAAGGAACATCCCCATGGGAATATTAATGGACTGGGCTGAGCCTTTCACTCTGCGACCTTGTCAGTGGGGCATGGAGCCTCCAGCTCTGATAGCCCCTTGGCTCACCACCAGGAGGTCACCTTGATTGAGCACATGGTATAGGTCAGTAAAATATTGGTACCAGCACAAACCAGCCTCTAAGTGAGACCTTGATTGCAGTGATTGCCTGTCCACCTTCTTGAAGTAGGCAGTCAACCCAGTTCCCAGCCTGCCGCTGTGAAAGCCCCCTGGGAGCAGAAATGTATTGGGGAGCATCCTGATGTGACTTCCACCTATGTTCCTGGGCCCTCTGCATCCAACCCTGCCCCCAACACGCATGGAAAATTTAGCCAATAGTTTCCACTCAGCATCCCCCTAGATCAGTGAGGTTGCATTTACAAATCTGATAGAATGGGAGATCAAGCCTTTCGTACCACTATAAACTGGACCTCCACATCATCTATCACCATAACCTCTAAGACTTGCTTCATTCCATTCCTTATTTTCTGTTTCTTACCAAGCCATTGTGAATGGCTCAATAATAACCTTTTGACACTATTTGCATTATTGTTTTGGAGATATTCCATTCTAGTTCTCCGTTGTAATTCTTATTTTGATGCAATGCCATTACTGAAGACTTATGGCTAGTGTCTGAACTCTTATCTATTTTCTGAGAACATACGGAGTCAAAAAATATATTACTTATATAGTTGCTTGTTCCTGCCTTGCATTATCAAATCCCTGATGAATTCTCCAAGAGCCGATTTAATAATTTATTTATGACACGTCTTCTGCAACGAGACACTTGGGAAATAAATTTTGTTTGTAAATGTCAGAAAGTTACTATTTTCAATCTTTTTTTAAAATGTCAGATTCTTTACTGAGTGCAATAGTATAAACTTCTGAACCGTCTTATACAATTGCCCCAGGACAGACATTACCAAAGGACTTTGCTGTTCTTTATTTAGTCAGTGTGCCTACAGTGTATACTTTCCAGTGCTCTCACCAAGTTTAAAGTTATGACATAATGTTCAATGACCTAATGGGTACACCTTCGTTTTGCAAGACTGCTTGTAGTTTTCTTCCACTGTTCAACTGGTCCCAAGCACTTGCCTTCCTTGTCAAAGTGTTACACCTTCAAATCAGCTTTGCTGCCCATGCAGAACTGCTTATGATTATGTCTGTGGGGCTGGAGGAAAAGCTTCACTTTCTCTGGGGATTGGAATGATTTCTGGCACAATGGAAAACTGTCATTCATCTGAATCTAAATGGCATCCGTGTGCATACAGTGGTGGGGAGAGTTTAAAGCAATGTGTTAAGGAGCTGGAGAAAATTTATGTTTGACACTAGACCGTGAGAGTAGGATTAATAAAAGAGTTGAAATGGTGGCAGAAGGCTGCATGAAATGCAGAGTGAGAAAGCACTATTAAAGAGAAGGGGAAGATTACAAAGTAGTGAGAAATTAAAATACTGTTATGGGAGGGCAAGGGATGGAAAAAAATGAAGACAAAGCAGGAAAAAGGAAAAGGGTTCTGACAAGTTGGAACTAGCATTTGCCCGTGTATGCATGTGAATGCACAAAGTGTTCAAATCCAATAGAGAGTTAGAAGAATTAATAGCTAAGAGACATGAGTAGTAAGCAAAACAGACGTGACTTAAATTCTGACAGGATTAAGGAGCAAAATACTGTGGATGTTGGAAATTCGATATAAAAAGAGAAAATGCTGGAAATACTCAGCAGGCCAGGTGGCATCTGTGGAGATAGAAACCGAGTTAATATTTTCGGTCAATGATCTTTCATCAGAAATTTTTGATGAAAAATCACCATGGTGAAACATTAACTGTGTTTCTCTCTCCACTGCAGCCTGACCCACTGAGTATTTCCAACACCTTCGATTTTTATTTTAGGAATTTTATATTCCTGGTTATAACACCTTCAAGGACAGGGAGGAAATAAAGAGCATGTGGTGGCCAGCAATGCGCACCAGGAATTGTGCCATTTCCATTCTTATTTATATCCATATGGACTCTACCTTAATACAACCCTGTAGGACATCCTTATGTCCTAGCTTGAACTTTATATACACAGGGTTACATATAATCTACTGAACAGAACAGGCCTTTTCAGCATAAATGTCCATGCCAAAGTCTATGTTCCACTGAGCCCTCCTCCTTTCCTTCCTCAACTCCACCTGTATAACCTTCTACTCTCTTCTCCCAGCCGTTTATCTAACTTCCCCGTAAATGCATTGATATTATTCACCTCAACTGCCCCCTGTGGTGCAAATTCCACATTTGCCTCACTCACTGGGTAAAGAAATTTCTTCGGAATATCGTATAAGATTTCTTGGTGACTAACTTATATTGCCTCTAGTACGCTCTTTCCCACAAACAGAAACATTCTCTCTGGGCAGAACTTTCCAGTACCCACCGCGGCGGGTTTAATGGGGCGGGGGGGGGGAGGGGGAGGTGGGTGCGGGAGGGGCAATGCGACGGGAGCTGAAAAATCAGTTTCTCACAGGCATAAAGTAATGGTGGGAATGTGCGCTCCCACCCATCATGTCAGGTCGCTATTCCCACCAGAGGCCATCATGAAACCATTTTTCATCCCCTTAATGGGATGCAGGAGAATTGCCCAGAATTGACCTCCCCCCCCTCCACCACCGCCAACCCCCCCACCCCCCCACCCCCCCTCCCACCCACTCCATCCTATCATTCACATTGCCAGCAGGATATCACGCCGGTCTGTAACAGTGTGGTGAGGACATGTGTTGGGACTCACATGGAAGGAGGCCTGGGGAAGCCTGCAGAGATCAAAAGACGGACGCCTCCAGCGACAATGAACCCTGGAACACCACTGGAGCAGTGGGTGGGCGGAGCATCTACCACATGGATCGTCTCTCTGCAGGGCCTTCCAGGAGGGGGATCTTCTCTCTGCAGGGCCTTCCAGGAGGTGGATTTTCTCCTTCAGCGGTGGGTAAGTTGACATCAGGGTGCCTTTTAGATATGGCACACCACCCGAATCTGACAGCGGGGCACATGCCACCCTGTCTGCCCTGCCACGCAAAATGTCAGGAATCCCCTGGTCCATGACAGTTAACTCTTTATGTGACTTACTTTAAATACTCCATTGTACTACAAGAGATACTTCAAAACATGAGGGAGGGGAGGAATTTCTGGGCTGTTCTAGAAAAAGCACAGTCCACAGTCACAGCCCAGAGGAAAGCCTAGGTTCAGAAAAGGGTGGGGAGGGGAGGGGGTGGTGGGGGGGGTGGTGGTGATGTCTGACTATTCAGGAGATGGATAGTGAACTAGAGAAGTTGAAAGGGATAAAGGGAGGTCCCCCAGACACCGGTCCTGTCCAATAGGTACAATGTACTTGCTATCTGTGAGGACGTGGAGTAAGACTGCAAAGAGGCAGCCACAAGGCGCAGTGGCTTAGAATACTGTCCGAGGGGGAAAGCAGAATAGAAATGTGGTCATGATTGGAGATAGATGGCATGCTCTGCAGATGAATGAGAGTTCCATAGGGTGTGTTCCCTATCCAGTGCCAAAGGATATCTTAAATAAAAACAGAAAATGCTGGAAATACTCAGCAGCTCTGGCAGCATCTCTAGGGAGAGAAACAGTTAACGTTTCAGGTCAAGGACCTCTTTTCAGAACTGAAGGAAGATAGAAATATGATAGGCTTTGAGCAAGTGAAAAGTGGGGAGGAAGAACAAAAGTGCAGCTCTGTGAAAGGATATCTTAAAGTGACCGGAAACAAATTTGTAAAGGGAGGAGGTAAATCTAGTTGTCTTGTTCCATGTTGGAGCAAAAAGCACAGGTAGCAACAGGGAGGAAGAATTACTAAGGAAGTACTAATAGCTCAGAAAGTATTGACGCGCGTATTAATGATTTGTAGTGATTAGCAGAAGATTGCGAGTAGAGTAATGTAAAAGAGGAGCCAATTCATGTCAGAATAGTTGTTGGAAGGAGAGAGAAAGATTGCAAATAGTTTGGTTCAGCCTCAGCCAGTTGTCAGAGCGAAGGATGGAGCTGGCGGCTAGGAAACAAAGTTTGTCTTGGGGACCTGTTATAGAGTTCATTTTCCAGGCAACTTTTCTTGGTGGAAATATTGAACTTTATTTACAAGAGAGCAACAGCAGTGTGTGTGCATCAAACTCTATAAATAAACATAATAAACATTAGATAATGATACCAAGACTGTGACAGGAAGGGACAGAGTGTACAAACATTAAAAAGAGCCGAAAATAGGTCAAAAGGGCTAAAAATTGTAAAAAGGCAAAACTAGTGGCTCTTTACTTAAGAAACAGAGAACCTAGGAACAGGAGTAGGCCATTCAGCCCTTCAAGCCTGCTCCGCCATTTAATATGGTCATGGCTGATCCTCTATCTCAACGGCATATTCCTGCTTTCTCTCCATACCCTTTGATGCCCCTAATATCCAAAAAGTTATCAATTTCTTTCTTGAATATACCCAGTGACCCGGCCTCCAAAGCCTTCTGTGGGACAGAATTCCACAGGTTGACCACCCTCTGTGTGAAGAAATTTTTCCTCATCTCGGTCTTAAATGGCCTGCCCCATATCCTGAGACTTTGGCCCCTGGTTCTAGACTCCCCAACCAAGGGAAACATCCTTCCTGCATCCAGTCTGTCTAGCCCTGTTAGAGTTTTATACGTTTCAATCAGAACTCCTCTCATTCTTCTAAACTCTAGTGAATACAGGCCCTGTCGAACCAATCTCTTTTCATAGGACAGTCCTGCCATTCCCAGTATCAGCTTAGTGAACCTTCGCTGCACTCCCTCTATGACAAGTATATCCTTTCTTAAGTAGGGAGACCAAAACTGCATGCAATGCTCCAGGTGTGGTCTCACCCAGGCCTTGTATAACTGCAGTAAGACATCCCTACTTCTGAACTCAAATCCTCTCACAATGAAGGCCAACATGTATTTGCCTTCCTAATTGCTTGCTGCATCTGCCTATTTACTTTCATTGTCTGGTGTACAAGGAAACCTTTGTACATCCACATTTCCTAATATATCACCATTTGGAACAAAATAAATGAATTAATGATACAAATAGAGGTTAATGGGCGTGATCTTGTAGCTGTTACGGAGACTTGCTTATAAGGAGATCAAGGTTGGGAACTAAATATTCATGGATATGTGACTTTTCAAAAGATAGGCAGGAAGAAAAGGATGGTGAGGTAGTTTTGTTACTAAGAGGTGGAATAAGCATGATAGCAAGAAATGATCTTGGATTGGAAGATGTAGAATCCATATGGGTGGAGGTAAGAAATAACAAGGGGAATAAGACACTGGTGGGAGTAGCCTATTGGACCCCTAACAGTAGCTATATTGCAGGACAGAGAATAAATCATGAGATAATGAGGGCATGTAAAAAAGACAGTACATTAATTATGGATGACTTTAATCTTCATGTAGATTAACAAAATCAAATTGGCAGAGATAGACACGAGCAAGAATTCATAGAGTGTATTCAGGACAGTTACCTAGGACAATATATTGTTGATCCAACCAGGGATCAGGCTATTTTGGATCTCGTAATGCGCAATGAGGCAGGTTTAATAAATTATTTTAGAGTAAAAGCTCCCCTAGGAAACAATGACCATAACATGATAGAATTTAGTATTCAGTTTGAGGCTGAAAAACTTGGATCAGAAACAACTGTGTTAAACTTAAATAAGGTTAATTGCAAAGCAATGAGCACGTGGTTGGCTGCAGTGGACTGGGAAGGAGTTTAGCAGCAAAGATGGTTGATGAACAATGGCAGACGTTTAAGAAAATAGTTAATGACTCACAACAAATATATATCCCAGTAAGGAAGAAAGATTTTTAGGTTAACCAAGGAAGTTAAGGACAGTATCAAATTGAAAGAAAAAAACATACAATATGGCAAAGATTAGTGGTAAACCAGAGGATTGGGAAAATTTTAAAAACCAACAAAAGATGACCAAAAATTAATACAGAAGGAGAAAATAAATTTTGAGGGTAACCTAGCAAGTAATACAAAAGTGGACAGTAGGACCCTATTTAAATATATAAAAAGGAAGAGAGAGGCCAAAATGAACATAGGCCCCTTAGAGATTTTTAAAAATTCATTCATACCCATCCCTAATTGCCCTTGTTCAGAGGGCATTTGAGAGTCAACAACATTGCTGTGGACCTGGAGTTACATGTAGCCCAGACTAGGTAAGGAGAGCAGATTTCCTTCCTTAAAGGACATTAGTGAACCAGATGAGTTTTTATGATGATCATTTCACAGTTATCACTTTTAATTCCAGACTTTTATTGAATTTGGATGTGGGATTTGAACCCACATCCCCAAAGCATTACTGTGGGTCTCTGGTTTACTAGTTTAGTGACAATACCATTATGCTACTGCCTCCTTTGGGCAAACTGGGGAAATAATAATGGGGAACTGGCGGAGGAGTTGAATACAAACTTTGCATTAGTCTTGATGGTGGAAGACACTAATAGCATTCCAAAAATACTAAATAATCAAGGAGCCAAAGTGGGGGAGGAAATAAATACAACAATTATCACTAAAGAAAAAGTACTAGGGAAACTAATGGGGCTAAAGGCTGATTATTCCCTTGGACCTGATGGGTAGCATCCTAGGATATTAAAGGAAGTAGCTACAGAGATAGTGGATGCACTGGTAGTAATCTTCCAAGAATCCTTAGATTCTGGAAAAGTTCCAGAGGATTGGAAAACTGACAATGCAACATCCTTATTCAAAAAGGAAGACAGACAAAAAACAGGTAACTATAATCCAGTTAGTTTAATATCCGTCATTGGGATAATGTTAGATTCTATTATAAAGGATGCAAAAACAGAGCTTTTAGAAATGCATAATATAATCAAGTAGGGTCAGCATGGCTTCATGAAGGGGAAATGATGCCTGAAAAATTTATTAGAACTCTTTTGAGGAGGTAATAAGCAGGATAGATAAAGGGAAACCAGTAGATGTAATATATTTGGATTTCCAAAAGGCACTGCACATAAGGCTACTTAATAAGATAAGAGCCCATGGTGTTGGGGCTAGTATATTAGCATAGATAGAGGATTGGCTAACTAATAGAAGACAAAGAGCTGGGATAAGGGGGCATTTTCAGGATGGCAACCTGAGTGGAGTGGTACAGCGATCAGTGCTCAGGCCACAATTATTTACAATGTATATTAATGATCTGGATGAGGGAAGTGAATGTACTATCGCCAAGTTTGCGGATGACACAAAAATAGGTGGGAACGCAAGTGTGAGGATGACACAAAGAGCCTACAGAGGGATATAGACAGGTTAGGTGAGTGGGCAAAGACTTGGCAGATGGAATATAATGTCGGAAAATGTGAGGTTATGCAATTTGGAAGGAAGAATAGAGGAGCTGAATATTATTTAGATGGAGAAAGACTGCAGAAAGCTGCAGCTCAAAAGGATTTGGGAAACCTGGTGCATGAACCCCAAAAAGCTAGCATAAAAGTTCATCGGGTAACAGGGAAGGCAAATGGAATGTTGGCCTTTATTTCAAAGGGAATGGAGTATAAAAATAGGAAAGTCTTTCTAAAATTATACAAGGCACTAGTTAGACCATACTTGGAATATTGTGAACAGTTTTGGTCCCCTTATCTAAGGAAAGATATATTGGCATTGGAGGCAGTCTAGAGAATGTTCATTAAGTTGATCCCGGGTATGGAGGTATTTTCTTATGAGGAGAGGTTAAGTAGGTTGGGCCTGTACTCATTGGAGTCTTGAAGGACGAGAGGCGACCTTATTGAAATATATAAAATTCTTAGAGGACTTGACAGGGTAGATGCTGAGAGATTGTTTCCCCTTGTGGGAGAGTCTAGGACCAGAGGGCATAATCTCAGAGTAAGGGGTCACTCATTTAAGACAGAGATGAGGAGGAATTTCTACTCTCAGAGGGTAGTGAATCTGTGGAATTCTTTACTACAGAGTGCTGTAGAGACTGGGTCATTAAGTATATTCAAGACTGAGATAGACAGATTTTTAATCAGTAAGGGAATCAAGGGTTATGGGGAAAAGGTAGGATTATCTGATCAGCCATGATCTCACTGAATGGCGGAGCAGACTGGATGGGCCAAATGGCCTACTTCTGCTCCCATATCTTATGGTCTAAAGAAGACTGCATAATTAATTATGCAGCATTGTGCGATATGGCTTAAATTCCTGCCAGCTACTGCAGCAGGAAACACCCCAGTTCCCGCGCCAGCCATGGGACGCATTCCCAGAATGGAAAATTCCGCCCTCTTTGTCTACTCCATCAACATTTCTCAGAATTTTAAAGATCTCCACTTTTCAATTATCCCTCTAGAAATAAACAATCATGCATGGCTTGCTCTTTTATAACCTTATTAACCTGTGTCACTACTTTTAGTGAGTTTAAAACAAGGATGATAAAGACTACTGGCACATTTTTCATGCTTCATTCAGAAAGCAGATTGTTTCCTCTATACCGAAAGCAGTAACGTTCGGGGTTGGAGTTCCACAGTCCTGGCAGGCTTCCAGTATCTTAATAATTGGTTTTTCTTATACATGAGTCTGGTCGGTGAGTGTTGCAATGTATTCAGCTGTTTAATTACCTCAAGTGTCATGGGCTGGTTGAGACAACAAGCCTTACACAATAATCCTATGGCTTGCATTAAAAGAAAGGAATTTCACTTCAGAAACACACAAATTTTGTACGATACACCATTATGATCCTTGACCAGACCCCCAAATTTTTGGTAAGATTCAGCTAAGAGCCAATAACGTTTTGTTTAAAGCAGGCAATGCTTGAGATTCAAGGCACTTGCTAATAGAATAAAGCCACAACATTCCACGGATTTTGAACGAACAAAAATAAACTTTACTGTACAAGGTCAGAAAGATAAAACAATGTACAATATCGATCTTATACTCCAACATTCACGGTTAATATGAGATACATATGAATTAACAAGCCAACTGTGGCCGATCACACCACACTGCACAATATATGACAGATGCGACTTAGACAGAGTCTATGGATTTCTCAGAAACCCACCCAGACGTCAGTAAATGCTCTGAGTCAACCAATCTCCCTGAAACTCAGTTTCTTAATAATTGGTTTTCCTTATATATGAGTCTGGTCGGTGAGTGTTGCAATGTATTCAATTGTTTAATTACCTCAAGTGTCATGGGCTGGTTGAGACTACAAGCCTTACACAATAATCCTATGGTTTGCATTAAAAGAAAGGAATTTCACTTCAGAAATACACAAATTTTGTATGATACACCATTATGATCCTTGACCAGACCCCCAAACTCAAGGGTCTCCAGTCTTCATCTTTGAACCTGGGAATTCTCTCCAAAGGTTGCTCCAATTTGGGCAGCTTCAACAGCATACTTCACAGGGTTTCAATCTCGTCTTCTGAGATTTCATTCCCCTGGATTCCCTCGTATATACTCGAGCACCAACCCACAGGCACAATTTCAGATCTTTGGCTGCGCTGAACAGAACACTATTTCTCAAAAGGGGTGCCTGTGCCCCAACAGCTCACAGCACAAAGTCACCAATCTTCTCATGCCTTCTTGAATCTTTGATTAACCCTAGCCCATTTCGCTTAAAGTCTACAGCCTCCCCTTTAATATGGAACCTGTTTCTCTGCTGCTCTCTTTTTGACTGACTTGGGACCTTTTCCTGCCCTTGTCCCCTCTCTGGGGCTCTTCTTTGGGATCTCCCTCTATCCCAGGCCTGAGGCACTTGCCTGAGATGGTGCCTGACCCCAGTCACCTGATCTGGGTTTTTGTGCCTTTTCCCTTCTTGCACAGGCGTGCTGGGTCCAAAGAATGTCCACTCCTCATCTGCTCATGTGCAAAAGCTTTGAGGCCCGTCAGGAAGTGAATTTCCAAACCTCCATGCTTTCCAACAAGGTAAGCTTGGCTTTCATAACATGCACATAATAAGCAGGAAAAAGCAGTGAAACTTGGGAAATGAATGATACTGTCCAAACTGGAGTTTCCTTTTACAGTATACAAGACCAGTTCAGATCATCACCAGTCATTTCCCAAGTTTTACTACTTTTTCCTTCTGGTAACAATTTTCTAGGATACAGGACTGAAGCATTCATCCTGCAACATTTTTGTGCACTGAACATATTTGACTAAGAAACATACATTTAAATTCATGACTCTGTCATGAAGTCACTGAAACCATGGCTCATAACATTGGCCGTGGCACACTAATTTTGGTTATATGGCATTATAATTAAAACCATTAAACCACAGATTTAGCTTTAGTCTGTACATTTGATTTAAAACAAATGAATGGATACATCTGGTGGTTCCTTCAGCATGATTCCCAAATGCCTGTTCAGTTCTTTGTTGTTAACTATATGTTGCACAGCAAAGTGAATACATTGGCTGTACATCCATAACATCTGATAAACTTTTCATCATGTTTGCAAAATTATTCTGCTATCTGCAAGACTTCTTGAATTATAGATAATGATCTGAACTGAAACATGTAATTCAGTCTGTAGATTACAAATGTGTCTATTGCAGGCACCACACTGGTTGATGTTCCCCCACAGTAGTTTGTAATGCTGTATGTATCGCCAATGTGGATCTTTCCCTCACAATTTGTATGGTGGCCGCAACATTGATGATATAATTTGAAGTTCCAACACTTGAGTTGAAAGCATTCCTCATTGAACACTGTAGTTATCTATTATTTTCATTGGTTCTCAGGTCAAAGATATCAGGAATTTTACACTGGCTTTTCCAGAGGGCATAATTTTCCCAGAATTGCACTAGCGGGTGGGTAAAATGAAGTCCTGGCTGCCGATGAAAATGGTAGGTTTTCACGCCGTATTGTCCCGAGCCCGCCTCGTTATTTATTCAGTCCCACGAAACACGCCATTTCCATGGCAGATGGTCTCTCATTCACCCGCCCACCACACCCCACTGTTGCCCCACTGTTGCACCAAGCTGGCCGCCATCTTTAATAGGCAGCCGCCAGCAAAGCACTCATCGCCACCAGCTCACCACCACTGTCCAGGAGACTCGACCAGCAAAGGCAAAAAGACTGCAGCCCCCATTTCAACAGTGGTCCCTCAAGTGACTGCTAGATGCTGTGGAGGCCCGACAGGATAGCCCCGCTCTGGCCGCAGGATGGGTAGCGATGTCACCAACCCAGCTTGGGAGGCGGTGGCAATGGTGATCAGTGCAAACGCACTGCAGCAGAGGACAGCCACCCAGTGCCGCAAAAGGAGAACTGATCTCCTCTGTTCCGCCAGGGTAAGTCACTCTTTTCATCATTCCCAACTCACATCCTCACAAACCCATCACACACCCACAGGGTCCACACTCAAACCCATCACATGTGCCCTTGCCAGTGCAATGGACATCACCATTCACTCTTTCACACACACCGTCATTTCCCCTATCAAGACCATGGGACCATTCGCCACCCACACAGGTCAGACACACTTACCATCTGGCCTGGCAGGCATCCTGATACACTCTCTCCGTCCCTATCCATGCAGGGCAAACTGGCTTGCAACAGGAGGGAAAAGTCTCAGACAGATGGAGGGATGCCGGAAATCAAAGTTCTGACAGAATTCGAAAACTAAGCCAATCAGCTGGCTGGTGATGACTGGGACCAGTCCTGCCGGTGAGGTCAGCGCTGCTCTACTAAGTCAGAATCCAGCAGTGCAACATCCATCAGACAACCATGCTGTGAGTGATGTGTCCTCTTTCACAGGTCACTGCCATGCACTAATTATCTCCCCTTTCTCTCAGGCACATCTGCCAAACAGCTGACAGAGTCCATGACCCAGGGCTCTGCAGAAACCTCTGAAGAGGAATCTGAAGGCAAACTCCCTGAAGTCTCGTCAAAGTGCTCACCCACACCCTCCACCAGCGCAGAGACACACACCTTGGTGGGACCGAGCTTTAGAGTAAACTCAGGGTCACAATCTGGTGAGCACATCACACAGTCTGATCCACAGCAGGTGGAGGCAGGGACTTCCCAGGTCCCCGGCACTCGGAGGACTGGTGGAGGCCAGAACGTTGTTGAGTCCGAGTCAGATGACGAGCCACAGTGGCAAGAGCTGCAAAGTCAAGCTGGGGATCAACAGGAAGGGATGTCCACTGCACTCCTCAGATTGCAAGGCATGATGGAGGAGTCCATCCATCTTCAGGTTGAGGTGATAGTGCCAGCATTGTAACGCACCGAGCTCAACACTGGCAAGATGGCGGCCGCAATGGAGATCTTGGTCCAGGATGCCACTCCTGCGCTGCTGCGCAGGCTTAACTCCATCAGTGATGCCACAGTTGGCCTCCAACAGTGTTTATGCGAGAGGGATGCTGGGCAGCTCGATACACTCCAGCTACCCCTTCCGCTCACGGAGTCAGCCAGGGGCCCTCAGGCACCCATAAGGAGGAGGATCAGCAAGTGCATGCTCCGGGTTCATCCACCCAGGTGACTCTGGAAGTGACCGGCCCATCCGAATCCTATCTTCCTGTGACCTCCGCAGATCCAGCTTCACCCAGGATGGGTAGGTAGCAATGTCACCAACCCAGCTTGGGAGGCAGTGGCAATGGTGATCAGTGCAAATGCGCTGCAGCAGAGGACAGCCACCCATGCCGCAAAAGTGGGGTGCCACTGCCACATGGGACCCCGAAAGCAGGCTGGGGCCTTCCGAGTCTTGACCTTCCAGAGGACGCCCGCCAAAGTCATCACAGACAGGGCGTTACAGTCAGAATGCTGCCTCCACCTCTGCTCTGGATGTCCAGCAAGACATAGTGGCAGGGTTAGGAAAATTAGGTAAAAGTAGTTGCACAGCCTGGCCACGGGTGTTGATCACTTGTACATAATGCTCACTATTGTCAATAAACTCCCAATAATGTCACCCTGCCTGTGGCTCCTTGTTCTGATGAGCAGTGTTCTTGTCACTCAGATGTGAAACCTTTCTGCACAAGATAAAAGGCAGGTGTCTCAGACCAGGGCCTCTTCCCTGTGCTCTATGTGACCTTCAGACCACAGTGATGGTCCGGCCTCCCGCTCCCCAGAAACATTACTGATGCCTGCACCTCAGCAGTGCTGGTCATTGCTGCCAGAATGTAGTGGGCAGGTGCCACAGTGTTCTCTCATACTCTCTGCGTGCTCTCAGCACCTTTAAGGTGGGACTGGCCCCCATCACACCAGCATCTGCGACCAGTGATGCTGTGCACCAGCTCCTGAAGAGCTAAGGTGCTGAAGGTGGACACAGCATCAGATGCATCTAATGTTTCATGGCTGCATCTCTGAGATGGTCCCAATCATGGAGCGCAAGTGAGCTGCCCTCAGCCAGACAGGAGTCAGACATTCTCAGAGGCTGTGTGAAGATCTTTGAAGTGTCCACACTGCTTATTGTCATCATCCTCCTGTGATCGAGTGACTATTAGGGCCTCCACTGAATCTCCCAACAGGAGCATTCTCACAGAGGCTATTGGCACTGAGATAAGACAGACTAGAGTCAAACATTCACAACTGTGATGTGAAGATCTACAGGGATACCTCACTGCATGTCGACATCATCCTCCACAAATCTGGCAGCTATGAGGGCCTCCTGAACATGCCTGCCTTGTCTAGCCAGTGCGAGAGCCTCACATCATTGGCGTCACCACCAAGGACACCCTTACCCTCATCCCCATCAGCATCCTCCTCATTGGAGGAGACATGCAGCTCCTCCATCTCCTCCTCAGCCAGTTCCTCACCCTGTTGCAGCACTAGGTTGTAAAGGGCTCAGCAGACAACGATGATGTGTGACACCCACTATGGACTCTATTACAGGGCTCCACCAGACTGGTCCAGGCACTGGAACCGTATCTTCAGCATCCCGATGGTCTGCTCCACCAAGTTGTGAGCTGCTGCATGAGCCTCATTATAGCGTCGCTCTGCTGCAGTCTGAGGCCGCCGCACGGGTATCATTAAGTATGGCCTCTGTGGGCAGCCCTTGTCCCTAAGGAGCCAACCCTGCAGCCTCTGTGGACCATGGAAGACTGCAGGGATCTGCAAGTGACTCAGGATGTAGGCATCGTGCACACTCCCTGGAAACCGTGCTCACACCTGCAGGATGTGTTTCTGGTGGTCACACACCAGCTGCACATTCAGCGAGTGGAAGCCCTTGTGGTTGATGAAGTTCACTGAGTGTAGTGATGGAGACCTGAGCACCACATGAGTGCACTCAATCGCACCCTGCACCTGTGGGAATTCCGAGATCAGGGCGAATCCAATGGCCCCAGCTTCCTGGATGTCCCGGTCCCGGGTGAAATGCACAAAGTTGTTGCCATGGAGAAGATGCATCCGTGACCTCATGGATGCATTTGCAGGTGGCAGATTGTGAAATCCCACAAAGGCTGCCTGTGGAGCCCTGAAAGGAGCCACTGGCATAGAAATTGAGCGCCACAGTCACTTTCACAGCCACTGGCAGTGGATGCCCTCCATGTCTCCTTGGTGCCAAGTCCTGCAGTAAGTGGCAGATGTGAGTCACCAGGTTCCTAGACATGTGCAGTCGTCAGAGACACTGGTTCTCAGTCATCTGCAGGAATGGCAGGTGGCGTCTATAGACCTCGGGTGTCACTAGGCACCGACCAGCCACGGCTCCCTGTCGCTCCTGGGCAGCGTGTGCGGGAATCCCTGATGCCCCTTCTTCATGAGGTTGCTGCTCCTGCCTTTGCGCTGCCGGGTACCTCAGTCGCTCTCTCCTCTGTCTTCTATGGTCTCTGTGAGCCATCAGGCACAGAGCTAGGTCACCAGGAGTCATGATCCTGATGTGGTCCTCCTGCAACATGAGAGAGAGAGAGAGAGACGTGGTCACCATGGGTGTACTTAGTACCTTTCCTGGCCCTGTGTGACTGACCCTTAATGCTTCTCCAAGGGTTCTGGTCACCCCTCAGATGGCCAGAGAAGAATGCGCTACATGGCTGCCCAGTCAACCTGCGACAAGGGGGACACTGGTCCAAACCAGGATGCTGAGATTGCAAGGGGCTGTGAGCGTATCCAGCAGTGACTGATACATGGCCAGCGTTGGCGAGGAGATTGTACAATATGTGCAGTCCAACTGCTCTGCGGTCCAATAAAGTGGTGGCGGACTTGATGTCTGTGCCGGGGGCGGGGGGGGGGCGCGGTTTAAACTATGGAGCACTTGGTGCCTTTGGTGCCTCCACATTGCTTGAATGGGTGGGCAGGCTAGAAGCCTGACCCCAATCATATCACTGTGGCTGGGCCTGATCTGTCTCAGTTGCAGAGACATGGTCAGTTTATACGGGTGTCCCTAACGTGTGGCCGCTCCCCTCACTTACCCTGCACCCCCCCACCTCAATTGCCCGTGCGCAGGATGCAGTGCCCAGGGAGCACTTGACCCCCCCCCGCCAACTGTGTAGTCACCTCCGAGGCTGGCCAGCACTTGCCCCTGGACACCAACCCCCCTCAGCAGTTGTCTCCGAGGCTGGCCAGCATTTTCCCCCAGGGACCATCCACCCCCCCCCTCCCTCAGCAATCTCCTCCAGGGCCAGGCATCGGTTTCTCCCAACCCCTGGTGTCCCTGAGGCTTGTAAACAATGGGCGACCTGTGGAGAACGCTGCTGCTCACTCACCTCAGTCCCCCCCGCCCCCGGCAAAAGTGAAGGCCGCCAAGTGTACATTGTGAAACACGTCAGCGCGCTTTCCCACCGACACGGAGGGACGATACGGTGGGGTTCCAAGAACCTGATGGGGATGGCCTTTTACCTAAATGCTAATGTATTACAATCAGCTCCCCGCCGACGGGAAACGCGGCCCACCGTCTTTGGGCTGAGCAGACGATCGCGAACTGCCTTCACGCCATCGTGAAGCAGGTCGCGCCACATCTTACCATGCATGCCACCCTTCATGCCCGCCACCAGTGGGCTCAGAAAATTCTGTCCAGAATATCTTCTGTCTTTGCTAAATGCTCTTGTGTTGACAATACAACGACGTGGAAAGGGTTTTGCTGAAGAATCCAATCCGGATCATTAAATTATCTTTTCAGTTTCAGGATTTCTATATACTACTATTTTCTTCTCAACTTTTTATTAAATAATATTAACATCCAGCATTGTAGTTAGTTCCTTTTCAATAAGTTATGAAAGTAGCCTTGACCAGTTTCAACAACGACTGGCCTTAACACAGCGTGTCAATTGCAGAAAATTTTATCCCTGGAGTCTTGCTGCTAGAGTTGTGCCACTCCTGCAATGTTTCAGTGGATATATTTTAATGTCTCCCACAAGAGCAAAGGCTTCAAGAATGGACAAAAGGTGCTTAAGCTAATCACCATTACTTGCGTGCATAGATAGACTGGGGAAGTTGGGATTGTTCTCCTTGGAGAGGAGAAGGCTAAGCGGAGATTTGATGGAGATTTAATAGAGATGTGCAAAATCATGAGGGGGCTGGTCAGAGCAGATTGGGAGAAACTGTTCCCACTTGTAAAAGCATCAAGAATGAGAGGGCACAGGTTTAAAGTGATTTGCAAAAGAACCAAATGTGATGTGAAAAAGAACTACTTCACACAACAAGTGGTTCAGGTCTGCAATGCATTGTCTGGAATTGTGGTGGAGGCAGGTTCAATCGAGGCAATCAAGAGGGCACTAGATGATTATTTAAATAGAAACAATGTGCAGGGTTACGGAGAAAAGGCAGGAGAATGGCTCTAAGTCACAATGCTCATTCAGGGAGCTGGTGCAGACATGATGGGCTGAATGGCCTTCTTCTGCACCATAACAATTCTTTGATTCTTTTAAGTGTTTCCATCAGATTTAGGAAAAGAATTCCATCTCTTAGTAAGAAATTTATGTTGCATGTTCTATGTTCAGTAGGTTTCATGAAGACGTTCTGAGTCTTGTATGGTTTAACATTAAGTGTTTAATGATAACACATAACAAAGTACTTATATACAGGGTATAGCCCAAGCTATGAGCTAGCTCCATACTTGCTTCTACACAAGTCTCTGTCCAGTCCGCAACTCTGACCTCGGTCTCAGGTCATGTATCTCTTTACATCACACTGTGGGCCATACTGTTTCCCAGTCCCACATTAACCCCTGCTATGCCAGATCCCTTATACTACACCTCCCCCGATCTTTACCCAATGTACTTACATTGCAATCACGCTATCCCTTCTCCCTCACTTCAAGTCTCTAACTTTATAAATCCAGCTGGTCTGGATGTTTGACAATACTTCTACATTTCATTCTGGTCACATTCGGAGTGGTAGACTCTGTTGATTTGAGCAAACTTTGTTGATTTGGTGTGTGAGCTGTAGTCTATGTTCCTGGCACTTGGTTGCCTTCTTCTGAAAAGCCTTTTCCACCCCTTTGAAGTTGAACTTCTCTTTGTTAACTCCTGCTCTGCTTGGGGATCACAGCTTTGTCCCCTTCTTTCCGGAGAGAGTATTTACTCTATTCATTTGCGGTACGAACCTGATTTTTATTTTCCCATGTGGCCTGCCATGATCTTTGTGGGAGTTAAAGGTGTCTCTTCCTGTCATTTGGAAGTTCATCACCAGCAGGCTCACCTTGTGACACTCTGCTCTTCCATATGTCTCAGTGCCTCACTGAGCTGTGCTCTGGCAGGTTGATGGTCACTCCAGCATCGTTTTGTAGCCTTACATGTTGGCTGGAGGTTGCAGTGTCTGTGTCATGGTGTTTACAGTTGGTTTGAGAGCAATCATTAGTGCTTGGGGCTGGGGCTCATTCTTCTGTTGCTGGTCATTTTCCTGTGTGCCTTTCACTCAAAGTACAGTGGTAATTATCTTAAGGTTTGGCGGCTCTGACCAAAGAGGAGCTTCGACCACCTGCAAAGAAATTGGACAAACCAGTTCTGCAAAGAGTGAAGACAATTCAGAATTGAAGTCCCAGTCAAGAGCATCTTTACTGTTGAGCCTTTTGGGAACTTGCAGTTCTGTGCAGTTGATGACAGAGGTTGTCTTGACATCTTCTGTCCTTTTAAGAAGGTCAAGGACAGAAAGGAGAGAAAAAGATTAATTTCAGGTGATGTACATGACTTTAGTGGTTTGAGGATCATACCAATGACTGGAAGTCAGATTCCTCCAGGTCTATAGAGTGGTGTGCCTGTCTTTCTTAGCCAGAGGTCTCTCAGCCAGTTCTTTATCCGACAGGACCATAAAACTGGCTCCATGTCCAATTTGAAGTTGGCGAGTTGTTCATTTACTGAGATGTTCACATTCTAAAAAGAGGATCCAGGATCATTTATCTCATCCAAGAAGCAGAGCTAGGTCTCCTCCTGGTGCGGTCCCTCAATTTCATGGATTGTCTTGGGATCTTCCACTTAGCAGGGAGTCTTAGCTTTGTATAGCTTTCTGAAGTGTACCAGGCAGTTGCAGTTGAAGCACTAATATTACACAGTTGATGGTAAAGGCTGAGTTGCTCAAACCCCAGAGGGAAACTTGAAACAACTGTCATAACCCATTTTTGAAATTTGTATGTTTTGAGATGTGGGCTTTGAATTCAGTAGTAATAAGACCACCGAGTCTCAAGATGTTTTTTATAAAACTAAATTAAACATTTATTAATACAAGAAAAAATGTAAGCACATATAAAATTACTACTATAATAACTACAAAAATCCCCTAATTAATGTCTCAATTATATCCCCCCCTAAGGCAACAGTAGACATCATAGATTTAAAGAGATACCTGGCAGAGCACACACTTGACAGTCACATTCAAAATTAGTTTCTTTCAGCCCTGGGTCCTTACAGGCAGACTTGAGGTTGACAGGTCAGAGGCTTCTCACACTTGCTGGATCTTAAAATGCCCTTGCTTATGCACAATCTCCTTTCTCTTTTATACATATCTTTCTCTCTGAATGTAAATTTTCCAATATATCACAAGGCTTTTAATTTTACCTCTTCTAACAATAACATCCTTTGATTCCACCAATATTATTAGTAAGATAAAAAAAACACATTGCTTGGTATCTTCTAGCTAGGTGCAAGATTTCACTCATTCTTTTCAATGTTTTATTTAAAAATGCAAATTGCCCCCATTTCTAAACTCCCCCATGTCTATCTAATTACCATTTCAAACCTACTTCTTTCTTTTCATCAAAGCCTCTAGGCAGGCTGGCTCTAATCCAGTTATGACACACACATACACACACATAGACTCAGACACCACTAAATTCTATTTAAAAATTGAGTTCCAATAACACTATAGACATTAGTCTCATCATGACAAGCACTACACCGAAATTACTGGGCATTGCTCTCACCTTGTCTTGTTTTTTGTTTCAATGGTGCACACAGGCCATTGACATTGTTACTGAGCTAACTTTATTGATAATACATTTTCCTAACATGAACACATATCTGCAGTACCTGTACTCTATCAAGACATGCTCTAAAATGTGCTATCTGACCTTTAATCCCTGGTCAAATGACCCCATTTCCAGTACAGAGTACCGGAGAGTATCTAATACTGGAGTCCACTGTCACAATTAGATATTATCATGACATTTCACTCTTATTTAAAAAAAATCTTTATACAACTCAAGTACATAAAGTCTCTGATCTATTCTTTCTCACTCTGTTTTGATGAGTTTGTTTTGTCTGTTACCCATCCCTGTATCTCTGGTTTTTTTCATAGTTCTTCCACTGGATGTTCTGAATGGTGACAGAGGTGATTTTGAAGGACAGGGGGCCTTCTCCAGTTCTGTGTCACTTTCACCCCTTGGATAGTTTTCAGGACTCTCAGGCTTTGTCTGGTTATCTGTTGCTTCACTGGTGCATTCTGGTTTTTGATCTTCAGCTACACTTTCTGGTTCAGAGCAGGGTTGTGTTTCATTTATTTTCCATAAGAATTTCCGGTTTCTCCTGTACTGTTGTCCGTTTGGAGTCTGCACAATATAAGACCCTGGTTCTCCTGTGATTCCTGTGACAACTGCAGGGTTCCAGGTCTCTTCATGCTGAATCTTCACTGTCTCTCCCATGGTCTGGCAGAAGTCAGGCGCCTCAAGCAAAGTACTGTTTCTGTTTCTGTTTCTGCTGTCTCAGTTTGAGCAGGTCCTGCTTGCTGTAGCTCACTGGCTGTGGAAATAATAGTTGGAGCGCAGTTGGAAGCTTAGTTCTTAGCTTTCTCCCCATGAGGAGCTGTGCTGGAGGTGATCCAATGCCCTCTATTGGAGTATTCCCGAAATTCAGCAGAGCCAGGTACGGGTTTCTTCTGTCTGCTTTTGCCTTTTCAACAGGTGTTTTAAGGCCTGCTCAGTATGTTCCATTATTCTATTGGATTGTGGATATTTGGGACTTGACGTGGTGTGGCAAAACTCCCAGCCCTGTGCAAACTTGCAAAACTCAGTGCCTCAGAATTATGGATCTTATCTGAGATGAGAACTTCAGGTACGTCGTGACAAGAAATAATTGATTTTAATTGATATATTACAGTGATGCTCTTACTATCATTTCTCAGCAGCACAGACTCAAAAAACTTGAGTAATAATCTACTGCTAGTAGGTACTCACTGCAGTCAAATGTGAACAAGTCCACTCCAATTTTCTGCTGGGCCTCTCTGGAAGATTTTCTAGTTGAAGTGGTTCTTTATGTTGCGATTTACTGTACTTTTGGCACACTGCAAACGCATTCACCATTTTCCCGATTTGTGTTCCCGTTCCAGGCCAATGCATTACATCTCGATCTCTTCTCCTGCATGCTTTTACCCTGAGATGACTTTCATGTACGTGCTGCAGCATTTCTTTCCTCAGTATTGCAGGAATAATGATCATTTCTCCCTTGAAAAGTATTCTTTCTGCTACACAAAGTTCCTCACAAAAGTTCCAGTACTCTTGTACAGCAGAAGGGGCTCTGCTCTGATGTGTGGGCCAGCCAGTTTGTACAATCTGCTGCAGTTTTCTCAAGGTGCCATCATTCTTGGTCGCTTCCCTGATCTCATCCGGTTTGGTTACAGCCACAGGTAAGTTCTTGGTCAGCTTGTGAACCTGTGCTCCCATTTCTTTATCCTCTTCTTGATGGGTAGGTATGCACGTGACAAAGCATCTGCGATATACATTTCCTTGCCTGGTTTATATTGAACTCTGACCTGGTACTTCTGCAGACGCATTAGTAATCTTTGAATTCTTGGTGGAAGACAGTTCAGGGGCTTTTTAATAATAACTCCCAAAGACTTATATTTGGCACTCTACCTCCACGTCTTTGCCAAAGAGAAACTGGTGGAAGCGTTTTAGGCCAAACACAATTGCTAGCATTTCTGTCTCTATTTGGGCATAACAGTGCTGTGTTTCAGTCATTGTCTTTGAAGCTTTGGCCACTGGTGCCTCATTTTGCAAGAGGACAGTTCCCAGGCCAGTCTTTGAAGCGTCCACTGAGATCATGACCGGCTGACTGACATGGTAATACTTTAACACTGGTGCCTGGATCAGTGTTCTCTTCAGACTGGTCAAAGCTTCCTAGTGACTTTGTTCCCAATGTCATTCCACATCATTTTGTAGAAGTTCTCTCAGAGGTGCTGTCAGATCTGACATGTTCGGAATGAATTTCCCAAGATAGCTCACCATTCCCAAAAACCTCTCCAAGCCTCTCTCACATTCTGGGGGGTGGCATGTTCACAACTGCTTCGATTGTACTCAAGTCCAGCTTCAGCCCCTCACTTCTTAGCACATGCCCCAAGCACTTAATTTCATGAAGACCTATTTTACACTTTTACTCCTTCAACTGGAGGTTCCTTTCTCCAGCTCTGGCCAGCAACTGCCTCAGTCTGTGGTCGTATTCTTCTCGTGAGGCTCCCCAGAGCAGCACATCGTTGGTATAGGTTTCTGCACCCTATAGCCCTTCAAACAGCTGCTTCACTGTTCTGTGGAACACCTCCAGAGCTGAATTAATACCAAAAGGTAAGTGTAAAAACCTGTATCACGATTTGGTGTGTTGAAGGTACAGAGATAGGAGCTACGTTCATCCAGCTTGACCTGCCAGAAGCCTGAACTCACATCCAAGACTGAATAGTATTTAGCATCAACTAGCTTACACGTGATCTCTTCTACTGTGGGCAGCTGGTAATGCTCTCTTTGTACTGCCTGGTTTAGGTCTCTGGGATCCAGACAGACTTGTAGATTCCCATCTAATTTTTCTACAATTACAATGGGGTTAACCGACTTTGTCAGTTCTTCAATTTTCTTGATGATGTGAAGTTTCTCCATTCTGTCCAACTCTGCTTTCAGTTGGTCTCTCAGCATTATTTTCCTGGGTGGGTGTATTTTCTGTGTCACAGTTTCATCAACCTTGATGGTATTTTTCTCCTTTAGGCAGCTAATTCCCCCATCTTTATACTTGTTCAGGATGTCATTAGTGGTGACAGTCTTTATTCTCTTGATTAGCTTCAGATTTTCACAAGCTTTGATTTCAAGAATGGGTTTAGCATCAGTTATCACCACTATAAAAAGAAGTGCTTGAGACTGTTTTTTTGTAGTTCACTTTAAGTATGCACTTGCCTTCTACAGTAATTTTTCTACCTGTATAAGTAGACAGCTTCACTTTTGTTTTAGTTAGCTGCTTATCTTACAACACAGATTTATGGGAATGACATTTGCTTGTGCACCTGTGTCAAGTTTGAAATTTATCATCATGTTGGCAATTTTTAAATCAACCTTCCATTTGTTTTCTTTGGAATTTGGTGTTACTGCACCAATGAAAAGTTCAGTTTCAGTGACTGTGTCAATGGTGTGCACTTTCTTCAATTTACACATCTTACCGAAGTGATTTAGTTTATCACAGTTCTTACACTGCTCAACAACTACATGGTAAATGCTCTGTCCCACATCGGCTGCATTTAAATGTTCTAAAAGCAGTTTTGTTCTTCTTAGATAAAAACAAAAAACTGCGGATGCTGGAAATCCAAAACAAAAACAGAATTATCTGGAAAAACTCAGCAGGTCTGGCAGCATCGGCGGAGAAGAAAAGAGTTGACGTTTTGAGTCCTTCGGGTCATGAGGACTCGAAACGTCAACTCTTTTCTCCTCCGCCGATGCTGCCAGACCTGCTGAGTTTTTCCAGGTAATTCTGTTTTTGTTTTGTTCTTCTTAGGTTCAGACTATCTATTTGTTCTATACTTGGGCTGTTTCTGTTTAACTGCATCTATCTGCTTGACTGTATGTGGCTTATCATTTTCTGTCATCTGTTTAATCTGGCATTTTGTTGTCTCTGCGGCTCTGCAGATATTTATTGCTTTCTCCAGCATGAGATCAACTTCTCTCAAAAGCTGTTCTCTCAGAAAGACATTTACGATCCCACAAATTATTCTATCTCGATTGAGTGAGTGATTCTTCAAATTCGCATGATTTAGCTCATTTTTCTCAGCTCAGTTACATACTGATGAATGTTGTCACTGCCTTGCATGTGTGTAAAAAAAATCGATATTTTTCATACGTGATGTTTTTCTTAAGACTGCAGTAGGCTTCAAATTTTTCCATTATTTCTTTCACGTCATTTCGTTTCTCATCACTTTCAAACTTGCAAGTGTTATGGACTTCAGGGGCTTCTTCCCCTGTTACGTGGAGAAAGATGGAAGACTGTACCTGAGGGTCTTTTTTATCACTGCCCGTCACTCTGAGGTGCAGCTCAAATCGCTGCCGGAACCTCCTCCAGTTTTTAGCAACCTTGGCCTCCAAACTGAGCTGTGTCGGTGGTTTAGCAACCTCCATTGTTGCGTTTAGTTTCTGACACCATGGGCAGAATTTTGCCCTTGTCAGGTGAGCTCGGTGGGGGCAGGGGGGCGCCGGTTGGGAAGCTGACCGCCTCCTGAAATTGGTGCAAACTGTTCAGCACTGCCTCTACGTGCAGCGGGGCTGGAGGGGGTGGTGGTTGGGGGGGGAGAGAGCGAGCATGAACACAAGTGCATGATTGAAACTCTCCCTGAGGCACAGAGCTGCCATGGGAGATGAACAGTTTTAAAAATTAGAAATAAAGGTTTTTAAAATGTTATTAAACATGTCACTTTATGTGACTCTGCCACATGAGTAGGGGCATGTTACAAATGAAATTTTTAAAAAAACTTATCTTATTTTTATTTGATGTTGGAAACATCATCCTGTCCGTCCAAAAAAATGCAAAAACCTCTTGGCCTTTTTGCCTGCCCACCAACCGTAAGGCCTTAATGGCCTTGATAGGCCTTCTAATGGTCAGCACTGCCAATTCCTGCACGTTCCCAACTACCGAACTACCGGGCAACTGCGTGACGACGCCGGGACTCTCGCCCAACATCATCGCGCATCATTTCACCCTCCAGCGAGTCGAGCCCGCGGCCACTGAGGTGAAAACTCTGCCCCATGTCTTTGTTTCAATAATGCAGACAGGCTGTCGACATTGTTACTGAGCTAACTTTATTGATAACACATTTTCCTAACATGAACTCATTTCTGCAGTATCTGTACTCTATCAAGACAGTCTCCAACATTTGCTATCTGACCTTCAACCCCCAGGTCATATACAGTACAGAGTACCGTATAGCATATAATGCTGGAATCCACTGCCACCATCATGATTATCATGACACACCAGTGATGCTGTTTGGCTCCACAGCAGTGATATAGTCACCCACCCTCTTGTGGTCTCTTTGGGTATTGCCTTCCTTGGCCTGGAGTCTCTCTGCCCCTCTGTTGTCTCATTGGCTGGACAGTTGGGGTTGCTCTGCACCACTTAAGATGGATCGGTGCTGTTGACAGATTTCAGACTGTCTATTTGGACAGCTTTTTTTAGAGTAGGCTCTATCCTTGGTCTGTAGTATGTCTGAAAGGGAATTGTCAGTCACTCCAACAACAATTCTGTCCCTTATGAGTCCTGACTTAAGGTCACCATAGTCACAGCCTTCAGCCAATCTGTATAATTCATTTATAAAACAGTCAACCACTTCTCCAAGCTATTGGACATGTTGCATTTCCCTCTTTCTAAAAATTTTTTGCTTCTTAGATTAAAATACATATTGAATGAGTTTAGAACTTCAACAAATTTATCTGAGGATTCTTTTACTCCTTGCCTCGCAATAGTATCATTGGTTATCACACCTACTGAATAAAGTAGAGTATTAATTTGTCCAGCTTCTGACTTTTATCTAATCCTGAAGCTATCATATATCTTAAGAATCTTTTCTGCCAATATTCCCAATTTTGCATTCCGCAGGGATCATTCCCTCCGGGACACCCTGGTCCACTCCTCCATCACCCCCTACACTTCAACCCCCTCCCATGGCACCTTCCCATGCATCTGCAGAAGGTGCAACACCTGCCCCTTTACTTCCCTTCTCCCCATCATCCAAGGGCCCAAACACTCCTTTCAAATGAAACAGCATTTCACTTGCACTTCCCTCAATTTAGCCTACTGCATTCATTGTTCCTAATGCGGTTTCCTCTACATTGGAGAGATCAAACGCAGACTGGGTGACCGCTTTTCAGAACACCTTCGGTCTGTCCACAAGCATTACCCAGACCTCCCTGTCACTTGCTATTTCAACACTCCACCCTGCTGTCATGCCCACATGTCCATCCTTGGCTTGCTGCATTGTTCCAGTGAAGCTCAACGCAAACTGGAGGAACAGCACCTCATCTTCCGACTAGGCACTTTACAGCCTTCTGGACTGAATATCGAGTTCAACAATTTTAGATCATGAACTCTTTCATCCATCCCCAACCCCTTTCTGATCCGTCCCCAATTTTTCCAATAACTTATATAGATTTTTCTTTTCCCAACTATTTCCGTTATTTTTAAATGTATTTCCATCCATTGTTTTATCTCTACCTTTTAGCCTATTTCGATCCCTTCCCTTCACCCCACCCCACCCCCACTAGGGCTATCTGTCCCTTGCTTGTCCTGCTTTCTACCCTTAATTAGCACATTCCTTAGATAATATCACCACCTTCAACACCTCTTTGTCCTTTTGTCTATGACATCTTTTGGTTATCTCCACCTATCACTGGCCCTCTATCCAGCTCTACCCATCCCCCCTCACCCCCCTTAAACCAGCTTATATTTCACCTCTTTTCTATTTTTACTCAGTTCTGTTGAAGAGTCATACGGACTCGAAATGTTAACCGTGCTCCCCTCCGCAAATGCTGCCAGACCTGCTGAGTTTTTCCAGGTATTTTTATTTTTGTTCCCAATTTAGTGTTTGGTCTGGCCTTTGGATGAGTCCAACTTGGTCTGGTAATGTTGATTTGTTGTCCATGGTTGCTTTTAAAGTTCAGGTGAGTACAGCTTTAAATGAAGAGCAGATTTAAAAGATGACACAGCAGTAACCATTTTTCCAAACAGCCTTCCCATGTTTGTCGTAGTTTTGCAGGCTCCTGTGGTGATGACATCCAGATCTCTCTGTCCTTAGTTTTGTGCAGCGATTTACTCAATCAACTACTCTAGGCCTTCCCTGCAACATCAGGCATGTTACAATCGATTCCCGGCTTAGGCTGTGCTGTTTAAACCTTCTGCTTTTCTTTCTTACAATGAGCTTGGCCGTCATGTGGTCTGCCGCCAATTCTGAACCCAGGCTGACCATGGTGCTTTTGCAAGTGGGCTGCTCTAACTTTTTTCCACAGCAATGAAGCTTTTTAGACTGAGCCTGACTTGGAACTGATTTTTTTTGACTACACATTCTGTGGCTATTCCACAATGGACCTCCATGTGATCTTATGGAGTCCTCAGTGGAGTTCTTTTCTCCTGCCTTTCAGCTTCTAATTCTGCTGTGGATCTTCTTTCAGGTGAGCTCCTTCTCTTCACTTCAGGGGCTTTTAATCAGGTTAGAATGCTGCTCCTTTAATTTTCCAGCATTTGAGTGCCTGCTCCAACTTCTCTGAGGCTCTGGGTTTTTCCATTCGCTGCCACCACATTGTAAGTTGCATGTTCAGTAAGTCTCATGAAGAGGTTCTGAGTCTTGTGCAGTTGAACATTCAGTGTTTATTGATAACACGTAACTATGTACATATATACAGGATATAGCCCAAGCTAGGTGCTAACTCCATGCTTGCTTCTACATAGGTCTTTGTCCAGCCCAAAACTGACCCTAATTGCAGGTCATGCATCTGTTTACATCACATTGTGGGTGATACTGTTTTCTAGTCCACAGTAACCCTTACTAGGTCAGATACATTTATACTACAATTGACACAGACAAATGAAACAATATTTTTGAGGAATGATGATCCCATAGGCACATCAGCTTTTACAAAGAAAACCTGTGGAAACTATACCTTGGATTTCTGACATTCATGGAAGTCTGGTCCAAAAACTGATAGGATTTCTGATACAATTCTATGTCCCGGGGGTTTACGCAAACAGATATCAAATCAAAATGTTACCACACTGCAACTCTGCAATAGGAGGAATAATTCATTCTTGGGCGGAATTTTACGGTGGGTAAACCTTATGGTCCCTGTGGAGTCAACGGACCTTTGAACAGCTGATCGCATTTTACTTCCCTGCTCCAGCCGAAACAGGGCCCTAAAATTTCACCCTTTGTTTCCCCCAAATCAGCTGTGGGTGTCTCCTTCACAGCATTAACATTGTACCTTTAAATAACAGTGAATTTAAAATGGTGGTGCAAGTGAGACTTTGTTTGCTGATGAATCACTACCACACTCACCTGGCAAACACCCAACAGTTCGATGCGTGCATCAGATGAAAGTCACAGCTTAACAAGTGATTTTCTTTATCGCCAACAGAAAAATGTGTTTACTCATTTATATATTCATTGTCAGTCCTATTAATCTTTTAAACCATTCAAATGATGTGCTTTAGGACTAGATCAATGTTTAGATTTTATTTCTACAAGTTTGTATCGTTAGCTTGACACTTGTTAGAGCAGTTTTACAGAACCTGACACCATGCTTTAATACTTCGCTCAGAGTGCGAAACAGATGGCAGATTAGTTACAAAATGAATTGAAAGTAAATCTCCATTTGCTGCTAGAAATTGTTCAAATGCACATTCCACATTGTAATTCAGACTTATAATTCAGATGCCACTGTCTTCACCCCCATCCCCCTCTACACCAAGCCTCTCTCTCTCTCTCTCTCACACACACACACACAGACACAGACAAACACACACACACACACACACACATAAACACACACACACATAAACACACACACACACACACACACACACACACACAGAGGCATAAACACACACACACACATAAACACACACACACACACAGACATAAACAGACACACAGACATAAACACAGACACACACACACAGACATAAACACACACACACACAAACAGACACACACACAGACATAAACACATATACACACACGCACACACACAGACATAAACACACACACACACAAACAGACACACACACACACACACACAGACATAAACACACACACACACACACACACACACACACACACACAGACATAAACACACACACGCACACCTTTATGCACATATCTTGGGCTAGGATCCATTCAGACAGATGCCAGAACAACCTGATGGTTGACTTAAAACTTAATTGCTTGATTGCAGCTAACATAACTCCACAACTATATCAGCCATTTCATCCTGTGTGGACTGCTCATCCCTCTCATTAGAGCAATTTAATTTTAATCTCCAGACTGAAATCGAATAAATATAGGCTGTGTGAAGCATCCATAATCATGGTTAAGTTTGCAACAGGAGAGGCAGCACATCACCAATCCAGCATAGGAGACGGTGGCAGCAGTGGTCAGCGGTGGTCAGTGCCAATGCCTTGCAAAAGAGGACAGCCACCCAGTGCTTTTACAGGATGGATGATCTCATCCGTTCAGCAAGGGTAACTCACTCTTCTCGTCATTCGCAATTCATATGCTCTCAAATCCATTACACAGCCACAGGGATCTCACACCTCAAGGGCCAACACCACTAACTCTCACACACACCCTCACATCTCCATCAGGCTCATATCCTCTGGAGCTCATGTCCTCATCCCATCCATGGCTCCGCTCACCACACAAACATTCCATGCAGTTCCATGTGTCCTGCTCACCCTCTCTCCATCTGTTTTCATGCAGGAGAAGCTGGCTCATATCAGCAGGGAGAGGTCCCAGACCAGGATTGGAGTGGCCCACATTAGGCCCCTTACTCACTTTGAGGAGTGTGCCATTGCACTCACTGGTGAGGATGTGAACCATGCCCTCGGTGACAGTGAGGTCAGCGGTGAACACCCTCATGAGGATCCAGCACCACATCATCCCTCTCTCAACGTAACTGTGAGTGCTCTCTCTCCTGCTTTTGACTCTGCTGCCATGCACTAATTATCTGTACTCTGGTTCACAGGGAGCTCGGCCAAGTGACTGACACCCTCAGCCAGCCAGTCCCTCAGCTCCATCCACATCCTCACCTCCAGCCAAGAGGACACCTCCTCCATTGAAGAGCTGGAAATAAGCAGCCTGGAAGACCCATCACAGCGCTTACCCACACTCTGCACCAGCACAGAAACACCTCGGTGGGCCCTAGATCTAAAGCAGGCTCGGGTTCATAATCTGGTGGACATGTGACTGCAGCAGGAAGAGGCAGATTCAGCCAAGCTCACCGGCACTCGGAGGGCTGCTGGGGATCAGGCATCTGTGAGGTCTGCGTCAGGTGATGAGCCTCTAGATTTGGCCTTCCAACTCATCCTGGAGAGTCAGTAGAAGACGTGGGAACATCACGTAGAGCTGTTGGAAGCCCTCAGCAGAGTGGACGCCAGTCGTAGGAGTGAACCCACCTGCTCTCTGATGAAGTGGTGCTCACGTGCGCATATGGAGGTCTCCATGGTGAGGATGGCGGACGCCATGGAGACCCTAGTCCAGCAGAACACGGACCTGCACTCCATCACAGGAGCCATGGGTGAGTTCCTACAGTGGCAATGTGAGAGGAAAAGGACACACCTCGACGTCACTTCAGGTGCTCCTGTTCCTCAAGGAATCAGGCCAAGGCCCCCGAGCGCCTGAAGGGAGGAGGAGAGGCAGCTGGACCCCCCTGGGTCATCCGCTCAGGAATCTCAGAGGCTGTCCTCTCCCTCCATGTCCCCTTTGCTTGTGACCCCCTGAACCTCGTCCTCTGTCGGTGCAGAGGGAGCCACTGGGCACCAAGTGATCCTGGAGGAAGAAGTCTGTGTGTGGTGGGGCTTTTTGGAGCCTTGTGCAAGCACTCTCCCACACACGCGGATCCTTCATGTATCACACTCACCTCAACGTCCTGAGCATTTTGAATGCTGCCTGCTGGGGTTTGCTTTGTTGTCCATCAGAGCTGACCTGCAAATCCGCCCATCCAACGATCACGCTCCTATGACCGGATCTCGCTCACCATAGCTCTTGTTTCAGTTTTGATTTAGACAACGTGGTATTGATTCACTTTTTCGTAGGCTCCCTCAACTTTTCCCCTCTTCAAGTCACCCATTTCATTTCCCCCATCACTGTTGACCCTTCGGCATCACCTTTCACCTCCCCTCTGTGACCAACCAGCCATAACCCTTTTCCTTCAGGGATGTCCAGGTGAACGTGCATGTTCCCTTCCTTCCCTAAAATCCCACTCCCATCTACATTCACCTCCTCAACCTCCTCCTTCCCTCCCTCAGGTTCTGTGTCTGCCTCCAAGTCCCCACCAACTAGCTTTGCCATCCCTTCTACCACTATCATTGAACCTTCACCTTCCCGCTCCACTTGCCTCATTCTGCCCTCGGTCATTCTCACCATTCCCTAGTTCCATGCCCACTCTCAGTTTGCTCCCTAGGAGGCAGCGATGGACTCATCAGAGACCTCCCTTTCACATTTGCCTGGACATCCCATTCCTGGACTCCTTACCCACTCCGGACCCGTTCCTCCCTTCTTCTCTTTCCCCCTGTCCGAACTCCACCACCCACCCCGGAATTGTTAGTTCTTTCACCACCAGCCTTTACCCCAACTTAGTCCTTCCCTCTTCCTGTCTCCTTCAGACATCCTTAGTTCTTCTGCCACCCTTGGTCCTACCCCACTTCCGACTCTTTCCTCCAACCTTACTTCTCCCTCCAGCTTTACTTCTTCCACCTTCCTGACTTCTTCAGACACCCTTACTTGTTCCTGCGGTGATTAGTCCCTCTCCAATCCTGACACCTTCCTCCACCCTTACTTCTTCGTCCAGCCTCACTTCCTTCCCTCTCCCCACTCCTTTCTCCAAATGGACTCCCTCCCCTCTCCACACTCCTTCACCTCTCTGAACCACTTCTCTTACAACTTCCACCCCCCTTACACCTACCTCCCCAGTTCCTGTCTTCTCCCCTGTTATCCTCTCCTCCCTCTGTACTCCCTCCCAAAACCTCCCACCTCTCCCAACCTGACCCCATCCTGACATAAGAACATAAGAATATAAGAACTAAGAGCAGGAGTAGGCAATTCAGCTCCTTGAGCCTGCTGCGTCATTCATTATGATCATGGCTGATGTAGGGGGTGCTGGTGTGTCAGCTTCACCTCTGACTTCTGAGCGGTCTGAATCGTTCCCACTCCCTGGGTTCTAGACCTTGGACTTATTTGGGGGTTGTGACAAAGTGCAGCAGACAACTGGTTTTGGTGCAAGAAAAAATAATTGGGTTTATTGAAGTCACAAATGAATTTATAACATTAGGATTGCACTGAGATTATACAGACTTACAAAGTACACTTAGTTAAGAATGGGGAGCACAAGGCATAATGAGGGAAAATCACGCTACTAATCCCCTTATCCTTGTCCCACCCCCAAAACCTAACTAAATTGAACATGGAGAGGTCAGGGATCATGCTCACCAACCAGGGTTCCTTGACAGTCCGAAATCCAGCCAGGTAAGCCCGTTGCAGTTTTGGGGTACGCTCTTTGTGTCCTCTGGGGCCTGCCATCCCCACGTGGTCCTGGTCTGTGGAATCTGCGAAGGTTCTTCAGTTGGGTGGAGGGCGCAGTTGTGGGTGGTCGATCTTTGTGGAGGGCTGTAGTTGCGGCCTTGTTGTCTTTGGTTGAGCCTGCCACCCCGTGCCCTGCAAATCTCCAGATCTCCTCTCTACTTGGCTCAGCTCCCTGCTTAAAATCAACTTCAACCGATCCCAACTGCTCACTGCCCAAAACTGCCCACTTCAGATCTCCTGGCCCAGTTATACTGTTTTGTTTTTTTTCGAATTTCTTATCCCAATCCAAATCAAGGTTAGTTTTTTGTTTGATTTTGGTGGGCTTCCCCAGGTGATTGTTGTCTCGTTGTTTTTAATGGGCTCGCATGATGTTTATCATTGTCTTCCTGCCCCCGTAATTGGCCTTAAACTGAAAGCCATTGTATGTGTGGAGTATTGATGGATTTGCATAATTGCATTGATTGTTGTCTTCCTGCCTTAATAGTTAGTAGCGATTATTTATGCAAGTTCTTGATCAGCTTTAGTTTTGTGTCTTTCTCCGGGTTGATTGTTTTAAAGGGAAGAATGCATATTCTGTCTCCTCTCGTTGTCTGGTTTCAGGTAAGAGTGCAAAAGTCATATCCTTGTTGATCATATGAAAAATGTGGGAATTTTGAGAACCCTTCATTGATTCATTTCGGCCTCAACTCCAATTCCCCGCCCTCTTCCCATGACCTTTCAACCCATTACTAATTAAAAATCTGTCTATAATAACATAATGTTCTTATGTTGTTATGCTGTTCACCTCAACTACTATATGTGGTAGCAGATTCTACATTCCAATCATTTTTTGGTAAACGTTCTGCAGAATTCATCATTGGATTTATTAGTGACTAACTCATATTTATGGCCCCCTATTTCTGGTGTCACCCACATGTGGAAGTGGCTTCTTTGCACCTACTCTATCAAACTCTTTCATACTCTTAAATGTCTCTACCCAATTACCTACAGCCATATTAATCTGAAAATCTCTGATCTCGGAAGCTAAACAGAATTAGCACTTGGATATGAGACTGCCTGGGAATATCAGGTGCAGGAAGAACATCAACAATTACACCTGAGAGTCACTACTGAGGGAAATGGTGACACCCCCTGTGGGCTGGTATACATTAGCATGATGACCAGTGGCTACAGCAGCTTGGCAATAGGTGCCAACTGATAGCAACAAACCATAATGTCACTTGGTAGCCACATGTGTGATGCTTGTGGCAAAACCTGCCTTTCAAGGATTGGCCTATACAACCATCTGCAATGGTGCACCAAATGAAGGTACCCCACCTAAATGAATGGTTTGCAGTGTGTCCATCATCTCTCATAAATAGAAAGATGCCAACACATAACTTGAAAGACCCCTACGCAGTTATTCCCCCAGTCTTTTTTTTTCTAAAGGGAGAGGGCCCAGAGTGTAGTGCCTGCTGACACCGGGCATGCTTGGTGATGTGAGTGGACAATATGGCGAGAAGGTGACAATTCGGCTTCACAATGTTGTGAAACCAGTTCGCGATTGTTCGCTCAGCCCATTGATGGCGGGCTGTGTTTCCCGCTATAGGACATCAGAAGCCTCATTAGAATATATCTGCATACCATCATAGGGCCAGCCCACCGGAACCATTCCTCTACCCCCCCCGCCCCCCCCACCCCGCCCCTGGATCAAGTGCCCACATTGGCATGACTGCACACAGACGTGTTTCACAACAGCATATAAAAGGTGTGCACTTGACGGGCTGCACTTTGAGGGGAACTCAGAGCTGAGTGCACAGTAATGTTGTGGAGCACTCGCAAGGGACGCCTGGTGAATATCAAGGTTGATGCATGTTGTGGAGGGGGAGCAAGGGCTGCCCTGCATTTGAGATATGTTGGGGTTAGGCAAGGACTGTCCTGAGTAGAAGATAGTGTACAAGCTTAGGTGGGTGGTGGGGGGAGTGAAGTGGCCACACATTAGGGACACCTTGTATAAAGTGACCATTCCTCAGCAGCTGAGACAGTTCAGGCGCAGCCACGTTGACATGCATGGAGTCGGGCTTCTAGCTTAACTGCCCACTCAAGCAACACAGAGGCATCAAAATGCCACAAAGTGCTCCAGAGCTTTACACCCCTCGGGCACAGGTTGCAAACTAATGAGTATTTTATTGGACGGCAGAACAGTTGGATGACTGAGCACATTGTACAATCTCCTTGCTAAAGCTGGCCATGGAGCAGTCACTGCTGGAGGCACTCACAGCCCCTTGCAATGTCAATATCCTGGTTTGGACCAGTACCCATCATGGTTCAAGCTAGCAGTGCAGCCTTGCAGTGTGGGTTAGGAGAATACCTGCGCCTGAGCTGGGAGCACAGCCTGCAGTCCAATGGGCAAGGCTGCCGCCATTCATTCAGGCAGAGTGAGGGAGAGGTGGGTGGGGTTTCGGGCAGCTATGCAGCGCACTAATCTCTGGCCATCCAAGGTGTGGCCAGCACTCTCGGGGTTGTGTTAAGGGGCCTTCAGACCTGCCCAAGAGAGGGTCTTAGAACATCCAAGCTAACCAATGAGTTTCTCTTTCACCCTGCAGGAGGCGTACATCAGGAGCATAGAGCTGGTGAACTAGCTGTATGCCTCATGATGTACGGAGAGTAGAGACAACAGAGAAGAGAGTGATAGAGATGCCTGGCTGTGCAGATTAAGGAGCAGCACCCTCTGGAAGAAGGGGCATCTGGGGCTCCCACACACACCGCTGAAGAGCCACAGCGAGCCATCGCTGGTCAGCACCTAACTAGACTCAGGGTCTATTGACGCCGCCTTTCATTCCTGGAGATGACTGGGAACCACACTGAGATTCAGGCATCAGAAATATGTCCAGGGAGTGTGAGGCTGGACCATTACTGTGGTCTGATAGGCTGCACAAAGCACAGGGAAGAGGCCCTGGACTGAGACGCCTGCCTTTATCTTGTGCAGAAAGTTTTCACATCTGAGTGACAAGAACACTGCTCATCAGAACAAGGAGGCATAGGCAGGCAGGCACCGGAACCCCATTTATTTACAATAATGAACACTATGTGCTGGTGGTTAACACCCGTGCCCAGGCTGTGCAAGTATACCTTCTTAACCTTCCCAACCCTGCCGCTACGTCTTTGTGCTCTCCGGACACCTGTGATGACCTTGACAGGCGTCCTCTGGAGGGCCGAGACCTGGAGGGCTCTGGCCTGCTTTCGGGGTCTTGTTGTGCGGTAGGGGCACTCTCCTCGAGGTGTGAAGCTGGAGCTGCTGGGGGTCACAGGAAGAGGAGATTCAGATGGTCTGGACACTCCCAGAGTCACCTTGTTGGATGGCCCCAGAGCCTGCACCTACTGATCCACCTCCCTATAGGTGCTTAAGGGTCACCGGCTGAATGCTTGAGAAGAAAGAGCTGCTGGAGTGAGATCGAGCAGCCCAGCACCCCTCTCGCATACACAATTTTTGAGACCAACTATGGCATCATCGATGGAGTTTAGCCCACGCAGCAGTGCAGGAGCAAAGTCCTGGACCAAGGTCTCCATGGCAGCTGCCATCCTACCAGCGTTGACCTCGGTGCATTGCAATGCCGGCGCTATCACCTCAGTCTGAAGATAGATGGACTCCTCCATCGGGCCTTGCAATTTGAGGAGTGCAGCGGACATCCCTTCCTGATGTTCCCTAGTTTGCCTTTGCAGCTCCAGCAACTGTGACATGACCGAGTCCTGGGGCTTGTCACCTGACTCAGACTCAGCAACGTCCTGGCCTCCAGCAGTCCTTTGAGTGCCGGGGAGCTGGGAAGCCCCTGCCTCCACCTGCGGTGGATCAGAAAGTGCGATGTGCTCACTAGATTGTGATCCTGAGGTTACTCTAAAGCTAGTTCCCACCGAGGTTTGTCTCTCTGCACTGGTGGAGGATGTGGGTGAGCGTTGTGATGGGTCTTCAGGGAGGGTTTCAGTGGATTCCTCTTCAGAGGTTTCTTCAGGGCTTGATTGGAGGCCCTGGGTCATGGATTCCGTTGGCTGTTTGGCAGATGTGCCTGCGAAAGCAAGGAGAAATACTTAGCACATGGCAGTGGCCTGTGAAACAGGACACATCACTCATGGCATGTTTGTCTGATGGATGTGGCGTTGCTGGATCCTTACTTAGTAGAGCAGCGCTGACCTCACCGTCAGCACAGGAATGGTCCAGGTCTTCACTGGCCACTGGATGGCTGTTTTCAAATTCCGTGAGGACCTTGATTTCAGGTATTCCTCTACCAGTCAGTGAGCTCTCCCAGCTTGTCCTGCATGAATAGAGATGGGGAGATTGTAAGCAGGACACCTGCCAGACCAGCTGATAAATATGCCTTGGCATATGTGGGTGGTGAGTGGTCCTGTGGATGAGGGCAATGATGGTGTGTGTGTGAGAGTGAATGGTGATGTCCCTTGAACTGGCAGTGAGTGAGATCCCTGTGGATGTGTGATGGGTTTGTGAGTGAGTGGGTTGAGATGATGAGAAGAGTGACTTTACCCTGGTGGAAACGAAGAGATCATTCATCCTCTTTCTCCACTGGGTGGCTGTCCTCTTTTGCAGGGCATTGGTGCTGACCACTGCTGCCACTGCCTCCCAAGCTGGATCGGTGATGTCGCTGCCCCTCCTGCAGCCAGAGTTGGGGTAGAGGACATTACGGTGGGACTCCACAGTGTCCAAAAGGTGCACGAGGGATGTGTCACTAAACTGGGGAGCTGCTGTCCTTTGCCTTTCAGGTCCATTCTGTCTCCTGTGCTGCAGTCCTGGGCTGGAATCACTGAGAGTTGTGCACGCAGCTGCACTTCAAATATGGCACCCAACCTGATGAAGTGGCGAGGTGATGATGTGGCGGGTGAATGAGAGCCTGCCTGCCATCGAAATTACACGTTTCCCAGGAATGCATAATTGATTTGGCGGGTTTGGGATGATATGGTGTGAGCCGGCAGATAAAACAATGTTATCACCGCCCGCTACTCCACTTAGTGCAAATCTGGGATGATTCTGCCCCGAGTGTATTCATTCTTTCCTGATAGGTATTCCCTGTCAGCCCTGTATCTTTCTAGTATATCTTTTTTGCACTTTCTCTAGTATTCTTTCTGCACATTTAACAAAATTTCTCTGCTTTTCAAATCTATCCCTCCAGAAATGATCCTCAATTCTTTCTTTGTGTTTTTTTAATATGGCCTTATTAAACTGCATTGATACTTTTAGTGACTTGTGTATTTGCAACCCCAAGATCATTCTGTTCCACTCCTTCACTTAGGCACTTATTTTCCCAGGATAATGTGACATCCTTACTCTTCCTAGCAAAATGGTCTACCTCATCACAGAATCACAGTACAGAAGAGGCCCTTCGGCCCATTGAGTCTGCACTGACACATGAGAAACACCTGACGTACCTATGGGTGTTTTTCGGATTGGCAGGATGTGATGAGTGACATCCCACAAGGTACTCTACTAGGGCCTCAACTTTCTGCAATTTACATCAATGACTTAGATGAGGGGAGTGAAGACATGGTAGCAGGTGACACAAAGATAGGTAGGAAAGTATGTTGTGAAGAGGACATGAGGAGGTTGCAGATGGATATAGATAGGTTGAGTGAGTGGGCAAAGATCTGGCAAATGGAGTTTAATGTGGAAAAATATGAAGTTGTTCACTTTGGCAGGAAGAACAAAAATGTAGAGTATTACTTAAATGGAGAACGGCTACATAATTCTGAAGTGCAGGGGGATCCAGGTGTTCTAGTACATGAGTCACAAAAAGTTAGTATGCAGGTACAGCAAGTAATTAAGAAGGATGATGGAATGCTATCCTTTATTATGAGAGGGATTGAACATAAAAGTAAGGGTGTTATACTTCAGTTATACAGGGCTTTGATGAGACTGTACCTCAAATACTGTGTTTAGTTTTAGTCTCCTTATTTGAGGAAGGATGTAAAAGCATTGGAGGTGGTTCAAAGGAGGTTTACTAGACTGATACCCAGAATGAGTAGGCTGCCTTATAAGGAAAGGTTGGACAGACTGAGCTTGTTTCCACTGGAGTTTAGAAGAGTGAGGGGTGATTTGGTTGAAGTTTACAAGGTCCTGAACAGATCCCGAAAGGTGGATGTCAAAAGGATGTTTCCTCTTGTGGGTGAGTTCAGAACGAGGGGGTACTGTTTTAAAATTAGGGGTCACCCTTTTAGGATAGAGATGAGGAGAAATTTTTTCTCTGAGGATTGTGCGACTTTGGAATTCTCTGCCTTAGAAGGTGGTGGAAGTGGGGTTATTGAATATTTTTAAGGCAAAGGTGGATAGATTCTTGTTAGGCAAGGGAATCAAAGGTTATCGGGGTTAGATGGGAATGTGGAAATTGAAACACAAGAAGATCAGCCATGATCTTAATGAATGGCGGAGCAGGCTCGAGGTGCTGAATGGTCTAATTTGTTCCTGTTTCTTATGTTCTTATTTTCTAAATGTCCTTTAGGGAAGGACATTTGCTATCCCACCAAGGCTGGCCTACACGTGACTCCAGAGACACAGCAATGAGGTTGACTCTTACCTGCCCTCTGCAATGGCCTAGCAAACCACTCAGTTCAAGGGCAATTAGGGATGGACAACAATCTGGCTTCGCCAGTGACACCTATATCCCATAAAAGGATAAAGAAAAAATAACTATGGCTGGTAATTCTGGGTTGTAATGTGCCAAGATTTCAGAAGAGATTAAAAACTGTTCACTATTTTCAAAAGCATTTTGCTGGTCCACATTCCAGCAACACTGTTGACCTGGTCTCAATGACTATCTCAATGGCTCATCGATCCTTGCTAAATTTGGTAGCAACTTGCCTGCTTGTTTGACCATCTCAAGGAATTTTTGAAGCTATGTTCCTGGGTTATGGAAATTCTCTGATAGCTTTTGTTTATTTGTGGATCGACTATGATTCCAGTGGCCTGTACCGTGTGACCTAGAATTTGATTATAGGTTTGGTGAACTCACATTTTTCATCCAATGTTAGGCCTGCCTCCTGTAAGACTGTTGGAACTGCTCTGATGCTGCAACTATGCTCTTCCCTTGTGGAGTCACAGATAAATATGTCACCCATAGGGCATATTACTTCTTCCATGCCTTCTAGTTTATGAGGTATTCTCTGGAATATTTCTGGAGTGGATGCTATTCCAAAGGGATAAAATTGATAACTGAATGGCATTACAAAAGTGGTCAGCAGTCTGGATTCTTTCTGCAGACTTAAATGCCAAAATCCAGTGCTCACATCCAATTTGGTAAATAAAATGCACTTGGCTAGTTGCCTTTGATGGTCTTGGCTAGGAGGGGTTGAGCGAGGTAGTGGTGAGGTAGAGCTGGGTGTTATCAGAGTCGATGTAGAATCTAACATGTATATGGATGATGCCACTGAGGGGTAGTAAATGAGAAACAGATAGTTTCTAAAGAAAGATCTTCAGTATACTCCAGAGGTAATGGGGAGGAAGCAGGGAGGGAAACCATTGCAGCTGATTCGCTGGCTATGACTGGATAAATAATAGCAGAACCAAGTTCCACCCAGCAGAATGACAAAGGTGAAGCACTGGAGGAGGATGGCATGGTGGAACCATGTTGGAGGCTGCAGTCAGGTCAAAAACGATGCTGATGGATCTTTTAATCAAGAACCATAATCACATAAGATGTAGTTTGTGGTTTTGATAAGGCCCATTTCAGATGGAAGCCTAATTGCATGGATTCAAACACAGGGTTTCGGGAAAGATGGGCACAGATTTGGGAGGCAACAACATGTCGACGGTCTTTGGAAAAGAAAGGGATGTTGGAAATGGGGCTGTAGTTTGCAAGGACAGTCAATCAATAAGTATAATGGACATGATTCCACTCACACTATATATATAGATTCAACTGTTACCACTAATTACAATTAGCAGGAATAAGACCTAAGTTAACTTGAACCACTTTGGAACTTCAGGGCAGAATTTTCTGTGCCTGCTGGTGTCGGGCGTGATCGGTGGCATGAGAGGACAATATGGCGTGATCGGTTTCACGAAGGTGTGAAACTAGTTCCTGATGGCTCGTTCAGCTCACGGACCGTGTTTCCCAACACCGAACGTCAGGAACCTCATTGTCATACATCAGCATATCATTATCAGGCCAGCCCGCCATTGGCTGGGAAAGCACGCCACTGTGTTTCACAACAGCACATAAGTGATGTGCGCTTGGTGGCCTGCACTTTGAGGGGAACTCGGAGAGGAGAGTACACAGTAACGTTGTGCAGCAATTGCCAGGGTCATCTGCTGAACTTCAAGCTTCAGGGATGATGGGGGTCGAGTAAGGGCAGCCCTGCCATTGAATCGACTTATGGAGGGGCTGGGGGGGTGGAGGGGGGTGGGGGGTGCTGGGGGGCAAGGGCCTGCCATTTAATATAGTGCACAAGCATTCGGGGGTAAGGTGGACGAGGGAAGTGGTCAAGCATTAGGGAATCCTATATTTTTTTAAATTCATTCACGGGAAGTACTGAAGACTTGTGCTCCAGAACTTGCCGTGCCCCTAGCCAAGCTGTTCCAGTACAGCTACAATACTGGCATCTACCTGGCTATGTGGAAACTTGCCCAAGTACGTCCTGTACACAAAAAGCAGGACAAATCTAACCCAGCCAATTACTGCCCCACCAGTCTACTCTCGATCATCAGTAATGTAATGAAAGGGGCCATCAATAGTGCTATCAAGCGGCACTTGTTTAGCAATAACCTGCTCACTGACGCCTAGTTTGTGTTCTGCCAGGGCTACTCAGCTCCTGGCCTCATTACAGCTTTAGTCATACATGGACAAAAGAGTTGAACTCCCGAGGTGAGGTGAGAGTGACTGCCCTTGACATCAAGGCAGCATTTGACCAAGTGTGGCATCAAGGAGCCCTAGCAAAACTGGAGTCAATGGGAATCAGGGGGAAAAACTCTCCACTGGAGTCATACCTAGCACAAAGGAAGATGGTTGCGTTTGTTGGAGGTCAGTCATCTCAGCTCCAGGACACCACTGCAGGAGTTCCTCAGGGCAGTGCCCTTGGCTCAACCAACTTTATCAATGACCTTCCTTCCATCATAAGGTCAGAAGTGGGGATATTCGCTGATGATTGCACAATGTTCAGCACCATTCGTGACTCCTCAGATACTGAAGAAGTCCATGTCCAAATGCAGCAAGATCTGGACAATATCCAGGCTTGGGCTGACAAGTGGCAAGTAATATATGCGCCACACAAGTGTCAAGCAACGACCATCTCCTACAAGAGAGAATCTAAACATCACCCCTTGACATTCAATGACACGACCATCATTAAGTTACTCACTATCAACATCCTGGGGGTTATCGTTGACCAGGAACTAGACTGGATTACACATAAGAGTACAAGAGCAAGTCAGAGACTAGGAATTCTGCAACAAGTAACTCACCTCCTGACTTCTCCAAGCCTGTCCACCATCTACAAGGCACAAGGAGTGTAATGGAATATTCCTCACTTGCCTGGATGAGTGCAGCTCCCACAACACTCAAGAAGCTTGACACCATCCAGGACAAAGCAGTCAACTTGATTGGCACCACATCCACAAACATTCACTCCCTCCACCATCGATGCACAGAAGCAACAGTGTGTATCATCTACAAGATGCACTGCAGGAATTCACCAAGTCTCCTTTGACAGCACCTTCCAAGCCCATGACCACCACCATCTTGAAGGGCAAGTGCAGCAGATAGCTGGGAACAGCACCACCTGCATGTCCCCCTCCAAGTCACTCACCATCCTGACTTGGAAATATATCACTGGTCCTTCACTGTCGCTGGGTCAAAACCTTGGAACACCCTTCTTAACAGCACTGTGGGTGTACCTACACCACATGGACTGCAGAGGTTCAAAAAGGCAGCTCACCACCACCTTCCTAAGGGCAACTAGGGATGGCCACATCCCATGAATGAATTAAAAGAGAGGATATGGTCTTCACTGGCTTGGCCAGCATTTATTGTCCATCCCTAGTTGCCCTTGAGAAGGTGGTGGTGACAACTGAGTGGCTTGTGTGGCCATTTTTAAGAGTATGTGGGAGTCCCATGCAGGCCAGATCAGGTAAGGATAACAAATTTCCTTTTCTGAAGGACATTAGTGAACCAGGTGTGTTTTTACAATGATTAACAATGGTTTCATGATCATCATTAGACTTTTATCGAACTCAAACTTCACCATTTGCCATGGTGGGATTTGAACCCACTTCCCCTAAGCCTTATCATGGGTCGGTGGGTTACTAATCCAGTGACAATACCACTACACCATCACCTCCCTTGGCTTTCACTACCCTGTCCTAGTGCTTCCCGGACATCCAGAGGAGGTGGCGGTGACCTGCTGACTGAGGCGCCCTGTATGTGATGACCTTGGCAGGCGTCCTCTGGAGGGATGAGACTTGGAGGGCCCTGGCCTGCTTTTGGGGTCCTGCTGTGTGGCAGTGACACCCTCCTCGGCCTGTGAAGCTGTGAAGCTGGAGCTGCTGAGGTCACAGGAAGAGGGGCTGGCACACTTGGTGTCACCCGATGGATTGGTCTGGATTGTGCACCTGCTGATCCTCCTCCCTATAGTTGCCTGGGGGCTTCTGGCTGACTCCTTGAGGACCAGGGTAGCTGGAGTGAGATCAAGCTGCCTGACACCCCTCTTGCATACACACTGTTGGAGGCCAACTATGGCATCAGCGATGGAGTTAAGCCCACACAGCAGTGTAGGAGTGATGTCCTGCACCAAGGCCTCCATGGAGGCCACCATCCTACCTGTTTTGACATCGATGCTATGGGATGCCGGCTCTATCACCTCAGTCTGAAGGCGGCCAGACTCCTCCATCGCGCCTTGCGATCTGAGGAGTGCAGCGGACATCCCTTCCTGATGTTCCCGAGCTTGCCTTTGCAGCTCCAGCAACTGTGACATGACCGAGTCCAGAGGCTCATCCTCTGACTCGGACTCAGCAGTCTCCAGCAGTCTTCCGAGTGACAAGCAGCTGGGAAGTCCCAGCCACCACCTCCTGTGGATCAAAGAGTGCGATGTGCTCACTGGATTGAGATCCCGAGGCTACTCTAAAGCTAGGTCCTGCTGAGGTGTGTATCCCTGCGCTGGTGGAGGGTGTGGGTGAGCGCTGTGATGGAACTTCAGGGAGGGTGACATCAGATTCCTCTTCAGAGGTTTCTTTGGGGCTTGATTGGAGGCCCTGGGCCATGGATTCCATTGGCTGTTTCCCAGATGTGCCTGCGGAAGCAAGGGGAGATAATTAGTACATGACAGTGGCCTATGAAACAGGGCACATCACTCACAGCATGGTTGCTTGATGGATGTTGCACTGCTGGAACCTCACTTGGTAGAGCACCACCAACCTCACCGTTAGCACAGGACTCGTCCAGGTCCTCGCCGGCCAGCTGGATAGCTCTGTGTTCAAAGTCCATGCGGACCCTGATTTCAGGCATTCCACCACCGGCCAGTGACCGCTCCCTGTTGTTGTGTTCCAGCTTGTCCTGCCGGAATAGATATAGAGAAAGCGTAAACAGGACACCTGCCAGGCCAGATAGTAAGTATGCCTGGGCTGTGGGGGCAGTGAGTGGTCCCGTAGATGGGATGAAGTCAATGACAGTGAGTGTGAGAGAGTGAATGGTGATGTCCCTTGAACTGGCAGTGGGTGAGATCACTGTTGGCATGTGATGGGTTTGTGAATGTGTGTATTGAAAGTGATGAGAAGAGTGACTTACCCTGGTGGATCGGAGGCGATCATTCATCCTCTTGCAGCGCTGAGTGGCTGTCCTCTTTTGAAAGGCGTTGGCACTGACCACCACTGCCACTACCTCCCAAGCTGGGTTAGTGCTGTTGCTGCCCATCCTGTGGCCAGTGCGGCGGTAGAGGACATCCATGGCATCCAAAAGGTGCTCGGTGGTGGTGGGGTGGTGGGGGGTGGGGGGGAGGGGGGGGGGGGGGGGAATCACTGAACCTGGGGGCTGCAGTCTTCTTCAGTTCCAGGGCCACGTCTACCGAGCAGCAGTGGTGGTCTGGAAACACTGATACATGTGGCTGTGGCTGGACTTTAAACAGGATGTCCGGCATGATGCAGTGGTGAGGCAATGGCAGGTGGGCAAATGAGAGCCCACCCGCCAGGAAATAGCGTGTTTCCGGGGAGTACGTAAATAACGTGGCGAGTTTGGGGGGATATAGCGTGATAATCCGCCATCGCAATTACTGCAAACCTTGGAAAATCCTGCCCTCAGTGTACAAAATATATTTATTTTAAGTATCATCTGAAAGAGGTCACTATAAACGGCTCACAATAACCTGTTTCTGTGTTACTCTGTAAACTTTGATATTCGTTTTAGTGATTTTTAAAGGATGCCATACATATTTAAAATTGATGGAAGTGCACAAAAGTTGGAATGGCAGCAGCACCATCTCTGTTGATGTGCTCGCCCAAGGGTTATAGACCATTAGAGAGAGCTGGAAGATAGGGAAACATAAAACCAAGAACATAAGAGGGCACGGGGATAGAACTAGGAGATACAGATCCACATGTGTGAGCGGAGCCAGAAAAGAAACTATAAAGCTAAGCAATGCAGGTAGATGGAAATGAAATCAAAGCAGAGAGCAGAAATGGCACATGAATAGTGAGTACTTGGTTAGCTCCATTGGGAATGAGGCAAGAGTTTTTTTTAAAATCGTGTATTTAGCAGAATAAATCAGAAACAGCTATTATTCTGTACAAATGTTGCCAAATGACAGAGAAAGAGAATAAATGAGATCCACAGAGATAGGCCTTCTGAAGGACTGGCACTAGTCCAACTTGCTCTGAGCTTTCAGTATCTTAGTTCCAGCGGTGAAATTTCATAAAATGGAGCAGCTCTAAAAGAACATAGTATCGACAGCAAAGAGCAGTCTTTGAGCTGTGTGAGGATCATGGGGCTCATAGATTTCAATCAAAGAAAACAGAATGTCAAGGTAGACTAAATGCCATTTTTGATTAACAGAATATCACTGACTAAAAACTATCATAGATAAACTCACTTGAATTGATCATTGACCTGGATTCTAAATTTTGGGATCTGATTTATGTAATCAATACCTAAATATTTCTTTTTGCAAGATGTTTTCTCTAATTCTTCAGTCTAAATTTCCATAGAGCTTTCAAGTCTTTATTTTAGCATTGTCCAAATCTCTCATTATTTTTTAGGAACATAGGAACAGGAGGAGGCCATTCAACCCATCGAGGCTGCTCCACCATTCAATACTTCAATGCCTTTTACTCACACTATCCCCATAACCCTTTACGTTATTGCTAATGAGAAATCTATCAATCTCCACCTTAAATACACTCAGTGACTAAGCTTCCATGGTCCTCTGGAGTAGAGAATTCCAAAGATTCACAAGCCTCTGAGTAAAGAAATTTCTCCTCATCTCCGTCCTAAGTGGCTTCACCCTTATTTTGAAATTGTGTCCCCTGGTTCTAGACACCCCAACCAGGGGAATCATCTTACCTGCATTTACTTTGTATATTCCTTTAAGTGTTTTGTAGGTTTCAATGAGATCACCTCGCATTCTTCGAAAGTCTAGAGAATACAGACCCAGTTTGCCCAATCTCTCTGCATAAGACAGTCCCACCATCCCCAAAACAAGTCTAGTGAACCTTCATTACACTCCCTGTATGGCAATAATATCCTTTCTGAGGTAAGGGGACCAAAACTGCACACAGTACTCCAGGTGTAATCTAACCAAGCTTCTATACAATTGAAGCAAGATTTCACTACTCCTGTACTCAAATCCACTGGTGATAAAGGCAAACATTCCATAAGCCTTCCTAATTGCTTGCTGCACCTGCACGTTAACCTTCAGTGACTTATGGACAAGGACATCCAGGTCCCTTTGTATATCTACACTTTATAATATCTTACCATTTAGGAAATAATCTGCACATCTGTTCCTTTTACCAAAGTGGATAACCTCACATTTTCCAACAATGTTGGCAGAACTTTCCCAGAATTTCACTAAGTGCGGTAACGGGCAGATAAAATGGAGGATGAAAATGATGGGTTTTCACACCATATCTTCCTGAGCCTGCCTCATTAGGTACTCACTCACACAAAACACGTCATTTCCATGGCGGGCGGGCTCTCATGCGCTCACTCGTCATCACCCCGCTGTTGCATCACGCTGGCCACCATCTTTAAAAGGCAGCCGCCAGCAAAGCACTCATCGCCACCAGCTCACCACCACTGCCTGAGAGATATGGCCAGCAAAGGCAAAAAGACTGCAGCCCCCCCCTTCAATGATGGGCTCCTCGAGCGACTGCTAGATGCTGTGGAGGCCCGCTGGGATGTGCCCTACCCCCGCCCTGGCCGCAGGATGGGTAGCAATGTCACCAACCCGGCTTGGGAGGCGCTGGCAGTGGTGGTCAGTACGAATGCCCCGCAGAGGAGGACAGCCACCCAGTGCCGTAAAAGGATGAATGATCTCCTATGCTCTGCCAGGGTACGTCATTCTTTTTATCACTCCCAACTCACACACTCACAAACCCGTCACACACCCACAGGGCCCTCGCTCACTGCCAGTGAAAGGGACATCACCATTCACTCTCTCACACATACTGTCATTGTCCTCATCCTGTCCATGGGACTACACACCACCCACACAGGTCAGGCATACTTAGCATCTGGCCCGGCAGGCATCCTGATAGACTCTCCCCATCTCTATCCATGCAGGACAAACTGGCTCACAACAGGAGGGGAAGGTCGCAGACAGGTGGAGGGATGCCAGAAATCAAAGTTTTTACAGAATTTGAAATCAGAGCCATCCAGCTGGCCGGCGATGACCGGGACCGGTCCTGTGCTGACAGTGAGGTCAGCACTGCTTTACCAAGTCAGAATCCAGCAGTGCAACATCCATCAGATGACCATGCTGTGAGTGGTGTGTCCTCTTTCACAGGCCACCGCCAGGCACTAATTATCTCCCCTTGATTTCGCAGACACATCTGCCAAACAGCCAACAGAGTCCACGGCCCCAGGGCCTCCAATCAAGTTCCGAAGAAACCTCTGAAGAGCAATCTGAAGGCATCCTCCCTAAAGACCCGTCACAGCGCTCACCCACACCCTCCACCAGAGCAGAGACACATATCTCAGTGGGACCTAGCTTTAGAGTAGCCTCAGGATCACTATCTGCTGAGCACATCACACTTTCTGATCCACAGCAGGTGGAGGCAGGGGCTTCCCTGGTCCCCGGCACTTGGAGGTCAGCAGGAGGCCAAGAACATTGCTGAGTCCGAGTCAGATGAGGAGCCTCTGGACTCGGTCATGGCACAGTTGCTGGAGCTGCAAAGGCAAGCTCGGGAACAACAGGAAGGGATGTCCGCTGCACTCCTCAGATTGCAAGGCATGATGGAAGAGTCTGTCCATCTTCAGGCTGAGGTGATAGCATCAGCATTGCAACATACTGAGGTCAACACTGGCAGGATGGCGGCTGCCATGGAGACCTTGGTCCACGAAGTCACTGCTACACTGCTGCGTGGGCTTAACTCCATCACTGATGCCATAGTTGGCCTCCAACGGTGTGTATGCAAGAGGGGTGCTGGGCTACCCCTTCTTCTCACAGAGTCAGCCAGGGGTCCTTGGGCACCCATAAGGAGGAGGATCAGCAGGTGCACTCTCCAGGGCCATCCACCCAGGTGACTCTGGGAGTGATCGACCCCATCTGACTCCCCTCTTCCTGTGACCTCCACAGATCCAGCTTCACAGGCCGAGGAGGGTGCCACTGCCACACAGCAGGGCCCTGAAAGCAGGCCGAGGACCTCCAAGACTTGGTCTTCCAGAGGACGCCCGCTAAAGGCATCACAGACAGGGTGTCACAGTCAGCAGGCTGCCTGCAACTCTGCTGTGGATGTCCAGGGAGCACCAAGATGTAGCTGCAGGGTTAGTAAAATTAGGTAAAAGTAGTTGCACAGCCTGGCCACGGGTGTTGATCACTTGTACATAATGTTCACTATTGTCAATAAACTCCTAAGAATGTCACCCTACCTGTGTCTCCTTGTTCTGATGAGTAGTTTTCTTGTCGATCAGATATGAAACCTTCCTGCACAAGAATTAGTTCAAAGTTCATGTTAATATTTTAGTCGTAATGTTTAGTTCTGGGAATATTAAAGTTTAACTGTAGTAAATGGGATAAATGTACTAAAGCAGCTTGGAGTCTATTACACTTACAGGGACATGTTGTCTTAAGGGATTAACAACTAGAAAGGTAAGAGCCATAAAACAGCAGGTGGGCTTACTTGTCTGGAGAACTGGAGACCTGATGTCTACAATTCTTGCAAAGTGGTGCAGTCCAGAGAGATGTTTTGTTTTGGGAGTTGGAGCTAAATTTGTTTAAAAGCATTCAGTGAGCCCTGAAAGGCTGCATCATCATGAAGATGGGTGAAGCTTAAGAAGGTTCTGTGGTTTCCATTTATCTGTGTGTTTGCTGGGACAGTGAGTGCTCTGCAGCAGAGGAAGAGGCTAGATATGGAAAAGGGTTCTGCTGTTAGCAGGCTCCAGCAGTTAGGGATCAAACAAGCCCTGAGAGAAATTGATGCAGCTGTTGGTTGTAGTTGGATCTTGGTTGGTTTGCAGCCAAAGTAGCCTTGGCGCTTTTAGAAGGCTCCAGTCAGTTGGGGCTGGAGGATGTCCTTGGAGATCAGAGTTTGGAGAAATCCAGGGGCAGTGTCAGCTTAGGGCAGATAATAGTCTGCAAAAGTGTTGGAATTATGCTGGTGATTAGAAGCAGGAGTAAAGCTTTGTGAATCTCGTGGAAGGCAGTCTCAGGATGAGAGATTGAACCATCGGGAAATGAGCAGTAACTGACGCAGTCCAAGTCAGAATGAAAGGGAATTCAGAAACTAGATCTTTGAAATTGAGAAGTTGAAATGGCCCATGAGGGAGGCAGCGTTTTAACAAGATTTTGTGACTCACAGTAGTCACTGATGTCTGGGTGGTTACTAAGAAATCCATGGGATCTGTATTGGTTGCATTTGCCATTTAATGTGTAGTGTGGTGTGGTTGACCTGTTCATTCATGTTTGCCTCATGTTAATTCTGAATGTTAGAGTATTAGATAGATATTGTAAATTGTTTTACTTTTCTGCATAATAAAGTTTATTTTGTTTGTTTAAAACTGTGGAATCTTGCGGCTTTATTCTTCAAGTAGGTAACTGGAATTTCAAACTTTTCCTACTTTGAACAAAAAGTTACTGGTCCCTAACCAGATCATAACCATATCTCAATCCTTATTTCTCTTTTTCTAAAAAAAATTATTTAAAAAGTGAGTGCTTAAACCTACTTGTTACTTCTTAGCTTGGTATCTGTGAGAATTCTTCAATGTGATTGTCTCTTTCATCTGTTTGATGACATCACATTTTCTAGATACCAGAAATCACCTAAAGCTGGCACCACAATGAAATTAATATTGGGAAAGGTTAAACCCACACCACAGAAATCATTAGATCTTTGAGTGGCTTTCTTAGAAGTCAGTGGCAAGCATCATCACCTCGTCTTGTTGACCCTCCCCACTGCAATTCTTTTTCTATTTACTCTTTACCCTTTGCTTCATAACAGTTTATCCCCAGGACAACCTCAGGTCACTTGGGCATTTCTTGGAGCCTAATGATGTCATAATCAGGCAATCAATTAATCACCTTTCAAAGTATTTCACAGCCCACTTTATTCTCAAAGGGACATCACACACAAAATAAAATGCAGGCTTACCCCAGCAGATGGGTCATCACACTGAACAAATAATTATCAAGCTTCAAAGATGACCTGAGACCAGAACGGTTTATTTCTTCTGTAGAATTATGGATGCCAATATCAAAATTCTGAAAAAAAAAATGTGTTGGGGAAATATTTGGTTAATAAAATTATTTTGGGCATTCTATTTCTCTATTCACTGATGCTCATTAAAAATAGATACAACTTTAAAGTGGGGACATCCCATTAACTCATTTTAAAATTATTTTACATTCTGGAACCAACCGGGGAATAGACTAATTCAGACCTGATAATGTTTAATGAAACAGGATTAATTAATTAATGGCCTCATAGTAAAGGGTCCTCAAAGTAAGATTGATCATAACATACTAAAATTCCACATTCCACATTGAAAGTGGGAAATTGGGGTCTGAAACTTGTGTCTTAGAGAAAACTACCAAGAAATATAAAAACAGACATTAAAAGCATCAACAAGTACATAAAAAGGAAGAGAGTAACTAAAGTAAGCATCGGTCTTTTACAGGATGAGACTGGGGAATTAATAATGCAAAACAAGAAAATTGCAGAGTCCTTGAACACATATTTCACAACTGCCTTCACAGAGAGTATTCCAAGAATAGTAAGAAATCAGGGGCTGAATTCTCCCCACCTGTAGGGGAGGGGGGCGTCAAGCGGGGGCGGGCGGGAGTGAGCGCAAACCCAATTGGCACCTCCAATCAGGTGTGTGCCGCCATTTTACGTGGGCGGTGCGCTCCCTGTGCGGGTGGGGGGATTCTCTGATGTGGGGCCTGTGCTCTTTCATGCTTGTGCGTGAAGGAGCGTAGAAATCTCCCTGAGCCTCAGGGAGATTAGCTTCAGTTCTGGAAAATTTAATAAAAGTAAAAAAAAAAATTTAAGGACACGTCCCCTCATGTGAAACTGTCACATGAGCTGGAACATGTCCATTAACTTTTTCAAAACTTTTTATGTAATTAATAAAGCCTTCATGAAACCTCATCACGCCCATGGATGAGGCTTCATGAAAAATGCGAAGGCCGCTTGGACTCTTTGCCTGCCTGACAACCTTAAGGTTGGACGGGCAGCATTCTTAACAACTTTAATTACTTTGTTGATGGCCTTAATAGGCTTTTGACAGTTCGGCGGGTGCGCAACCGACACGGCTGTGGGACTGCCGAACTGACAATCTAAATGGCGCGCGGTGATGTCGGGGTGCCTGGCCGATGTCACTGCGCATCATTTTACGCGTCAGCGATCGGGCCCCGATCCTGTTCGCCAACGGGAAAATTCTTCCCCAAGAAGCAAAAGGGAGGGAGGGACTTAAAACAATCATTATCACCAGAGAAGAAGTACTAGGTAAACTAATGGAGCTAAAGGCTGATTAATCCCCTGGACCTGAAGGCCTAATAGCCTCATTCGCCATCTAGTGTCTTCTTGGAATTTAGAAGAATAAGAGGTAATCTTATTGAAATATATAAGATTCTAAGGGGGTTTGACAGGATCGATTCTGGGACTATGTTTCCTCTCATGGAGGAATCCAGAAAGAGGCAGTACAGTTTAAAAATAAAGGTTCTCCCATTTAAGATGGAGATTAGGGAGAATTTCTTCTCTCAGAGGATTGTTAGCCTTTGGAATTCTCTTCCACAGAGAGCAGAGGAAGTTGGGTCATTGAAGATATTCAAGGCTGAGTTAGGCAGATTTTTGGTCCACAGGAGAATAAACGATGATGTGGGGCAGGCAAAAAAGTGAAGTTAAGGCCACAATCAGATCGGCCATGATCGTATGGATTGGCGGAGCAGGCTCAATGGGCAGAATGGTCTACTCCAGCTTCTGTTTCTTATGACCTAGTGATCTGTGTAGTTCTGTCCATAACTTCACAGTTGAATATCAGCAAGATGTCATGATATGGAACCATTGAGATCTGAGACCGTCACTAACTGAGGTCTTCCCTCTCCTGCAGGGCTATGCCAAACAGGCAATTGTAGCTGCACGTAGAGGCAGTGCACAGCTCAGAGGACGATCGGTGTTCTGAGGCTGCACCATCATGAGTCATGTGTACCCTCCACCAGTGTACATAGGGAGTTGATTACGTAGTAGTAATGCCACTGGACCAGTTATCCAGAGGCCTAGACTAAAGATTTGGGGACACAAGTTCAAATCCCACCATGGCTGCTGGTGGTATTTGAATTAACTCAATAAAATCTGGAATTAAAAACTAGTCTCGGTAATGGTAATCATGAAACCATTGTCGGTTATCATAAAAGCCAATTTAGTTCACCAATGTCCTATAGGGAAGGAAATCTGCCATCCCTACTGGTCTGGCGTCCCTGTGACTTTAGACCCACAGCAATGTGGTCTACTCCAAACTGCCCTCTGAAATGGTCCAGCAAGCCAGCTATTGGTATCAAATGCCAACGAAGTCTAAAAGGAATGAAACCACCTGGTATCGATCTAGGCACCGGAAATGACAAAGGCACAACCAACCCTGCTGGCCCTGCAGAGTCCTCCTCACTATCACCTAGGGGGTTTTTGCCAGAATTGGGAGAGCTGCCCGACAGACGGGTCAAGCAACAGGCTGACACTGTCAGGCTTATGGAATCATACCTCACAGACAACGTGGTGAATTTTTCTTGCCTCCCGGCGGTGGGGTGGGGTGGGGGGGAGGGGGGGGGGGTGGGGGCGGGGGGTGGGGGTGGGGGGGGGGTGGTGTTGGGGGGGTGGGGGGTAGTCACATAAAATAGGGTGGGTGACCACCCTACCACCTTCCCGCCCATCCCCGAGATCATCCCCATAATACGGGAGCTACAGGAAAATCAGCAGACCGCCCACCATATTTAAATCAAGGATCAGTTAAGCTTGTTATCTAGCCAATTGACCCTGGTAATACACTGCCCATGCCTTAAAACGTTTGGTGTGTGCAGCCAGATGGGAGCGGGTAACCTGATTTTTTTCACTCAAGTGTTTAAACAGCAGAACAAAAACAGAATTACCTGGAAAAACTCAGCAGGTCTGGCAGCATCGGCGGAGAAGAAAAGAGTTGACGTTTCGAGTCCTCATGACCCTTCAACAGAACTGGGTGAATCCAAGGAACGTCAACTCTTTTCTTCTCCACCGATGCTGCCAGACCTGCTGAGTTTTTCCAGGTAATTCTGTTTTTGTTTTGGATTTCCAGCCTCCGCAGTTTTTTTGTTTTTATCTCTGTGTTTAAACGGCAGGACTGAAGGCCGGAGTCACGCTTCACAAGCTGCCCTTTGCTGACTGTGGGGCACCCCACTCCGCCACCAAGGTCGAACCGACCGTTCCTTCCTACCCGCTTCCTCCCTTAAACCCACAACACATCCCCACCCCCACCACCCTGTGCCCCACTGTCCCTCTCCCTAACCTAACTAAAACCCCCCAGCCCAAGACCCCGGACCTACCTGTTCCGGGGGTCCATGGGCCTTGGTGGTCTTCTTCTTCCACAGTCCCGGCAGCAGTCACTGATGCTCTCTTGGCACTACCAGGAATGATGGAGCTGCCAGCCAATCAGATTGGCCAGGAGGTCCAGGGTGTGGGACATCCTCCCAGGTGAGGTTGGAAGTCCCATTCAGGCCCCGTTAATCCAGTCTGCAGCGCTTTATAGCTGTGGGGCAGGTCGGCATGAAGCATATCGACTCCACGCCAATGTTGTTTCAGGGGTGGTGTGCCCAATGTCCCAGGTACCACCATCACCATCGCTGGATATGTTCTATCCCACCAACAGGACAGATCCACCAGAGATGGTGGTACAGTGGTATACAGTCAGGAGGGAGTTGCCTGGGAGTCCTCAACATCAACTCCGGACTCCATGAAGCCTCATGGCATCAGGTCAAACATGCGCAAGGAAACCACCTGTTGGTTAACACCTACCATTCTCCCTCAGCTGATGAATCCGTGCTCCTCCATGTTGAACATCACTTGGAGGAAGCACTGAGGGTGGCAAGAGCACAGAATGTACTCTGGCTAGGGTACCATCACCAAGAGTGGCTCAGTAGCACCACTACTGACTGAACTGGCCAAGTCCTAAAGGACATAGCTGCTCAACTGGATCTGTAGCAGGTGGTGAGGGAACCAACAAGAGGGAAAAACATACTTGCCCTCATCGTCACCACTCTACGTGTCACAGATGCTTGTGTCCATGACAGTGTTGGTAGGAGTAACCACTGTCATTGTGGAGATGAAGTCCCCTCTTCACACTGAGAATATCCTCCATCGTGTTGTTTGGCACTCCCACCATGCTAAATGAGATAGATTTTGACGAGATCTAGCAACTCAAAACCAGGCATCCATGAGATGCTTTGAGCCATCAGCAGCGGCAGAATTCTACTCAAACACAATCTGTAACCTCATGGTCCGGCATATCCCCCACTCTACCATTACCATCAAGCCAGGTGATCAACCCTGGCTCAATGAAGAGTGCAGGAGCGCATGCCAGGAGCAGCACCAGGCATACCTAAAAATGAGGTGGAAACCTGGTGAAGCTATAACACGGGACTACTTGCGTGCCAAACAGCCGAAGCAGCAAGTGATAGACAGATAAACAATCCCACAACCAGTGGATCAGAGCTAAATTCTGCAGTCTTGCCACATCCAATAGAGAATGTCGATGGACAGTTAAACAATTCACTGGAGGAGGAGGCTCTACAAATATCCCCATCCTCAATGATGGGGAGCCCGACACATGCAAAATATAAGGCTGAAGCTTTTGCTACAATATTCAGCCAGGTGAGTGGATGATCCATCTTAGCCTCTTCCCGAGGATCCAGCATCACAGATGCCAGTCTTCAGCCAATTCAATTCACTCCGTGTGATATCAAGAAACAGCTGGAGACACTTGATACTGCAAAGGCAATGGGCCCTGACAACTTTCTACCAATAATACTAAAAACTCCAGAACTAGCCGGGCCCCTAGCCGAGCTGTTCCAGTACAGCCACAACATTAGCATCCACCTGGCAATGAGGAATATTGCCCAAGTATATCCTGTCCACAAAAAGCAGGACAAGTCCTATCCGGCCAATTATTGTCCCAACAGTCTACTCTCGATCATCAGCAAAGTGATGCAAGGTTTCGTCGACAGTGCTATCAAGCGGCACTTCCTCAGCAATAACCTGCTCACTGACACTAAATTTGCATTCCGCAGGGCCACTCAATTCCTGGCCTCGTTATAGCCTTGATCCAAACAAGGACCAAAGAGCTGAACTCAAGAGCTAAGGCGAGAGTTATTGTCCTTGACATCAAGGCAGCATTTAAGTGAGAGTTGCATCAAAGAGCCCTAGCAAAATTGGAGTCAATGGGAATCAGGGGGAAAACTCTTCACTGGTTGGAGTCATACCTAGCTCAAGGGTCATAAGGTCAGAAGTGTGAATATTCACTGATGATTGTACAATGTTCAACATAATTCGCAAATCTTCAGATACTGAAGTAGTCAATACCCATATGCAGCAAGATCTAGACAACATTCAGACCTGGGCTGATAAGTGGCAAGTAACATTTGTGCCACATAAGTACCAGGCAAGGACCATCTCCAACAAGAGAGAATCTAATTATCTCCCTGTACATTCAATGGCATCACCATTGCTGAATCCCCCACTATCAACACCCTTGGGGGTCACCATTGACCAGAAACTGAACTGGACCAGCCATATAAATACTGTGGCTATAAGAGCAGGTCAGAGGTTGGGAATCCTGTGGAGAGTAACTCACCTCCTGACTCCCCAAAGTCTGTGCACCATCTACAAAGCACAAGTCAGGAGTGTGATGGAATATTCTCCACTTGCGTGGATGAGTGCAGCTCCAACAACATTCAAGATGCTCAACACCATCCAGGATAAAGCAGCCTGGTTGATTGGCACCCCACTCAACACCTTCAACATTCATTCCCTCTATCACAGTGGCAGCAGTGTGCACCATCTACAAGGTGCACTGCAGCATCTCCAAGGCTCCTTTGGCAGCACCTTCCAAATCCGTGAACTCTACCACCTAAAAGGCAAAGGACAGCAGATGCATGGGAACACTACTACCTGCAAGTTTCCCTCCAAGCCAAGCACCATCCTGACTTGGATCTACATCGTCATTCTTTGACTGGCACTAGGTCAAAATCCTGGAACTCATTTCCTTCAGCACTGTTGGTCACTAACAACTCATTACCTGCAGTGGTTCAAGATGGCAGCTCACCACCACCTTCTGAAGAATAATTAGGGATGGGCAATAAATTCTGACCTGGCCAGCGATGCCCCCATTCGATGATTGAATAAAAAAAAAGATAGACTCACACTGATGAAGCCTCATTCACCATTCAAAAAGGTGGCACAAGTTGAGGATCACACCACATTTGAGCAGCAGCAGATTACAACGGCAGTGATAGCTGTGGGCAGTTCCAATTGGAGGACAAAGCTCTAGCCATGCTCAGTTCATGGAGATATTGAGTCTTGTGGGGGTGGGGGGGGGGAGTTGATGGGTGGGGGCCACATAGGAAGTATGTGTTTGTGGAGCAGCAAAAGGAGATGTGTGAGCATCTGTCAGAGATTCATGAAGCAATACATACCCTTGGACAGCAGATGACGGACTTCATCCTATGTCATTAGTGACATGATATCTCAGGTTTATGAGCACAATACTTCCTCTATTGAAAGACTGGCCACCTTTATGGAGAGTCATATACAGCATTCCAATGAGTGGATGCAGGAACAGCATGATGACCTTCACTCTATGTCTGCAACCTGCTGCCTGTTGCAGTGATGGCTCAGAAATGGATGGAAACATAGCCAGATGCTCTCCTGTTCTTGGGGAGTGCAAGTGGGCCCTGAAAGGACAGATGGAGACAGGGGTCCTGGCAACAGGAGCTCACCTCAAGGTAACCCTTTTCTGTGACTGGCCCCTCGGCCTTTGGACAGACACAGTGAAGTTGAAACTTGCCCCCATGGCCCAGGCTGCTCTGCGCAGATGCAAGTGGCGGGGTCCTCATGGGCACCGCAGCCCAGAAGATGAGTGCCATAGGCATCTCATTCACTAGATACAAAACCGTGCAGGTTGCCTCCATATATTCTCCAGTCATACAGGTAGTGCCACTTGGAAGCTCATGGCAGGAAATGCAGAAGCAGGTTTAACAGTATCTTATTTTATGCCAGTGTCAACTTGATTTGCTTTATTGAAACAATGCCTAAATTATAAGTCTCGTATAATTCTTATCAACCCATTGCCCATTCACCTTTAGAAACGATAAAAGCGAAATACTGCAGGTGCTGGAAATCTGAAATAAAATCAGAAAGTGCTGGAAAAACCCAGCAGCTCTGTCAGCATCTGTGGAAAGGGAAACAGAGTTAATGTCTTGAATCTGTGTGAGACACTCGGGCTCGAAACATTAACTGTGTTTCTCTCTCCACAGACGCTGCCAGACCTGCTGAGGTTTTCCAGCACTTTCTGTCTTCATTTCACCTTTAGAAGCAGCCTAGATGTGATGTCAGTGAATGTTATGGGTCACAGTGCCAAAGTGAGAGGAAGAGAGACTTGGGATTTCTTCAATCAAGCAGATTTCCGTGACATGCTGGGGCTTATAATTGTGACCCCAACTTATGGCACAGGGGCCAGGGTGCCAAGACTGCAATGTAGGAAGGCCCATGTTCAGGTGAATCCTGCCTGGATGAGGGCGTCCCAGATTTCCCTGACTTGCAGGCCAGTGGGCATAGGCCTTAGCAAGACTGGCGGGGCTTGATGCGCCAGCTGATCGTAATCTTCCTCTGAGAATTCTGAGCGTCATCAACATCTTCCTGTACCAGCTCCATTCCTTTTTGTATTGCCAAGTTGTGCAGAGCAGAGCACTTCGGCACTGCACCTAAGACCTTTGAACAGCAATCAAGGCACAGGAACTTCATTTTTGGAAAGCCAACGGCCTGCTCATTGTTACCCTGGCCAACAAATTGCAAAGATCGCATTTCATGTGTGACTCTGATGGGATTTCACACCAATATATTCGTCATGTCTTCAGCCTCTTGCCATCCTGGAACAATCCACAGAGGCTGTCCGGTGGCCTGAAGAGTTGAGACACCTGGAGCTGCCTCATTATAAAGGAGTCACAGCAGCTACTCGGCAATCTTGCACATGCTTGCCTTATGCACTAGTCCCATACCAGCTGGACATTGAAGAAGTGGAGTCCCTTCCTATTTATAGGTACCCCACCTGGCTTGTCTGATGGAGTCTTGATCACTGCACGGGTGTACTCTATCATGCTCTGCACCTGAGGGGATTATAACATGGAGGCAAAGTTGACAGCCCTCTGGCTCTCACTGGCAGCGTCTGTTTCAAACCTGATGCAGTCCGCTGCCCTCGAATACAGGGCATCCATCACCTGAGTGATGCAGATTACGATGTCCTGCAGGTGTCAGCTGCCACCTCCTGGAATGATCCAGATGCAAAAGCCTTCAGGGCCATGGTCACTCTCACCGGTATGGGCAACGGTTAGACCACCCCCTAGATTCTCCTCCAAGAGACTGCCGAGTTCTGCTACCACCTGACACAACAGCCACAGCCTTTGGAGGCACTGCTACCCAATAGGTCTATTTAGCTGACACTCTGCAGAGGGTAACACCTTCATCTATCTCCTAGCTCTTTATCATTCCCTTTGCACCATGCTGCTGCATCCGTGTGCATTGCTTGTTACAGCTGTTGATCCTCTTCCAGGTGCTGCCCCTCCTCTTGTGGCAGCTGTTGTGGCTCACACTCAAGTTTCTCCTCAGTGGCCCAGCTCACGAAGTGTAGGTGTTACTCATGTCTCTGTGCAACTTCAAAAGCACATGAGCCTTCATCCCCATTCAGTTGGCAGATTATTCTGTAGGGGGTTTCAGCAATTCCTCCCTCAACAATTATTTTAGTTGCAGCGAGCCTCTCGGAGCTGCCCTTTAATGACAGGCCTCTTCCTGTGGCTGACCTCAGCCTTCAGCCTTTGTGGCCCTGAGTGCCTGTCAGTTTTAGACCTCAATGACTTCACACTGTACTTTGGCCTCCAATGGGCTGACGAGATGCAGACACTGCAGACTGAATTTTTCCACCTTAGGCTTTTCCTGGAACGTCGGCCCATTTTTGGGCCACAAACCCAATCACCAAAGCAGCGGGACTGCAAGTACAATCTTCCATGTTGCCCAACATCTCTGGGGTGTCCAACATCTCTTAAATCACAATTATATCAAACCCATTTATAAAAACAAAAAAACTGCGGATGCTGGAAATCCAAAACAAAAACAAAAACAGAATTACCTGGAAAAACTCAGCAGGTCTGGCAGCATCGGACCGATGCTGCCAGACCTGCTGAGTTTTTCCAGGTAATTCTGTTTCTGTTTTTGTTTCAAACCCATTTATCTCTGTTTGTATTGCTAGTTCTTCTATCTTGTTCTGTATGCTTTGTGCATTCAGGTAAAAGGTTTTTCATTTTACCACTGTTCTTTGCACGGACCTTATTTGCTGATGCATTATTACCATTAAACTCTCTGTGCCACCTTGTCCCAGGCTACTTGCCTTTACCTAAACTGTTACACTGCTTTATTGTCTCAACTTTTCTTTTTAAATCTCTAAATCTCCCTTCACTTGATCCCTTATAAACTATTCATCAAAATGATTGTAAAACATGCTTTTCCCTATTTCTCAGAGCAAAGTCAAGGCCCACATCATGAAAACTTAGTTGCAGAAAGGCTGCATTAAATTAAAATATTTGGGTAGGGTTTTACTCATTGGCTCAGCACTGTAGTTCCCTCACTTATGGCCAATAAAATCTATTATAAAATGTGGCATTAATTAAGAGGATTAACAGGAAGGAGGAAAAGGTCATCAATTAAAAGGGACTATCAAATTTGTGTCCAAAATATTTTGCCACTTAAACTTTGTCAATATGGCAATGCTGGCTGGAGAACTGGCAGCAACCCCAGTCACGTCTGTTGGGGATGGCCCATCGGAATTAAGTGACTTATCTGGCCAACGTTAGGCAATCCCCAGAATTTAGGACCTTGGTGGCGGGGATCCTGCCCCCCGAGAGCTGCCAACTAATCAGAGGCCAACAGCTCTCAATTGCCTGTCAGCACCACTGGGAGCAGGAGCTGCTGCTGGTAATACACCCACCAAAGGCCTAGGAAACATGAGGGACCCAGTCTACAGGTGAGTGAGTGTGGGATGGCAGGGTTGCAATGGCGGTGGATGGGGGTGTCGCTGGAAAGGAACAGGGGGGAAGTTAGAAGAAAAAGCAGGGGGTTGGCTCTCAGCTGGCCCCTCTTCCCAATGTCTAGTCCCTTGTTCAGGCACTGAGTGACTTTGAATGAGGCACCTCACGCCCCGGAAGAAAATCTGATAGAGTTTGCTTTTCAGGATCCCCATGTGATGACACTCCAGCCCACCACTGAGTGAATACCAGTGGCGACATGATCAGGTCCTTAAGCGGACATTAATTACCCATTTAAGGGCCTCAATTAAGGTCCAGGCTGTCCTCGAGCTTTCCCATCCTAGGCTTAATCAGACGGAGAAGGGAAGATGGTGAAGTCCACACTCAATAACCTCCCATCCAAATAAATGCCCCCTCAGTCTCCAAACCCACCACTGGAATAGTTAAATTCCCCCATGGATATTTGATCCTCATTCTTCTAATCTCTACTCCTTTTTGCCTAGATGTTTTTTATTCATTCAGGGGATGTGGGCTTCATTGGCTGGGCCAGCAATTACTGACTATCCCTTGTTGACCTTGAGAAGGTGGTGGTGAGCTGCCCTCTTGAAACACTGCAGTCCATGTGGTGCAGATACACCCACTGTGCTGTTAGGCAGAGAGTTCCAGGATTTTGACCCAGTGACAGTGAAGGAACAGAGATATATTTCCGAGTCAGGATGGTGAGTGGCTTGGAGGGGAACTTTCAGATGGTGGCTTTCCCATGTGTCTGCTGCCCTTGTCCTTCTAGGCAGTGGTCGTGGGTTTCGGAAGGTGCTGCCGAAGGAGCCTTCTGAGATTCTGCAGTGCATCTTGTAGATGGTATACACTGCTGCCAATGTGCATTTGTGGTGGAGGGAGTGAATGTTTGTGGAAGTGGTGCTAATCAAGCGGGATGCTTTGTCCTGGATGGTGTCAAACTTCTTGAGTATTGTGGGAGCTGCACTCATCCAGGCAAGTGGGGAATATTCCGTCACACTCTTGACTTGTGCCTTGTAGGTTGTGGACAGAATTTGGGGAGTCAGGAGGTGAGTTACTCACCACAGGATTCCTAGCCCCTGACCTGCTCTTGCAGCCACAGTATGTATATGGCTAGTCTAGTTCAGTTTCTGGTCAATGGCAACTCCCAGGATATTAATAGTGGGGTTATCAGTGATGGCAATGCCATTGAATGTCAAAGTGGCAATGGTTAGATTCTCTCTTGTTGGAGATGGTCATTGCCTGGCACATGTGTGGCATGAATGTTCCTTACCACTTGTCAGCCGAAGCCTGGATATTGTTCGGGTCTTATTGCATTTGGACACGGACTGCTTTAGTATCTGAGGAGTCACGAATGGTGCTGAACATTGTGCAATCATCAGCGAACATCCCCACTTCTGACCTTACAATGGAAGGAAGATCATTGATGAAGCAGCTGAAGATGGTTAGGCCTAGGACACTATCCTGAGGAACTCCTGCACTGCTGTCCTGAAACTGGGATGATTGATCTCCAAAAACCACAACCATCTTCCTTTCTGCTAGGTATGACTCCAACCAGTGGAGAGTTTTCCCTCTGATTCCAATTGGCTCCGGATTGCTAGGGCTCCTTAATGCCACATTCAGTCAAATGCTGCCTTGATGCAGTCACTCTCACTTCAACTCTGGAGTTCAGCTCTTTGTCCATATGAACCAAAGTTGTAATGAGGTCAGAAGCTGAGTGATACAGGCAGAACCCAAACTGAGCATCAGTGACCAGATTATTGCTAAGCAAATGCTGCTTGATAGCACTGTTAATGATCCCTTCCATCAATTTACTGATGATGGAGAGTAGACAGATGGGGTGGCAATTGGCCCATTGGATTTGTCCTGCATTTTGTGTACAGGACATACCTGGGCAATTTTCCACATAGCTGGGTGGATGCCAGTGTTGTAGCTGTGCTGGAACAGTTTGGCTAGGGGCGCAGCGAGTTTTGGAGCACAAGTCTTCAATACTATTATTGGAATATTGTCAGGTCCCATAGTCTTTGCAGCATCCAGTGCCTTCATCCATTTCTTGATATCACGTGGAGTGAATTGAATAGGCTGAAGACTGGCATCCGGAGGAGGCCTAGATGGATCATCCTCTCAGTACTTCTGGCTGAAGAATGCAGCAAATGCTTCAGCCTTATCTTTTGCACTGCTGTGCTGGGCTCCTCCATCATTGAGGATGGGGATACTTGTGAAGCATCCTCCTCCAGTGAGCTGTTTAATTGTCCACCACCATTCACACCTGGATGTGGCAGGACTACAGGACTTAGATCTGATCCATTGGTTGTGGGATTGATTAGCTCTGTCTATCACTTGCTGTTTATGTTGTTTGGCAAGTAGTCCTGTGCTGTAGCTTCACCAGGTTGACACTTAATTTTTTAGGTATGCTTGGTGCTGCTTCTGCCCTTCTACATTCTTCATTGAGCCAGGGTTGATCCCCTGGCTTGATGGTGATGGTAGAGTGGGGATATGCCAGGCCATGAGGTTACAGATTGTGTTCGAGTATAATTCTGCTGCTGCTGATGGCCTCATGGGTGCCATCTTGAGTTGCTAGATCTATTCGAAATCTATCCCATTTAGCACAGTGGTCGTGCTACACAACACGATGAAGGGTATCCTCAATGTGAAGGTGGGATTTCATCTTCACAAAGACTGTGAAATGGTCAGTCCTACAAATACTGTCATGGACAGATGCATCTGTGGTGTGCAGGTTGGCGAGAATGAGGTCAAGTATGATTTTCCCTCTTGTTGGTTCCCTCACCACCTGCCACAGACCCAGTCTAGCAGCTACGTCCTTTAGGGCTCAGCCAGCTCGGTATGCGGTAATGTTACTGAGCCACGCTTGGTGATAGGCATTGAAGTCCCCCACCCAGAGTACCTTCTGCATTCTTCCACCCTCTGTGCTTCCTCCAAGTGGAGAAGCACTGATTCATCAGCTCGAGGCTCAGTAGTATGTGGTAACCAGCAGGAGGTTTCCTTGCCCATGTTTGACTTGATGCCATAAGATTTGATATGGTCCAGAGTTGATGTTGAGAACTCCCAACGCAACTCCCTCCAGACTGTATACAAATGTGTGCCGCCACATCTGCTGGATCTGTCCTGCTGCTGGGATAGGATATACCCAGGGATGGTGACGGTGGTGTCTGGGACATTATCTGTAAGGTATGATTCCGTGAGGATGACTATGTCTGGCTGTTGCTTGACTAGTCTGTGAGACAGCTCTCCCAATTGTGGCACAAGCCCCCAGAGGTTAGTAAGGAGGACCTTGCAGGGATGACAGGTCTGGGCTGTCGTTTCCAGTGCCCAGGTTGCTGCTGAGTGGTCCATCTGGTTTCTTTCCCTTTTATTGACTTGTAGTTTGATACAACTGAGTGGCTTGCTGGGCCATTTCAGAGGGCATCTAAGAGCCAACCACATTGCTGTGGATCTGGAGTCACATGAAAGCCGGGCCAAGTGAGATCGGCTGATTTCCTTCCTTAAAAAGCATGAATAAACCAAGTGTTTTTATGGATATCGAAGGTGGTTTCATAATCTTCTTCACTGAGACTAGTTTCCAATTCCAGATTTTGTTAACTGAATTTAAATTCCACCAGCTGAGATGGTGGGATTTGAACCTGTGCCCCCAAAGGATTAGCCTGGGCCACTGACTCTCCCCCAGTGTAAAAAAATAAAATCTGACAGGAAGCATCCCACACCTTTACAGAATCCATTAAATTTACTTTTAATTTCAATGGAAGGAGAATCTGACAGGTCCTGTTCTCATCGTGTGGCCCTCCCTGCCAGATTTTACTTTTTGCACTTTGCCCTCGTGATACTTAATACCCATGTGGTAAAGATGAAAATCTACACTGTATTAACTGGAAGAAAGCTTCCTCAAAGTGTTCTTTTAGTTTGAAGTAAAAGGCAAATTATAATCCAACTGTGGATCTAGTTAGATGTCCAGAATATCAAATCTAATTTAGGCTGTCTACAACAAAATGCTGCTTTAATCTTATGGAGTGCACAAGGTTTATTGGACACATTCTCAGTCTAAATGACATTCAACACATACATAACAACCCCTCAGGCAGCAGCTTAGTTTGTTGGACAACTGTTAAACTACATATGTCATCCTGGATGAAAGGTATTTGTTTATGAACTTTTAAATGTATAAGCACCAAAGGGAATTGTGTATTATTTTTGGAATGAAGCATGTGTCAGCTTGTGGTGCAGCTGTAAGATAGTCAATTTAAGAAGAAACAAGTGGATGAGCTTTGAAAGATGACAGCAGACTGTAGCATTGAGAAAAATATTCAATTTTTCCTTCGCATGTTTAAATTTGTGACAGATGTACATCCCCCACCAACACATGCATGGTAGCACTCAGAAAAACACTGCCGGAAGAAAATACTTCAGAAAATTATTCATATTTGTCCAATACATTTGAATATTTAAGGAGATATATTTCATGTGATTTACTTTCAATACTTTTTGCACGGCAACATGACAGAATGTACAGTGCACATGAAGTCATGCATTATACATAGTATCCAGAACAATGAATGAAAAAACAACACAGCAACAAACCGACTTAAAGAACCCCAGCTGGACATCATTTTGCTAAAAATAAATCTTACGTGAAGTTTTTTTAAACCTCCACTATTTTTTGACGTCATTTTAGTACTTCTAATTTCCAGTTGCTCCTTAGATCATGCTATAACTTCAGACAATGTTTGCGCATACCCAAAGATTAATACTATGAGATGATTGAAAGTGGCTCTGGGTGATGTCTCTGATCCTCTCTCCTTCCATCTGGGCAAAGCTAGTCTGCGCTTCTGCTTCTCCCTTTCAGCATGAACAAGGTCAAGATGCATAATCAGTCGTCCAAGTCCACATTCTAACATATAACAAGCTAACTGGCCTTTTTCCTTCATATTTCTATTCAAATGTTGTGACGTTTGAATATATTCGAGATAGAATCACCCAAATATCAGAATTATAATGGTGTATACTATACTACTAAAATGTATCAAAAACTTCAGTGAAATATTTTTTAAAGTTTACTGCTGTCTTTTTCTCTGCTTTCTTTATTTTTTCTTCCATATTCACTATCTTAAATGTTATTATTTACTGTTAATTTATTTGTTTTCTTTCCTGTATTGTGGACCTCACTGGCCAGACCAGCATTTATTGTTTTTTAAAAATTTGTTTACAGGGTGTGGGCTTCGCTGGCTGGGCCAGCATTTATTGCCCGTCCCTAGTTGTCCTTGAGAAGGTCGTGGTGAGCTGCCTCCTTGAACCGCTGCAGTCCATGTGGTGTAGGTACACCCACAGTGCTGTTAGGGAGAGAGTTCCAGGATCTTGACCCAGTGACAGTGAAGGAATGGCGATATATTTCCAAGTCAGGATGGTAAGTGTCTTGGAGGGGAACTTCCAGGTGGAGGTGTTCACATCTACCTGCTGGCCTTGTCCTTCTAGATGGTACTGGTCATGGGTTTGGGAGGTGCTGTCAAAGGAGCCTTGATGAATTCCTGCAGTGCATCTTGTAGATGGTACACACTGCTGCTACTGTGTGTCAATGGTGGAGGGAGTGAATGTTTGTGCATGTGGTGTCAATCAAGTGGGCTGCTTTGTCCTGGATGACATCAAGCTTCTTGAGTGTTGTGGGGGCTGCTCTCATCCAGGCAAGTGGGGAGTATTCCATCACACTCCTGACTTGTGCCTTGTAGGCTTTGGGGAGTCAGGAGGTGAGTTACTCATCACATGATTCCTAGTCTCTGACCTGCTCTTGTAGCCACAGTATTTATATGGCTAGTCCACTTCGGTTTCTGGTCAATGGTAACCGCCAGGTTATTGATAGTGGGGCATTCAGTGATGGTAACGCCATTGAACATCAAGGGCGATGATTGGATTCTCTCTTGTTGGAGATGGTCATTGCCTGACACTTGTGTGGCACGAATGTTATTTGCCACTTGTCAGCCCAAGCCTGGATATTGTCCAGGTTTTGCTGCATTTGGACATGGACTGCTTCAGTATCTGAGGAGTTGTGAATGATGCTGAACATTGTGCAATCATCAGCGAACATCCTCACTTCTGACCTTATGATGGAAGGAAGGTCATCGATGAAGCAGCTGAAGATTGTTGGGCTGAGAACACGACCCTGAAGAACTCCTGCAGCGAAGTCCTGGAGCTGAGATGACTGACCTCCAAGAACCACAACCATCTTTCTTTGTGCTAGGTATGACTCCAACCAGTGGAGACTTTTCCCCCTGCTTCCCATTGACTCCAGTTTTGCTAGAGCTCCTTGATGCCAAACTCGGTCAAATGCTGCCTTGATGTCAAGAGCAGTCGCTCTCACCTCACCTCGGGAGTCCAGCTCTTTTGTCCATGTTTAAACTAAGGGTTTAATGAGGTCAGGAACTGTGGCCCTGGCAGAACCCAAACCGGGCATCATTGAGCAGGTTATTGCTAAGCAAGTGCCACCTGATAGCACTTTTGATGACCTTTTTCATTACTTTACTGATGATTGAGTGTAGACGGATGGGGCGATAATTGGCCGGGTTGAATTTGTCCTGCTTTTTGTGTACAGGACATATATGAGCAATTTTCCACTTTGCTGGGTAGATGCCAGTGTTGTAGCTAATTGGCATTGAGAAGGTGGGTGCCTTCTTGAACCGTTGCAGTCTATGTGTTGTAGGAACACCCATAGTGCTACTAGGAAGGGAATTCCAGGATTTTGAACCAGTGACAATGAAGGAACTATAATATAGTTCTAAGACAGGATGGTGTGTTACTTGGAGGGGGACTTGCAGGTGGTGGTGTTTCCATGCACCTGCTGCGCTTGTCGCTCGAGGTGGTAGAGATCTTGGGTTTGGAAGGTGTTGTCAAAGAGGCCTTAGTGAATTCCTGCAGTGCATCTTGTAAATAGTACACACTGCTGCTATTGTACACCAGTCGTGGAGAGAGTGATTGTTTAGTGTGATGGATGGAATGCAATCAAATGGGTTGTTTTGTCCTGGATGGCTTTGAACTTCTTGAGTGTTGTTGGAGCTGCTCTCATCCAGGCAAATGGGGAGTATTCCAGCACACTCCTAACTTGTGCCTTGTAGATGATGGACAGTTTTGGAGAGTCAGGAGGTGAATTATTTTCTGCAGGATTCCTAGACTCTGACCAGAACTTGTAGCCAAAGTATTTGTATGGCTGGTCCAATTCAGATTCTGGTCAGTGGTAATCCCCAAGACATTGATTAGTACATTTGAATTTAGTAACTCTTACTTATTCTATATATTTTATTTAAAACAATAAACTCCAGGTTGCATTGTGTCCACTGCGCACATGCCAATTATATCTCTTATTTTAACTTTGGTGAGGCAAAAAGCTAACTAGTATGGCAAAGATTCACTAGAATTATGTCAGGGTTTAAAGGATTAAATTATAAGGACAGGTTCCTTTCCAGAGTAACAATATAATTTGCCTTACTGAAAGCTCAATATATTTTTTCCACTATCTTATCCTATTAAATGCCTTTGTCACACCTTCAAAGGAAACCAATAAATTGGATAGGCAAGACTTCCTCTTCATGGATATCTTGTACAATTCTGTTTTTATCCAGATGCTCCAGAATAAGGGAATCCACAACGGGCGTCAAACAACCTGGGCCATAGTTTGCTGAGCCACTTTTACTGTATTTTTAAAAAAATATATGAATACCATCTGCTCTCTCCAATCCCCAGGCACTCCTCCAGTATTCAGTGATTCCTGGAATACTTGTGCCAGAATAATTGTAGTTTCTTCTGTTGGTTCCTTAAGGCTCCTTGGATGTCTCTTATCCTGCCTGAGATGTATTTCCCTTAGGTTTGCACAACTCTTTAACAACCATGCTGGTAGTAATATGAACAGTAACACAACTTATCGCTGTAACAACTTTTAGTTCTTTTTCAAATAAGCTTTAGGGGGAGATGGTGGTGTCGTGGGAAAGTCACTGGACTAGTAATCCAGAGATGCAGGCTAATGGGGACCTTAGGGGAGCTAGTTTAAGTTCAATTAATAAATCTTAAATTAAAAGCTTATAGATTTAAAAGGTCATACATATTTAGTGCTTATACATTTAAAAGTTCATTAACAAATGCCTTTCATCCAGGATGACATATGTGGTTTAACAGTTGCCCAACAAACTAAGCTGAGGGGTTATATATTGAATGTCATTTGGACTGAGAATAAGCAGCATTTTGGTATAGACAGCTTAAATTAGATTTGATATTCTGGGTATTAAGTTAGGTCACAGTTGTATTATAATCCACCTTTTACTCCAAACTATAAAGAACATTTTGGGGAAGCTGTCTTCAATTTAATACGGGGTGGATTTTCATCTTTACCATGTAGGTGTTAAGTATCACCAGGGGGAGCATTGTGGTATTGTCACTGGACTGCTAATCCAGAGACCCAGAATAATACTCTGGGAACCCGGGTTTGAATCCCACAATGGCAGATGGTGGAATTTGAATTCAATAAAAATCTGGAATTAAGTCTAATGATGACCATGAAACCAATGTTGTAAAAACCCATCAGGTTCACTAGTGCCCCTTAGTGATGGAAATCTGCTGTCCTTACCTGGTCCTGGCCTACCTGTGACTCCAGATCTGTATCGATGTGGTTAACTCTTAAATGCCCTCTGAACAAGGGATGGCCAATAGAAACTGCCAGATTTTCCTTCCATTGAAGTAAAAAGTAAATCAAATGGATTCTGTAGAGAGTGTGGGATGCTTCCTGTCAGATTTTCTTTTTTACGCTCTTTATTTCACATTGGGGGTATCAGTGGCATAGTGGTAACTACAGTAACCCAGGGACACAGGCTTAATACTCTGGGTGCATAGGTTCAAATCCCACCCTGTCAGCTGAAAGAGTTGAAACTCAATTAATTGCATCTGGAATTAAAAGCTAGTCTCAGTAGTGGTAACCATGGAGTCACTGGTGATTGTTTTAAAAACCCACCTGGTTCACAAATGTCCTTGAGGGAAGGAAATCTGTTCATCTGGCCTACATATATCACTTCAAACCCACAGCAATGTGATTGATTCTTAACTGCCCTCTGAAATGGTCTAACCAGCCACTCAGCTTGAAGGTAATTAGGGATAGGCAACAAATGCTGGCCTTGCTAGCAGTGCCCACATCTTATGAAAGAATGCATTTTTTTAAAGTTACCAGTTTCCTCTTTGGTGAAATTGAGCCAAAAAAATCCATTTAGTACGTGTGCAGCCTGTGCAGCATCTACTTATGTGATCCCTCTTTCATCCCCACTCCATCCCTCATTTTTTATTTTTGTCCTAATATAACTTAAAAAACAATATATTATTATACTTCACTTTCCTTGCCCGATTCAATTCAAAATTCTCTTTTTTGCCAATTTGATGCCCTTTTACATTTCTGACATCTTCTGCAGAGTTCTCCAGTCGCAATACTTTTGTCACCATTTACCACCAACAGTTACTGTATTCTCCAACTGATTTCCAATCTTCCCAAAGGTGGGTTTTATGCTTTTGGTTTTCAGGTTCACTTTGTCCAGTGAACGCTAGCTGCACCTTTGATATTGACACATTAGTTGGTGCTTGAAACAATATAGGCAGAGAGACTGATTAATTGTACAAACACTAGTAATTTGTTGCAGCTAAGAACATAGCACGAACACAATGTGTGCTTCTTCAATCACCTCCAGCTCTAGACTTACAGTTACCCTATAAGCTCACGCTGTGTCATGATTGGTCAATACAGTCACATGGTCAACTAACTACATTCTCTTAAAGGTACATAGCACTCCACTTTACCACAATGGATCTCGCTGCAATGAATCCTGCAGGATTTGAAGTACTTAACAGAATCTGGTATACATGAGCAGCTTCCTTTTCCACCCTTCATTATCAAGACGGAAAACCAAATGTTGAGATTGGAAATTTGATAAATGCTGAGTGGCATCTGCCAGTGGCTGAGGGGATTTGGAAGGGGATGTAGAATTACAGAAGGAACATAGGAGCAGGAGTAAGCCATTCAGCTCCTTGAGCCTGCTCCATCATTCAACAAGATCATGGCTGATCATCTGCTTCAACACCATTTTCACATGCTACCCCCTGTCCCTTGATGACATTAGCATCTATAAATCTATCAATCTCTCTCTACAACACACTCAATGACTGAGCTTCACAGCACTCTGGGGTAGAAAATTCCAAAGATTCACTACCCTCTTAGTGAAGAAATTCCTCCTCGTCTCAGTCCTAAATGGCCTATATCTTATTCTGGGATTATGTATCCTGGGTCTAGATGCGCACTGCGCCTCCCACCCCCCACCCTTCTCCCCCCCACCCCCCCAGCCATGGGAAACATCCATTCTGCACCTGTCTGGAATTTTATAAGTTTCAATGAGATCACCTCTCATTCTTCTAAAATCTAGAGAATAAAAGCCCAGTCTCCTCAATCTCTTCTCAAAGGATAGTCACGTTAACCCAGGAATTATTCTGCTGAATCTCTGCTGCACTCCCTCTATTGCAAGTCTATCCTTCCTTAGGTAAGGGGACCAAACATGTACCCAATACTCCAGGTGCAGTCTAACCAAGGTTCAATACAGTTGAAGCAAGACATCTTTACTCCTGCACTCAAATTCTTTTTGCAATAAAGGCCAATGTACCATTTGTCTCACTAATTGCTTATTGCACCTGCATGTTAGTTTTCAATGGCTTGTGAACAAGAACTTCCAGGTCCCTTCGGACATACAATCCATTTAAGAAATACTCTGCATGTCCGTTCTTCCTACCAAAGTGTATAATTTCACACTTATTTTCATTATATTCCATCTGCCATTTTCTGCTCACTCACTATGCCTGTCTATATCCCTTTGAAGCCTCTTTGCATCTCCCACCTAGTTTTGTGTCATCCTCAAACTTGGAAACATTACATTTGATTTCCACATCCAAATCATTGATATAGACTGTGAACAGCTGGGGCCCAAATACTGATGCTTGCACTACCCCACTAGTCACAGCCTGACAACCTGACAATGATCCTTTTATTCCTACTCTCTGTTTTCTGACCATTAACAAATCCTCAATCCATGCCAGTATATTACCCCTTATTCCAGGTGCTCTAATTTTGTTTACTAACCTCCTGTATGGGACCTTATCAAAAGCCTTCTGAAAATCCAAATTCACCACATCCACTGGTCTCTCCTTATCTATTCTACTGGCAACATCCTCAAAAAACTGCAACAGGTTTGTCAAACATGATTTCCTTTTTATAAATCCATGTTGACTCTGTCCAATCAGACTTTCTAAGTGTTCCATTAAGACTTCCTTTATAATAGATTCTAGTAATTTTCCCCACTACTGACATCAGGTTAACAGGTCTGTAGTTCCCCCTTTTCTGTCTTCCTCCTTTCTTAAACAAGGGGGTTACATTCCAATCTGCAGGCACCATTCCAGAATATAGAATTTTGAAAAATGATCAACAATGCTTCCACTATCTCTATAGCCACTTCTATCAACACTCTGGGATGTAGATCATTGGGTCCCAGGGATTCATCAACTTTCATGGCAAAGGAAGAATGACAGTGCTTGCACTGCAGACCCACTTGCAGTTGATCAAGAACTATATCCTCTGACACAAATATTATTAAGGCACGTGAATCCTGCAACTAATGCCCTCTTAAATCTCTTGGCCCAATCCATTAGTCTCTCAAGGCTAGCAGTGAAAGCCACTTGCAAATGGCAAACTTGGGGAAGATTTTGTTGACCAAATCGGGCCTGCATGAAGTCGGGGTGGGGGTGGGGGGGAAGGAATGGTGACCAAAGCACACGTCTGGAAGTCCCACCCCATTTCCATCTCCGGCTATTTCCAGCAGTGCAGGAAAGGGAGTAGGTCAGGAACCACACATGCTGCTGTTTAGAGGTTACCAGCATCAATCTGGAAGTGAGCATTTCAGAAGGTCTGCAATTTTCATGGAGCCAGCCTTGTTTTGGAAACCTCTAAATTGCACATGAACCATGGATTGGAAGCAGGAAGAGCTAAAAGGTGAGTAAAAATGGTGTTGCCCCCTTTACAGTTCATCATGGTATGCTGAAGCCTGGGTTATATCTATGTTTACTAAAGTGAGTGATGACTGTGTTGTGATTGGAAATTGTAAGTGATAGTTAAATAATGCAGTTGTCAGTTGTTGCTTCTATCAAGTAAAAGAACAGCATTATAAAAGTGGAGAGATCTTCAGATGCATTAGAATAGATTATCCACTGGATAAAGTGCTACTGTGCATTGTACAATATTGAAAACATAGCCCAGTGTAATCTCAATAGTTAATTATATAAACTTTTCCCTTGGTTTCCACTCATTCTTTACAGAATAGCTCAGGCATCATTTAGGCAAGTTGAAAGCTTTGACAGATGTCTGAGCTTTCACTCATTCTTTGCAGAACAGCTTAGCCAGTTGTTCAGCTTTTTGAAATTTTTGACGGATATCTGAACCTTTGACTGCCTTCAAAGGCACTAATAGATTTTATGCTGCAGGGTTTGTTCACAAAGCTGTGCCAGGGAATATCAGTTTGATGGCTTGGTTGCCTTCCAAATCATGAATGGATTCTGCAATATAGGATTTATTTACACAATTGACCTGGGGAATATGAGTTTCTTTATTTTGACAGATTTATGAGCTTTCAAAAGACTTCCAAATGTTATTATAGGGCTTTGGAGTTCATCTAATAAATGATGTGATAAACCAGCAATCAAGTCAATGTATCACATACAAATGGGAAGAATTTCTATTGTTTTCAAAAACAAATGTTGGCCATTTTACCTTTAATTAGATAATGGTTTAAACATGTCACAGGGAAAGCACATTTCATTGGTTTTATTAAACATATAGGCCCCAATATTGACTGAGGTGTGAGTTTGGATTATGGGGAGAAGTTATGGTTGAGAAATCCAGAAGTATGGGTTTTCCTGATTGCTGTGAAATTTTACCTCTATGGTGTGCCTTAGGTTGTACCTGTAGGGGTCTTCACTGACAGCCCAGCTGATTGAAACACTGGCTACATATCAAATGGGAAACCTGCCACAGCTGCAGAGCAAATAGGTCTAGCGGCAGTGGGAAGCAGGGATGGAGGGGCGGGGGTGGTTGAGCGGAGGGCTGGGTGCAGGGGCCTGAGAGGTCAGGTTGGGGGACAAAGTTTCTAGGGAGAAGCATGGAGAGCTTGGAGAGCATAAAGATTGGAAGAAAAGAGAGATTGTAGGAGGAAACAGAGTTTGTGTATGAAGATAATGGGTGGCAATGGTGATTGTGGGGTGATGCCAAGAGGCTGAACAAACCCCAGGGCAAGTGGTTTACAGGGTTACCTTATTGGACCTGGAATATACACCCTTGCTCCTCCTTGTTCACAGGCAGTAGGACCCAGTCCTACACACCTCCTTTAATTTGCCAGATTTCCTGAGTTTAGACAAATCTGGCCAATTGTAGTTAAACTTAAAACCTCATTAAACTGAAGGAACATTGGAAATAGGAGCAGGAGAAGGCCTTTTGGCCCCTCAAGCCTGCTCCATCATTCAACTAGTTCATGGCTGATCTTCTACCTCAATGCCATTTTCCTGCACAATCCCCATATCCCTTGATCTCTTTAATATCTAGAAATCTATCCATCTCTGGCTTGAATGTTTTCAATAACTGACCCTCCACAGCACGCTGGCATAGAGAGTTCCAAAAGTTCACCTCTAAGTGAAGAAACCCCTCCTCAGGAAGTGCCTGGGGGTGCCTGGATGCACCTCCTTTAAACATTTTACTGTCCAACCCACTGCCTGAGATCCTATGATTCTCATGTAGAATGATGTGCATTAATGCTGAGGTGTAGTAACTGTGTGTGATACACACACATGCATTTTCAATACTGTTGGTCCAATGAATCTTATTAAGAAATTCAAATATTACTTTGCAAACTCTGCAACTTTGTGAAAAAGCTGAACACAATGAAACTGTTGCTTTGTTGTAAATTCTCGAAAGAATAGCAAGTCTAATAAAAAAGTGGCAACTATTATTTTTTTCAGAGAAAGAATTTTAATCATCCTTGATTACTGCATTATCTCGTAATGAAAATGTCATTATCAGGTTGAACTGACAAATTATAAATGATATATCCATTCAAACTACACTTCCTAGTAGAAAGTATGTGGGAAAGCAATTCAGCCTGACATGCATCCTAAATATTTCATATTCTTTCTCAGCTGTTGGTTTCTATCAGATGTTGAATAAACAGCGCACAAGAACATGGGGTGTCACTACATTCAGAGGTTGTTAATGGTTAAAGGCTGGGGTCAATACTGAATTCAATATGCAATACATTTTTGGAAGAGTGGAACACCTTTATTACTCAACCACCAAGGCTTTCTATTGCTCCCACTCTAGTTGACTAGAGCACATTTCTGGCAGAGTAGGACTTTCTGCAACTTCAAAGATATGCTACTAGCTCCATCCATATTTCCAGTCCTGGGGTCATTTACATGCAGCAAAGGCAGACATTCACCACAGTAGGGCCTCCAACAGCTGCCTTTTCAAAACTTTGGCTGGAATTTTCCAGCAGCTGCCCCTGCCCACCACCACCACCCCCCCACCCCCCCACCACCCCCCACTGCCCCCAGACCACAGAGCCAGCGAGCCATTGAAATCTCCATTTACATCGGCAGGGCCAGAAGATCACGCTGGCAAACTCCAGCCTTTATCTCCGAGAATATTTTACACTGGAATAATGCATGCCCATTGTCTGAGAACACTTCACAGGCTCATTTTCTCCACGGCCTGATCTCTACTCTCGGGGTGCGGCCAAAGTCGGTGCAGCTGGAAGCGGGTGTAAAACTCTACCGGCCGTGTTTGTGCTGTGAGTTTGATCTCACGCCAGGCGGCCAATTAAGGCCCGCCCAGCGTGAAATGCGGCTGTTGGATGTGTTTTCCGTGCGTGGGGGTGGGACCATGTTGGGCGACGGGACCAATGGGGACCCGGCAGGGTGTTAAAAAACTGGAAGAAGCCGCTCCCTGAAGGCTTGCAGGAGTTGTAGAGAAGGCTGTGGGCGCTATTTGGAAGCAATCCAACCAACGTCCTGGTATACAGACATGGCATCAGCACATGGTGGTCATGGACAGTAGGAGGTGGGCACTCTGCCCCCCATCCCCCGTTTCTCAGAGGAGTGCCTGGGAGTGCTGGGGTTGAGGAGGTCAGTGCCAGTCAGCATATCTTAATGCCCAGGGACGGCAAGAGAAGGCCACCCCACCTGACCAACAAATCCTGGACAGAGGTCGTCACCCAGGTCAGTGGGCATGACATGGTGCGCCACATGTGGCTTCAGTGCCGCAAAAGGTTCCCAGATCTGCTGTGGTCAGCAAGGTTAAGTGCAGAAAAGGCATGGACCTGTGTGGGAAAGCGTTAGCCGGGTGCCAAGTGCTCGGAAGATTCCAGGGTCTAAGAGTGTGTATGCCAACTGGCACTGAAGCCTGCCCTGCCAAGGCTGCGATGTCAGCACGACCGGCCTCAGTACATCGCAGGGTGAGATGTGCCACAATGACATGGCCCACCTAATGCCCGGGCGAGAGGGCGGGTGGGAACCAGGAAAGGACCTTCAGGGAGACGAAGCAATAATGAGGCTATTTTTCCCTGTCAGGAGAGGAGTAGTCATAACCCTGCCGAGCGGCACAGAACAGGTGGAGGAGGGCCAACTCTGTGCATCCTCACAAAGCATGAAAGCAATGCACTGGAGCTGGAATGCCACAGGCCAGCTTGTTCCTCCAGTCGTGGTGAGGCAGAGGTGTCAGATGAAGGGAAGAGTGCAGGTTACAAGATGCATGTGCGGTGGGTACTGGAAACATAACGGGCTCCTCTCATCAGAAACTAAACTGTCATAGCCAGAGACCCCATTGAAGCTCCGATGCAGCTGGCACCATGCAGCAGGTCTCCACTGTGTCCGCAGCCCGCCTAACATGCATAGTGACTTTGGTGATTGTATGTACTGACCTTTTGCCTTCCTCCCGCAGATGCACCATCCACAGGAGTCGCCGGTGACCCCGAGCCCCCCCCACACTGAGCTCTGAGGGAGACATCACACCCCCGCCAGCGTCACACCGTCTCTCTCTGAACCAGGCACCGGCGCAGATACTCACACGTCGGTGAGCATTAGTTCTTTGGTTCCACAGGTAATGCACAGTGGTGAGGGCACATCACACTCGCACGAGGAGCTGGCAGAGGTAGAGAGGTCCCAGGGAGCCGACATTGGGAGCACAGCTGGAGAACAGGACCATGCTCCATCCGAGGCAGATGCCAAGCCTCTTAAGTCATCCATCAGGCAGCAGATGATGGATGTCCAGCAGGATGCGCAGGGAGCACTGGCAGAGATCCATGAGGGTCTGCATGCCATGGTCTCTGTCATGGAGGAGTCCATGCAGAGCATGAGTTCAGTGTCTTACCCTGAACACTGAGTGCACATCCTCACCCATGGAGACAGTGGCAACTCTTATGGAGAGGCAGCTTCAGGAGCAGACGCAGGGATTCCTGGGGTTGTACTCGGGCCTGCACACCCTCACACTGGCACTAACCTCAGGAGGTCACTGCCAGTGCGAGAGATGGATGAGTCACCTAGTCTCTCTGCTAGGTCCCCAACCATCAATGGCAAGCAGGGAGGTGTAAATGCAACTCACACTGGCAGACAAGCTGCCTGTCGCCTTTATGGGTTTCTCTCAGGGCGCTGTGGTTGAGGGCACCAGCTCCTCTGCCCCTCTACCAGTGGTCACTGCATCTGAAGATGTCACCATGTCTGCAGAGTGCCCAGTCATGGGGCTGGATGCACCCTCCCAGACAGAGCTCGCTCAGTATCCAATGGCCAGAGGACAACCGCTAAAGTCATCAGGGCCACCAGGACAGCAGAGTCAGAGGCTGCCCCCAACACCACTGACAGTGAGGGGGGTGGGGGGGGGCACCAAGGTGCAGCACCCATAGACGTAAGTTGAAGGCACCTTGAGCACAACAGGGGCATCTCACAGGTCACATTATTTACATTAATTATTTTGACTCTTGTGTTAAGAACAGACACCTTGTGTCTTCATGTGAAGTAACATAAACATTTATTTGACTTAAATGGGCTGAGATAGCTGGATGGTTTGAACAGGTGCCGGGTGCAGCACAGGCTTGTATGGTGTTGTGTGCTGCTGGCGTACTGGGTTGGATTCTCACTTATTGATTGTTAACAAAGGACACAGTTCCATTGACTTGATGAGGCATCGGTGCCTTGGACGCCTAGCAGAAGGTTCGCTGGATCAAAGCATCCCTGGTGTCCCTGCCTCCATGAAGGTTCCTGTCCTCTGCCTCGAGGTCCTCACCCTGCGCCTCCTCAGGCTCTTCCAATGAGCCATCACTTGAGTCATCCTCCCTGGCCTGTGGAGCTGCCTCGCTTTCCTTAGCCTCCAGCGGGTCCCCCCTTGCCAGAGCCAGGCTGTGCAGGTGCAGCATGCGATGACTATGAGGGAGCCATGCTCTGGAGGATACTGCATTGCTCCCCCGACCGGTCCAGGCATCAGAAGCACAACTTCGGCAGCCCGATGGTCCTCTCCACCACTGCCCTTGTGGAGCCATGACTCCTGTTGTATCTCCCCTCAGCCTCAGTTCTTTGGTGACAGAGTGGGGTCATCAGCCACCTCGTTAAGGGATAGCCCTTGTCACCCAGGGGCCATCCGTCCACCTATGCTGGAGCCATGAACAGTCTTGGTACCTGTGAGTGCCTCAAGATGTAAATATCGTGTGAGCTCCCAAGATAATGGGCACAAACTTGGAGAATCTGTGTCCTGTGGTCACAGAAGATCTGAACATTCATTGAGTGAAACCCCTTTCTGTTATGAAAACTCCTGGCTCACCTGCTGGTGCCTTGATGGCCACATGAGTGCAATCTATTACACCATAGACACAGGGGAACCCAGCCATCACAGCCAAGCCTTGTGCTCTCTCCGCTCAGCTTGCCTCATTTGGCCAGAAAAGGATTAAAGTATGGACGTGTCTAGAGATAGCATCAGTCACAAGCTGGATGCAACTGTGGACAGCTGATTGAGAAGCACCGCACAGATCCCCCCCACTGAGCCTTGCAAAGAACCAGGGGGGTATAGAAGTTGAGGGCCACTGTGACCTTCAAAGCCATAGGCACGGGGTGTCCGTCCCATACTTGGAGTTGATTTCCAGGCCTATCATGTGATATATTGCTGTCACTGTGTCCCTGGAGAGGCAGAGCCTCCTGCGGCACTAGACCTCGGGCATCTGGTGGTAGTTGGAGCGCAGCCTGAACACTCTAGCTGCTGGGTAGTAGAGTCTTCAGCGCGCCCTCCCGCCTTGGCCTCCCTGCTGGCCCTGCACCAACTGAGCCTCTGCCTCTCCTCCTAAAGGTCTGTCCGTGGGGTGTGGCCCATGCCCAACTGGCCTCCTGTCCCTCCTGCACCTTTCTTCCTCTTCAGAAGTGGTTCCACCGGCGGAATACACTTTCCCCATTAGATGGGTGCAGAGGAGCGGTGCGTTGAAAATGAAGGAGCACTGTGCAGCAATACTCAAGGGATCGTTCCAGGGAAGATGAGGACCTCAGAAGCTGAAAGGCAGGCTTGACAATCAAACGAGATGCAAAGAGCAACTCGGTACTCCCACAGCAAAGAACTGGCAATGAGAGAGAAAGGTCTGCTGGTCCGGGGGCCTTTTATCCTGCCCGTGGATGAGGAAATGATTAAAAGGTGATTTATGCCCACCCGTTTTGCCCGTGTGATGAGCTAAAATTCGCACAGGCAACATAAGCAGTCAATAGACTTTTTAATGACATTAATTGGCTCTTTAATTGTCGGTTGGCACTGCTCCAATTCCTGCGCGCAACCACCGACCTCAATATAGACACATGTGCACAATGATGTTGGGACACATGCCCAACATCTTTTCGCGCAATTTTATGTGCATTCGGGTCAGGCGTGTGCCCAACATCAGAATGCAAGATTCAGGCTCATCACTTTGCCTAATGAGCTACTCCACTGAGGTCTAGTAGGTAACCCTTGGACAGAATTTTGCCGTCAGCGAGCAGGGGTCCGGGGCCCGCTCGCCGACGCGTAAAATGACGCGGGATGACATTGGTCAGAACCCCCGACATTACCCCGCGCCATTTAAATTTTCAGGAAGGCAGGGACGCAGCAAAGTCAGCTGTGGGCCCGCCGACCTGTCAATGGCCAATTGAGGCCACCGACAGGATCATTTAAACAATTAAAGGACCTGCCCGTCCAACTTTAATTTTAATAAAGTTAGTCTGTAAATTATGAATATGTCCCATCTCATGTGACATTGTCACATGAGGGGGGGCGTGTTAGGGATTTTTTTTTCTATTTTTAATATTGTTCAAAGCGGAATTGATCTGAGGCTGAACTTAGCCTCAGGGAGATGTGCGCGAAAGAGCACACTCTCACTTTCAGGGATTCCCCCCACCACCACTGCCCGCACAGGATAGCGCATAGCGCTTCCTGCCGGATGTCACGCTGGCTGGGCCTTAATTGGCCCGCCCACGTAAAATAGCAGTGCTGCCTGCTTCGCTGGCAGGGATCGGCTCCACACCCACCAGAGATTGGGTCAGGCCCGCCCGCCTGACAGTCAGAAAATCCTGCCCCTTGTGTCTAGCATTCAGAGCGCAAAGGCAGGGAGATATGGCATTGGCCACATTTCTCCGATTTGCATGCAGCAATCAATTGCTTGCCCAGAAATGAGGATGGGCTGGGAACACAATAGAACGCACCCCTGACTGTCTTTGTGTCTTTGTCTGCCTCAGACCTGCCAAAATGCCAGCAGAGAGGAACCCGAAGACTAGACCAATATAGTCCATCTGTACATCTGATAACAGTGCCTGAGAATTAATATTGGATGCATAATGCCAGAGGTGGGCTGTTTGAGTAGCAAACTTTTTAGATTATTTTACCAAGAGTTTATATTGGTTCCAATAAAAGCTCACTTACACTTTGTGAAGTTTATTCTCTGGGACTGTGTGGCACTGTCAGTCAATGCTTTGTCAGTCAACCTTTGGGAACAGGGATTGGATCTGATAAGCAAGATGAGAGTTTCTTCCCTACCCTATCTCTATGGGTCCTACATAAGTTTAATTCATCCAGAGGTATTGGCCCTTCACATTAAAAAAAAGACTGCCCATAATTCAACATACATGGGTTGCCACTGACTTGGTAACTTCACTCAACAAAAAATTCAGAATGACTAATACTGGAAGTGATTGTGATCAGAAAAATGGGAACTTTGCTATCTCTCAGGTCTGAAACACAGTCAAAACATGTTACCACCCTACCTCCGACCCCACCCCACCCGCCCCCCCCACCACCACCCCCCCCCCGCCCCAGCAATGACAACTCTCAAAATATGCACCAAAAAGTTTGGAAAAAAGTGTTTTCTTTTTGCACGGGATTAAGTTCCTCAGGAAAATGTTGGAATGAATGCTAAATAGAATTTCAGTTTGGAAAGTATGGCGTATTTTTCCATAAGTTTATCGAAAGAAGCGATTTCACCTCTTCATTTGCTGCTTTCTTTACCTTAAAAATAAAGACGCTAAAGTCAATGCAAAGCAGAGTCAAGCGGGATAAACAAGAGGCAGCCGGTGAATGCACGGTCACTCATTTCTCGCAACACCAAAGTTGCATTTGACTCAACAGTTTGATAACTGTTTGATAACTTGTAACCTTCAAATCCAAATGTCTTCCTCAGATGGAGACATGAACGTTCAGAAGTTTAATATGTGGAAATTTGTAATCATTTTCTTGTTGCCTCTGCTAATTAATTTAAATTAAGCAACAACTAAATTGGTTTGAAGGATGCCATTAAAATAATTACATCCATCACTTCATTGTTTCACTTCAAAATGATTGAAGAAGAAGCATCAAAAGCATTAATTCACTCTGTGTTTTGAAGCTGGTGGCCGTGCTAAGGAGTAGTAATTTTTTGCATTAACAGTAAGGAGCATTTTTGGCCATGCTCCTAAACTTGTTCCTGTGAGTAAATATTTCTAATGCGTGTCAATGAATAGAGTCAGTGTTAGCAATTTTTCTTTGCTTGTTAACAGTGTGTTAAATAGCAATTAACAAAGAACATGCAAATTTGTTCAGTGTTCACTAAGTTCCCACATTCTGTTAATTGCCCCCGTCTAAGTTATTAGAATGCATCTGGTAAAATGCCAGCAGTGGCAGGATACAGACAGTATGCCACTCCCTATCCTCCCATCCAATTTAGCCTACCCTCCCACCCCACCCATCCACTTCCTATCACACTCCCTGGGGCCCTGTAAAATACCAGCCCACATTAGCAGTTGCTTTTAATCTTCCTGACATCCCCCTCTCAGGCTCAGTGCCAATGTTGCCCAAAAAACGCACCTGTGAAGCACTTTGGGAAATTTTGCTGTTAAAGGAGCTGCATAAACTCAAGTTGTTATTCCAATCATAGATAACATACAGATCTCTCAACAGAAGTAAAGGTGCCCACTGCTGTGTTCAACTTCGAAACCATTGGCTGCTTTGAGTCTCCAATAGGAGCTATCACTCAGATTATCCGATATGCAGCTCACTGCTTTATATCTAAGGTAATAGATCCTGTCCCACAATGCACATGAAGTTCAGCAACACCCTGGGCTGGATTTAATGGAGGTGATGTGCTTTGCCTGCCAACCAGAGAGCTGCTGAGAGCCCCACATCGCCTCTTTTCGGGTAGAGTGCAAAGCAGCATTGATTATACTTGTGGCACTGTAATGGACCTGTAGACAGTACCCTCTCTCTTAACCTCACAAAGAACTGTGTAAAGAACATATCCTTTTTATTCCTGTTGGATTGTTGTAATGAACATATCTTTTTATTTCTGTTGGAATGTGGATTAAACTTACAATAGTTGCAGGCTGGAAGATATGTCCACTAGAACACTGTGAGGGATATATACAATGTTGCTGTCCTGGAGCAGAGTGTGCCATGAAAGACATGATGGTGCCAAAAAGGAGTCTGGTCTAATGGGGAACTACCTGACAACAACGTTTTAATAGGCTCCTGACCAGGTGACCAGGTTTTGTGTGAGAGCTGTGCAGCTGAATAGCTCTTAGCCTGAAAGGAACAAGACCTAAAACCTCTTTCACCTGTGTGTGGAAGATTCCAGTAATTCCACAATAATAGCAAGCTGGCTTTTCTCCTCATATCTCTATGCCTTGCTCTCTCTTTGAAAACCCCTGTCAAGGCAGCAGGGAAAATCACTGTTAGAGACATTGAAAGGCAGATGCTCAACCAGTGAACTAAATACTGAAAGCACTGGGAGACCTTATGTCATCAACAAGAACGGAAAGAAATTTGGAAGGCATCGAGCAAAATCAACCCATCGAGTCCTGTACTCTAGATTGGTGCTATTGAACTGTTTTATCCCGCCCTTAAAGTCTATGGTTTTGTTTTTCTTACATGTCTTGTATGTGTGTGTATAGGGATTTAAGAAGGCGTAGAGTTTAGGTTATGGAGTTAGAAATGAGCAGTTCATATTTCTTTCTTTTACCACTGATTAACGACAGTTTGTTCAATAAACAGTTATTTACTTATTAAGTTTACAAACCTGGTGCTCGTATTCTGTTAAACAGTTTAGGTAGAATTGGGGCAATCTGATGGTTTGGTCAAACGTTTCACATTTGCTGTGGCTCGGGGTACAGCAGGGTTTGATATTACAGCGCGCTATCCCCAGTGAGTCGTGACAACTGCTGCTCCCTTAATATCAGATGATATTCAAAGACCAGCAAAAAAATAAGCCCATTAATATTCAATTTTCAGCGTGCTCATGGCACACATGCCTGTAGGAGTGAGTATTGTGAGACATAGATTACCCACTCCAAACATGGCTGATGACACCTCTGTCAAACCTTTACCCAAAAGTTTTACAATAGGACACATCGGTGAGTTAAATACATGATACTGCAGACCATTGGCACCCCTAGAAGTAATGCCCTGGAATTTAGCATGGAGATAAGTTCTGCGTGGTGGAGGGGGCCATTGTGAAGTCAAGAAGCCGAGAAGAAGGGGTTTCCTAAACACCTTGCTGTTTTTTCAATTGCAGGGCTCCTTAATTTTTTTTCTGTCGGTTTCCCACATAAAGGCCATGTGATTTGCAGGCTGGGGGCCTGATATGTGGGACACCTGCTTCATAAGTCAACAGCCAAGGAGAGCAGGTACGTTTAGTTGGCTCTGATTGTGGAGCAGGGTTCCTGATTGTGGGGGTATAACGGTTGGGTGGTCGAGGTCGACTGGTGTTAGGGAGGGGCAGATGATGGTCAGAAGGCAGTCTGATGGAAGAGTAGCTGGTGGTTAACCGATGCTGGTAGGGGAGGCAAAGAGGGCTTGAGGGGCACCAGAGGGTGGTCGGGGGACAGGGGGGTTTCTGATGGTGGTGGGGTGAAAGCACATAGTGGTTGAAGATTCAATGGTGGCCAGGTGATACAAAGGGTGTTCAGTGGGTCCTTTGCTCAGAGTGAGGGAGCAGACAGAATGCAAGGTTGGAGGCTTTATGGGGTAGCTTATTTTGCCTGGACCAAACACTCCTGCTGTCCATGACCTGGCCCACAAGCAGTGCTATAAAGGCATTTACTTCATAGATTCAACCTTTGCTGCACTCTTTTAGCCATTGGGTTTCCTGAGGTCTGGAAAACCCAGCGGACATGAATTAAAAATAGAAAGACAATTAAAATGAAGGCTGACGGCTTCACTATAATATTTAAATGACCAATCAAGTTCCCATGAGCTGATTAGTTGCCTGACTCTCTTCTCACCTCCATTAAAACCAGAAGTGAATAAGTTCAAGACAGGTTTGGTTCCTGTTTCTGATTCTCTGACCGAAAACCAACCGGCTCATTTTTGGAAGTTAAGATTGAGCCCAATGCTTTCAATATTAAAGGTCCTCTGGTACTACTTTTCAATACAAGCTGGAGAGAGTTTAGGAAATTACTTTAGTGTACTAAATGCTATTAATCCTGAAAGAGGCATATGCATGTTTGTTAAAGAAGTACAGTAAATCCTGTCTCAGGTGAAGGGTCAATAAGTGTGGATGCCCTGAGAATCAAAGCATTGTTGCTGCAAAGCCTCAGAGTCCTATGTCTGTGGATGTACACATACTATAGGTGTGGAGCTTTCTCAGTGATGTCTCCATATAGCAGGATGGAATGCTTTTGTACATGCATTTTAACTATAAAGTTGCCTGTCATTTTTCTGCATCACTGGATTAAGTGCTTCTTTTCTTTCCATTACTCTGTAGTAAAATATTGATGTTACATAAATTTTATCTTAAGAAATCCTGACTACTAACTTTACACTGTTGAATATTTACTTGCATTAATCCAATGTGCCCAATATGGTCAGTTGCTGTGCTGTATATTTGTGCTTGTGCTGATATCTGACAATTTTCCTGAGTACTTTCTTATGATTTTGTTGTGAATGTACATCTGCAGACTTCTGCCTCCACTTCTGCTTTGGTTATGTCAGCATCACAGACGAATATTTATATTCCTCCGACATTTATATGGTTAGCGGTAGTTAACCAGACATGACCTGTTGAAATGGTAGCCCTGATAATTAAAAACTTATAAATGGAAATAATTTAGGGATGGGTCTTGACGATTGCAAGTGATGGGGCTGTGACTATTTTCCTTGGCAGCTTGCTCATTGTGGGATTGTCCTTGGGAAAAAAGATTGTTGATACAATATTTTTGAAATAAATGATCTTTGTAGATTCTTTGAATGACCCCACTTCATGTTTTCTCATTGCTGGATGTTGGCAGGTACTTGTTTCTGTCAATTTCTATTAGTTCATTTTATATTTTATAGAACATGGTAAATCTATTTTTCTCCCTGCTTTGCTGTAGAGATCCCCATTCCACATTTTTGATCAAGGATGTGACACTGGTGTATTTCCTACACTGATTTGTGCAGAATTGTGAAGCACATCTTTGGATCACTTCAATCTTACTTACATCTCTCACCATATAAGAACTCCAAACACATCTTGCATACACTAGGATTGGACAAATAAACATTTGGTAAGCTATAACTCTGATATTTTTGTTGCGTTATCAAAGATTCCTGCTCAGAATTCTGAGAACCCTGTCTGCTTTGGGGCCCAGAACATCAGTGTAAAAGAAAAGGCTGAAGCATTTGCTACAATCTTCAGCCAGAAGTGTTGAGTGGATGATCCATCTCAGCCTCCTCTGGAGCTCCCCAGCATCACAGATGCCAGTCTTCAGCCAATTCGATTCACTCCACATGATATCAAGAAACGGCTGAAGGCACTGGATACTACAAATGCTATGGGCCCTGACAATATTCTGGCAATAGTACTGAAGACTTGTGCTCCAGAACTTGCCGCACCCCTAGCCAAGCTGTTCCAGTACAGCTACAACACTGGCATCTACCCGGCTAAGTGGAAAATTGCCCGGGTATGTCCGGTACACAAAAAGAAGGACAAATCCAACCTGGCCAATTAACATCCTATCAGTCTACTCTCAGTCATTGGTAAATTAATGGAAGGGATCATCAACAGTGTTATCAAATGGCACTTGCTTAGCAATAACCTACTCACTGATGCCCAGGTTGTATTCCGCCAGGGCCACTTAGCTCCTGACTTCATTACAGCCTTGGTTCAAGCATGGACAAGGAGCTGAACTCCCGAGGTGAGGTGAGAGTGACTGCCCTTGACATCAAGGTCACATTTGACTGAGGGTGGCATCAAGGAGCCCTAGCAAAACTGGAATCAATGGAAATCAGGGAGAAAACTCTCTGCTGGTTGGAGTCATGCCTAGCACAAAGGAAAATGGATGTGATTGTTGGAGGTCAGTCATCTCCACTCCAGGACATCACTGCAGGAGTTCCCCAGGTTAGTGTCCTCGGCCCAACCATCTTCAGCTGCTTCATTAATGACCTTCCTTCCATCATAAGGTCAGAAGTGGGGATATTTGCTGATGACTGCTCAATGTTCAGCACCATTCGTGACTCCCCAGGCACTGAAGCAGCCCATGTCCAAATGCAGCAAGACTTGGACAATATCCAAGCTTGGGCTGACAAGTGACAAGTAACATACGTGCCACACAAGTGTCAGGCAATGACCATCTCCAGCAAGGGAGAATCCAACTATCGTCCCTTGATGTTCAATGGCGTTACCATCACTGAATCCTGGGGGGTTACCTTTGACCAGAAACTGAACTGGACTAGCCATATAAATACTGTGGCTACAAGAGCAGGTCAGAGGCTCGGAACCTTAGAATGAGTAACTCACCTCCTGACTCCCCAAAGCCTGTCCACCATCTACAAGCCACAAGGCAGGAGTGTGATGGAATATTCCCCACTTGCCTGGATGAGTGCAGCTCCCACAACACTCAAGAAGCTTGACACAACCAGAACAAAACAGCCCACTTGATTGGCAGCACATGCACAAACACTCACTCCCTCAACCACCGACGCACAGTAGCAGCAGTGTGTACTATCTACAAGAGGTATTGCAGAAATTCACCAAGGCTCCTTCAACAGCACCTTCCAAAGCCACAACCACTACCATTGAGAAGGGCAAAGGCAGCAGACAGATGGGAACAGCACCACCTGCAAGTTCCTCTCCAAGTCACTCAACATCCTGACTTAGAAATATATCTCCTTTCCTTCACTGGCCCTCAGACAAAATCCTGGAATTCCTCCCTAACAGCATTGTGGATGTACCTACACCACAGGGACTGCAGCGGTTCAAGTAGGCATTTCACCACCACCTTCTCAAGGGCAACAAGGGATGGGCAATAACTGCTGGCCCAGCCAGCGAAGCCCAAATCCTGTGAAAGAATAAAAACTTGCTGAATGTGGAATTTGCATTGAAAATCATTTTAAGATGAACTCTCAGGTATGGTTGTGTATCTACCCGTTGGAAAATTCAGTTGAAGGTCTTCAAGCTCTCTGCTGTTGTACCCTTTTTGTTGGTAATGCACACGATGTAGCATATTTTGGCATTAAATTTCAACTCCCATTGCCAACTGCCAATTTGCAATTCCAGAATGTCATCTTGCAGCGAATTAAGCTAAATGGGTCCACCCATATGCTTGGAATATCCTGTTCTATTCTGGCTAAGGAACCTAGATGTTTTGAGGCACTTCTCCTGTCACTTCTCCAGAGACTGGTAGTGATTTGAGTCACTCACTTACCTGTGCTATGGAGGCCAAGTCTTGACATTGGCCACTGACCACTGTGTGGACAGTGTTGCGCTGCTGCAAGGTCTCAAAATTTCTTCTTGAAGGCTACCCCTGTTGTGTTTCAAAGCATGTCAACTCCAGCCTTTGTTATGTCTTTGTTGTGTTTCTCACTGCCTGAATACTATCAGTGAGGGTATTCCTAACAGATGTTCTGATAGTGCCTCTGTAGTCACGGTCTCTTTTGAAGTGGCAATGTTTCTTAATGAGATATTTCAAATATTTCATAATTGCTTGCAAGAATCCAAAGTCTTCACAACTAACTTTCATCTTCTCATGCCTGAATGAATTGGTATACTCAATAATTCATACTCATGGCAGCTCACCACCACCTTCTCATGGGCAAATAGGAATGGACAATAAATGTTGGTTTCCATAACACTTACACCCGGTGAACGAATAGGAAAATGTATAATCATTTCCATTGTGGTTCTATGAAACTGAATCACAGTGCAACTTAGAAAGAACAACAGCAATGCTGTACCTGCACATAGCAATTACTATCCCTTTGTCAACCATCACTTCTCCTCCACCACATCCAGTACCAATCCCTGATGTGGTGTTTTTTTTTCCCTAACTCAGTAATGCCCTATGAAATTTGTGTGCCTATGCAGACATTTGCTTTAAGTAATGTGGAAGATGCAAAGGGTAGAGGTGAATGTGATAGTTCCACAGAACCAATTTCTGCTTCCTGGGCTTGTGAAGTTTCTTTTTAAAAAGTAATGGCATTGGATGAGCATGTGATATTGTTATGTATACCGTGATAGTATTGGTATAATTTTCTGACCTTGCATTGACAGTAGGGAGTACCCACTGGGGAGTAGGGAGTGCATATTGGAAATTTAGGTATCAACTGCATACAATTTTCACACTAGCACAGCATGTTTAAAGTGCTGATTTTTAAAAACTTACTCATTCATGGGATGTGGGCATCGTTGGCTAGGCCAGCATTTATTGCCCATCTCTAATTGCAATGCAGTGCTGGTAGGTGGTGCTGCCCACTGTTAGTGATGAATCAGAAAATCACCTTTTATTTTGTTATATTTTAGATTATATTTTGCAACAGAATTTTCAAAGTTGGCAAAAGGCAAAGGCCAGGATTTTCCGGTCCTGCCAGCAGCGGAAATCAGCATCGGCGGGACCAGAAAATTTGCAGAGCAGCCAAAAGTCCATTGACTTTTGGTGGAAATTTCCGGTCCCGCCAGTGTCAGGGCCAGAAAATCCCACCCAAAGTCACTGCTCCTATGAATGTATATTATTATCACTGCATTGTCATCTCCAAAAACTGCAACGCTCCAAAGCTCTGTGTTGTCTCCTGGCCAACAATCTCCAAGGTGACTCCCTCACAGATGGTTTTATTTACAAGCGTGCATCACAATTAAGCCAGAAATCAGAAAAAGTACAAGTTAATACATGCTTATACTCATTTGGTGTATTTGCATATGAAGTAATCCTAATGCAAGGCATTGATGAGTTCTCAACCAGCTTCAAAGAAATATTAAAAGCCTTTGACAAGCTCTTTAGCCTCCAAGTTGTGGAGCACACAGAACTTAAAACTATGGACGCAAAACCCCCAGTAAAGCTATAAAAGGGCATAAGACATTGCCTAAGTAAACCACATGAGGGCCAAGAGAGGCAAAGAGCTTTCCTAAAGTCCCAAAAATATACCTTTTTGGAAACCCTGACATATTATCTGAACTACAAAAGCAGTTGGCAGTGCAAAGCAAGCACTGGCTGTGAATGAAGGAAAGCTATCTAATGAAGTCCAAAATACATAAAGCCTGACAAATGAAAATTAAATAAGGTTGCAAAATCTTCACAGCAAAGCTGAACTGGAAGATTTGAAACTCAAAGTTCGAGCTGAGTATATGCCTTTGAAAACACATGATAAACTAAATTCTTCAATGAACCAAACTGTTTGAGATCTAAACAAACAAATCTATGAGGCATCACAAAGGTAGCAGGAGGAAATACCAATCCTGAATTCCATTATTGGTAAATCAAAGCAGGAGTTGGGAAAACTCAAACAGAAATACAGCCAGGTACAACAGAGGGCAGAAAAGGTACTCAAAGAGGTAGTGACCTTGAAAGAACTGAAGAGCCAGTTGGCAGAGAGGGCTCAGGAATGTTCTATAATCCAAGAGGAAGCCAAAAGGGTCAAAAAAGAAACTACAGAACTGAAGAAAATGGTTGGACATTTGGAAGAAAACTTGGGAAAAGAGGTATGAAGAGATGGAAATTAAGAACCTAGAATGGAAAGAGCAAGTTGAACTCCTCACAAAAAAGCATGAAGAGCCTCAGAAACAATTGGCAGAAGGGCAATTATAGATTATGAGCTTGAAGGATGGCACAGAGTAATTATGCTCTGCTAAAGTAAAACTGATCACCGCACAAAACCAACGTCCACAAACAAAAGATGAGATTGTAATGGAAAAATGGGGACAGATGAGAACACTAGAATGGCGCACACAAGAAGTAGAACACTTGAAAAAGGAGTTGAAATGTTTAAATGATGAACTTGTAGAAGCAAAACAGGAGAAAGATTTGCTATTAGATCAGAACAGTTGCTTGAAAGCAGAATTAGCACCCAAAACTGATGAACCTCATGAACCTCAGCCCAATATGGACAACATGATGTTTGAGATACACAATATGGAAGAGCAAATCCAGACCTCGATAGCAGATAAGAGAAATTCTGTGAAACAGATTGACGACTTAATGAGTGAATTGAAAGAGTCCAAGGAGCCGTCCGTGACCATGGAAGGAAGATTCCAAACAGAACTGAATGTCCAGGTGGAGGTGTCAAACCTATGCAAGACCTTCGCAGGTCACTCTGAAACAAAGACAACTCAATTTACCAGAATAGTTGCTGGGCTGAAGGAAAAGATTCATAAGCTCAAAAAACATCTGGAAAAGGAGAACATGCTCAAAACTTTGGGTACAATTGTGAAATAAGTGTAGACAAGGGCTCCATTTTTGAAATGTAAACTTCCACATACATTGCAACGACCCACTTGGCAACAGAAGAAGCGAAAAATGCAAAAAAGGAGACAAGAACACTGTTCGTCCATCCCCGCAAGGAACGGGTTAGGGTAGCAACCGCTGAACAGCGCAACAGCTGGACCGACCAAGAGCAGTTCACTATGAGAGAATGGAAGAAAAAGATGAAAAGGTACACAGATGCCAGGAAAACCTTCCAACCAGCTGAGAGAAACAGCAGTGACAGAGATTTCCACTCCTTCAACAGTAGTGCGAATAAGATATGGAAGGATTATGAGGCCTTCAGACCTCCTGAAACTTTGATTTCAAGTACTGGAAGAGGAGAGATGGGGTAGTGATAACGTAGTAATGACAATGTAGATTATAATAGTAATAATAACGTAAGACATAAGGTAAACTATAATCAGTTAAATATATTGGATAAAGAATTGGGAGGGGGTACATGTAGCATAAGGGTCCAGAACATATAAGGTTAATATGGGACTGAGCGCAGTACTCCCCACACTGTTGCTGTAAGAGAGCACATAACCCGCATTTAGGGCCAGTCTAGTGTTAGACAGAGCTGTGTGTACTGGCAACTATGGAGACAGCTCCTAGTTTGTACCCTTTACTGTATATTTTGGCAGAGTTTAGCCCTTGGCTGGCGGGCGGGCTCCACTGGCTTGGCGGCGGGCGGGCAGCCAGACCCTGCCGCCGAAACGGGGCCTGCCGCCATTTTGAGTGGGCGTGCCAATTAAGGCCCGCCCAGCGGCCTGCCTGACAGGAAGTGCTATGTGCTTCCTGTTCCGGGGGGGGGGGGGGGGGGGGGGGTGGGTGGGTGGTGGAGGGAATCCCCAACTGACAAAGTGTGCTATTTCGCGCATGCATGTGAAAGAGCACACTGCTCCCTGAGGCAAAGTCCTGTCTCAGGGAATTGAGTGAAAGGTAAGTAAAGTCAAAAAAGAGAGACATTTTAAAATTATTAACATGTCCCCCTCATGTGACAATGTCTCACATGAGATGGGACGTGTTGTTAACAAACTCGTAAAATTTATTAAATGTTTACAAAACGGTAATGAAACTTCATCCCGCCAGGGGATGAAGTTTCATTAATAATCTACAGGCCACTGGGGCTCCTGGCCTGTCCACCAGCCAGACAGGGCATTTAACTATCTTAATGAGCCTGTCAATGGCCTGAATTGGCAATTGACATGTCGGCGGGCGGACAGCTGGTTTCGCTATCCGCCAGCCTTCCTTAAGATTTAAATGGCCCCGAATGATATCGGGGGTTCCTCCCGAAGTCATCCAGTGTGATTTTCCCCTCGGCGAGCGGGCCCCGCCCCCAAATCACCAAGTGAAAAATCCTGGCCTTTGTAAGTACTTCTAAGGGTCCATAAAGACTTACAATTAAGCTATGTATGACCACAAAAACTTCTTCAGACCGAGCAAACTGTAACAAACGCACTACAACAGCCATGACTGAGTTCCTTCAAGTAGCAGGAGGCAACAATCAGCATCGCACTTGATGCATAAAGCAGGTGACAGATATCATGCCTGCCAAAGTAAATTCTCTTAACATTTTCTCCATAGAAAACAGCCAACAGCACAAGGAAGAATTTCACATTTTCCATTTGGAAAATTTCCACGAGGTGAAGTTCACACATGTAGCAATGTGGGTTGTTAACCCCAGTGATACAAGCTTCGGAATTGGATAACTGTTTAATTTCGTTAATGGAGGGTGGATCATAAGCATAAAATTATACCTGTGGATGCCAGTTATCCCGTTGTAGCATTTTCATCTTATTGAATCTATGGAGCCACCATTATTTGAAGGGTCAGCAAAACTGGACTGATAGATTTTTGGAAACCAAGGATATTCTCTTCAGAGATAAAAACAAAAAAACTGCGGATGCTGGAAATCCAAAACAAAAACAAAAACAGAATTACCTGGAAAAGCTCAGCAGGTCTGGCAGCATCGGCGGAGAAGAAAAGAGTTGACGTTTCGAGTCCTCATGACCCTTCGACAGAACAGTTCTGTCGAAGGGTCATGAGGACTCGAAAAGTCAACTCTTTTCTTCTCCGCCGATGCTGCCAGACCTGCTGAGTTTTTCCAGGTAATTCTGTTTTTATATTCTCTTCAGGACTGGTTTCTGACACTTTACCCAAACATAAATAAGATTAAAACAGTGACATAATGAGGTGCACATGGCCACCAATCCTGTATAATGGCATCAGAATACTGAAACTCAGGTGCCAATATTTGGACATAAGAGGGATGTGTTGCTTTGTAATCCAATAAGTGTCACAAAGATCAATAAAGTCAGTTGTGTGACCTTGTAATTCAAACTAGTATTATTGTCGAACAGTGGTACAGAGAGCTCAGCTGCAAATAATAACAGAACACAGACATAAATGACAACCACAGATGCAGTTGGAAGAGTCTTAAGGTGGACTCCAAGCAACAAGGCTGTCATACTCAAGACCAGTTTGAGCAATTGCAGAGAGATCTAGATAGATTCAAAAGTTAGGCTGAAAAATGGCAAATGGAATTCAATATTGACAAGTGTAAAGGAATGAGGCTAGGGAAGGAGAATAAGTCTTGGAACGATAAACCAAATTGTGCTAGTCTGGAGAAAGCAGAAGGAAAGGATTGAGGGTATTGGTGAGAAAATCATTGAAAATGTTTGCAAAGTGTGCAGCACTGGTAAGTAAAACAAGTATGATCTTGGGTTGTACAGCACCCGAGATAGAACACAGTTTTTTCTAAATACCATCTTGGGATGTGAGTGCTACTGCAATATAGGCATAATTACCCATCCTTAGTTCCTGTGAGAAGGTGGTGATATAACTGAATGGCTTTCTAGACCGCTTCCAAGGACTGTTAAGAGTTGGTGTGGGAATGGAGTCACATATAGGTTGACTGGGTAAGTTGTCAGATTTTCCTTCCATGAAAGACACTTGTGAACCGATGGGTACTTACAACAATCCATTCATTGTCACATTTCCAGATACCAGCTTATTTCCAGTTTTTTTTAAAACTGACTTCAAATTTTCAAAATATCATGATCTTGACCTCTCTCTCCTCTGTATTTAGAATGTGGAGATTACTGGAACATATGAAATAGGAACAGGAGTAGGCCTTTAGCCCCCGGAGCCTATTCTTCCATTCACCAAGATCATGGCTGATCTGATTGTGGCTTTAACTCCACTGTCCTGCCTAGCCCCGATCAAAAATATGTCTAACGCTCACTTGAATATATTCAATGACGCCACCTCCATTGCTGTCTGGCGAGAGAATTCCAAAGACTGACAACCCTCTGAGAGAAGAAATTCCTCTTCACCTCCATCTTAAATGGGAGAGCCCTTATTTTGAAACTGTGCCTCCTCATTCTAGGTTCCTGCGCGAGGGGAAACATCCTCTCAGCATTGATCCTGTCAAGCCCGCTCAGAATCTATTATGTTCCAGTAAGATCACCTCTGTTTCTTGTAAACTCCAATGAGTACAGGCCCAACCTGCTCAACCTTTCCTTTCCTCTGGGAGCCAATGGGTGACAGGGAGAGGGTGTCTTGGGTTGGCTATCTGATTCTACACCCGTGCCCCCATCCTGCACCCACCTCCCCCCACAGCACCCCCCCCCCCACACTATCCTCGCCACTTTTAGCCCTTTTTTGCAAATAGATATAAATTGCATGTACACAAAAGCAAAATACTCGGGATGCTGCAAATCTAAAATAAAAACAGAAAGTGCTGAAACTACTCAGCAGGTCCAGCAGCATCTAAGGAAAACAGAGGATGGGATTTTCCAGTCCCGTCGTGGCAGGACCCACTGCGGGAGATTCGACAGCCCAGCCAAAAACCCATTGGCTTTCAGTGGGACCAGACGATTCCACCACAGCGGGGGAGGGGCCGGAAAATCCCAACCAGGGTTAACTTCTCTCCACAGATGTTCCTTGTCCTGATGAGTATTTCCAGCATTTTTTTTTTTTTTGCATTTATTTAAAATGTTGGAATTTGAAAGAATTGAGTTTGTATCACCAGCCAAGCTTTAGTACCATCTCGTATGTGTCCAGAGACGACCTACGTAGTTTCTGTTGGCAATATGCCTGGTGATTAAATTGTAAGCATTATGTGTACCTTTTGAAGAACGTTTCTATACCACCAGAAAAGTGTGCCCTGTGAAATATGGATATAAACAAAGGCTTGGATTTTTATTGTGCCTTTTACAACCTCAGGACATCCTAAGTCTACGAACAAGGACAGAAGTTATTGGCTAATTAAGTCTGATCATTATTGTTATTTATATTTTACGAAGCTGCATCATGTATTCTTTCATTCTATGTCATGCTAATATCATTCTGCATTTATCTTGCTCATTCTTTCAGGTTTTCTTTACACCTTACCATTAGGATATTAATAGCAACAAGCACCTCCTATAATTAACTACTCTGTTTAAATACAAAATGTTCAACGCAGTGATCAACACATAAAGATTATAAGCTTCTTCACATGAACAGGTTTTTGTTGATGCTTTCTATTCCATTCTGCTTGCTTAAGGGCAGAAGATTGTTCATGTGCAAGGACATGGACAGAATTTTACATCCACTGGGGACAGGTTGGAAAGTGGGCAGGGAGTGTAAAATTGAACGTAAAGACATGAGCACTGTTGTTGACACTTAGCTGCCTGCCTCAAGATGGTGAGGGCTGAGGAGCCAGCCTCCAGAAGAATTGAGACCAGATGGAGATGTGAGAGTGTGTGTGAGAGACTGAGTGGTGACACCCTTGAACTGGCAGTGAGTGAGATGCCAGTGAATGTGTGATGAGCTTGATTGTGTGAGTTTAGAGTGATGAGCTGGTTGTCATACCCTGGCTGCACAGATGAGATCATTCATCCTCTCTCTGCACTGGATGGCCAACCTCTTCTGTGCAGCATTGACACTGATCTCCACTGCCATTACTTGCCAAGCCAGAGTGATAATCTTTCTGCTCCTCTTGTGGCCAGAGCTGGGTGAGAGGACATCATGGCGGATCTCCGAGGCATCCAAAAGGCGCTGGAGGGGCACGTCACTAAACCTCGGGGCTGCAGTCTTCTTGCCTTTTGGGGCCATGTCTTCTGTGCAGCAGTCCTGGGCTGGAAGCATTGAGTAGTGTGCAATTGGCTGCACATTAAATGTGGTGCCCAGCGTGAAGAAGAGGCAAGGTGATTGCGTGGGGGGGGGGGGCAAATTGGAGCCCACCCACCATTAAAATGGCATGTTTCCCAGGAATGCATGATTAATGAAGCGGGATTGGGATCATACAGCGTGAAAAGCTGCCTTTGCAGCCGGCAGGTAAAATGTACCTTTCCCCACCAACTACTGCACTTAGTGCAAATCTGGGACAATTCCACCCATTGTCTCCGCAGCAACAGAGATGATTAAGAGGTCTAGTTCTCTAATAGCGCAGGATTGGTGTTGTAGGTAATTGCAAATGTCTGCCATGAAGAGGTCCAAGCACAGTCCTCAAACAAGTCCACGCAGTCCATGACCATGGAAATCCCTGCCACTTAAAAAAGGTGACACATATCTGGTCCATGGCCTTACAACTTGTCACTGACCTCCACCAAGCTGGTCTGCAGCAGAGTCCTTGGAGTATATAGCCCAAGAGAGGGATAATGGTGAAAGGGGACTCCACTCAAAATGCTCTCATTACACAACCATTACTCCCCGTGACTCAGTCAGTACCCGACATGCCTTCTCTCCCAATGACCGAGTCAGCCCTTGCACATGTACGGGTGCAGCAGTCTTTGGTGGGGCCCTACAGGGCCCCAAAATCCAGAGAGTGTAGGCCAAAAACATTTCAGCAGCCATTGCAGGAATCTGAGCAGCCTGTTTCGACTTTTGCTAAAGTGACACAGAATGCACAAGACTTTAAATGAATGTTGTGATGAGGGATCCCACCTGAAATTGCCCCTCCAGTTGCTAACTAACTTGCTGTGCTTTTCCTGAATATTCTATTTTTAATCTAGGAAGCATGGTTGATCATAATTTTACTAATTTTATTAAATTTGAAGTTGTAGGAAGGTTAAGATGAAGAAATAACTCACCAAGGATATGCACATGGGTGTCTGACAAAATGTTGTGTGTCGCTTGTTTTTTATAATAGCACATAAAATTTAATGATTTGTATTTTAAAAGTGTTTCAGACTGTGAATTAATCTCGCACTCCTTTCCAAAGCTTCAATATCCCCAACCTCTGAGAAGACTAAAACTGGATATATTACCCTAACTATAATAAAATCAGAAAATGCTGAAAACACACAGTGGAATAGAATTCTGATGAAAGGTCGGCAACTAAGAATGTTTATTCTGTTTCTCTCTTCACAGATGCTGAGAATTTCCAGCATTTTCTGTTATTATTTCTGTTTCCAGCTTCCACAATTTTTGCTTTATTTACAGTATTCTAACTAACATCTAACTAAAGTCCTGTACAAAGACAAAATGTTATGCTTTGTTTTGTAGTGAATTGCCTAGTGAATACAACTTAAAGCTCTGTTTGCTTCACATATAGCCTCACGGCTTTGGTCATGAGTCTTTAGAATGTGATGCATGGTAGCACTGAGATTTGTTTTTCAACAGTGGCTTCAATTCTGATCCCTGTATGGTGTGTCTGCATAAAACCACATGGAAGTAATTTCAGGCTTTTGGTGAAAGTGTAAATGGAGCAAAATCTGTTTTTCTAGTCACTTCAGCAGAAACAAAAAAAATCATTCATCCAAAACTGTGCTGTTCATGTCCTTACTCTCACCAAGTCCTGTCCACCCACCCACTGTGCTGTTGACAATATTGTCTCCTGATCCAGCAATGCCGCAATTTTAAAATTCTCATCTTTCTTGGCCTCACTCCTCCCCATCTCTGTTACCTACTCTATTCTTACTCTCTCTGAGATCTCTGCATTCAACTTCAGTTATAGCCTTATGCTTGTCCCTAATTTTAATCTGCGTTCAGTTGCCTAGACCTCAAGCTCCAGATCCTTCCCTATGCTTTTCTAGCTCCTTTAAGACACTTCTTAAAACATACCTCTTTCACCAAGCTTTTAGTCATCTGCCCTAATATGTGCTTTGTGTCAAATTTTGTTTATTAACAATACTGTGAAGTGCCTTGGCATGATTTACAATGTTAAAGGTGCTATGTAAAAGCATATTGTTGAACCTAAAAATGCAGATGACTTGTGGCATGCTCTGTTCAATCCAGTAGCGTTCTATACCATAGAGACGATTCCAACACAACAATTTAGACTTTAAATGAATGTTGTGATGAGGGATCCCACCTGAAATTGCCCCTCCAGTTGCTAACTAACTTGCTGTACTTTTCCTGAATATTCTATTTTTAATCTAGGAAGCATGGTTGATCATAATTTTACTAATTTTATTAAATTTGAAGGCCTCACTTTAAATTAGATATTTTTGAAATGCATCCATTCACAGTAATGTTGCAATGACATCCCATGTTCCCAATTATATCTCTGCTTTCAGAAATTTGTGTAGTCATTGCTTTACCTAAATAGTTCAGTATAATGATAAAACAAGGTCGTAACCTGTATTCATTTACAGCCTTTACACCAAAGTCCCCAAAAAATCAATCCAAAAATATATGCTTTTGCCAATGGTGCAGAATTGAAAACAGGTTTCTACATCTCTCAATTTTGCTGGAATATGAAATAATTGAGACATGTTAGAAAATCAAGCCGCAGACTGGAAACATCCCAGAAAGTGCATAAATTGGTGGGGGTTTTTTTTACAGACTGTACAGAAGATCATTTTTGCGCAAAGGAAGCATTCAGCCCAGTGAATGGCCAAAATTAATTTAACCCAAAATTATCTATCTATTAGAAATGGATTAGAAAATATGCTCCAATTTGGAAAATAACAATTCTAGAGCGCATTAAGTGAATGGAGTGAAATATAATAGGAACACTTTTAATATTGTGATGTCATTTTCAGCAAAGCAGACTATTTTGCTAACAATCTGTAAGAATTTTTCACGTCCCCCAGGTTCTATACGTTTCTAGCAATCTGATTTCCATAGAAAACATTCCCTAGATTACATTAAAACCTCCTCCACATCTCAGAAGCATGAGAACTTCTAATAAAACAACAAAGCTTCGAACCATTACTTTTATATTCAGTAAGCAATAATTGTTTCCAGATGAAATTTATGATTACTAATTAAGGGTATTTACACTGCCAAAGAATTGACCATCACCATGGTAACTTATTTTCTAAAATAGTAACTCTTTTGCTTTATGCATTTTTTGACAAGTTTGCTGCTCATTAAAATGAGGTCCATATAGCTGAAGATGCGTTCAAGTGGGACTGCAAATTCTCCCAGAAATTTCCTATTTAATTCTTCTTCTGAATGTCAACATTTTTAACTGCACTCTTATTAGAGATCCAAACTGCCGCAAGAGAAATGCTAGTATTTCTACTCTATACTTCAACCACATAAAGAGACTGACCCTGTAAAGATAAAACTGACAAGTAGAGATCTGTACTCTTAACGGCTTCACTGACAGTCACAGCTTAGTGAACCTTATAATAAGTTTGTGAGTCGAAGTAACAATTGCACCAGTGAGTGCTGTGAAGAATTAGAGAATGCAGCACAGAAGGAGGCTATTCAGTTCATCATGCCTGACTCACCTAAAAAACAAATTAGTTCTAGTCTCCTGCACTTTTCCCATTGCTCGAGAAGTGTTTCCCTTTCAACCATACATCCATTTGAAAGTATCTTGGTTTCACGTATCAAATACTTCAAGTAAATCGGCTCAATGATAAACACCAAAGTTACATCCTAGGACAAAATCCAGATTAGATTAACTACGGGAAGAAAAGTGACCAGTGAAGTAGCTCACAGCAGTCCAAAAGCATCAGAATTAGGCTGAAAAATGTCTAGTACTGTCACCAGTGTGGAGTGTTGCATTCTGTGGGTGAGAGAGTTGGACTTTATGCAAGAGGATGAGAGGAGGTTAACAGCCTTTGAAATGTGGACACAGTAAAACTTGGTCAGAATCAGCTAGATGGACAGAAAGACAAATGAGTGAGTTAGATCAACAGTAAAAATTCAGGAATCAGAAGAATTGCTAGGTACAGTTGGAGGAAGAAAGATACACAGCAAGGGAATACACGATGAATGGTAGGATTCTAGGAAGTACAAAGGATCAGAGAGATCTTAGTGAACATGTCCATAGATCCCGGAAGGCAGCAGCACAGGTAGATAAGGTGGTTAAGAATGCATATGGGATTCTTGCCTTTATTAGCCGAGGCATAGAATATAAGAGCAGGGAGGTTATGCTGGAGTTGTATAAAACGCTAGTTAAGCCACAGCTGGAGTAGTGTGTGCAGTTCTGGTCGCCAAACTATAGGAAGGATGTGATTGCACTGGAGAATGTGCAGAGGAGATTCACCAGGGTGTTGCCTGGGCTGGAGCTTTTCAGCTATGAAGAGAGACCAGATAGGCTAGAGTTGTTTTCCTTAGAGCAGAGAAGGCTGAGAGGGGACCTGATAGAGGTATACAAAATTATGAGGGGCATAGAAAGGGTAGATAGGAAGAAACTTTTCCCCTCAGTGGAGGTGTCAATAATCAGGGGGCATAGATTTAAGGTAAGGGGCAGGAGGTTTAGAGGGTGTTTGAGGAAAACATTTTTCACCTAGAGGGTGGTTGGAACCTGGAACACGCTGCCTGAGGGGGTGGTAGATGCAGGAATCCTCACACCATTTAAGAAATATTTAGATGAGCACTTGAAATGCCATAGCATACAGGGCTACGGGCCAAGTGCTGGAAAATGGGATTAGAATAGATAGGTGCCTTATGGCCGGCACAGACATGATGGGCCGAAGGGCCTGTTTCTGTGCTGTATAACTTTATGGCCAAGCACAGACACTCGAATTGGAAACAGAAAACCCGTCAGCCTTTTCCTAACCGCAACTGAAGTAGTAATTGAGGCTAAGAACAGAAGAGGAAGAAGAAAAATGCGATAGGTAGATAACATTAAGACATGGATTGAGGGAGACTTGAGGAAGGAAAGAAGGAAGACGATGCCAACGGCCCTGCTAAAGCTATAGCAAAAACAACCAAACGATCCACTTGAAAGTTACTGTTGAATCTGTTTCCACTTTTCAGGCAACGTATTCCACATTTTAGCAACTTGCTGAGTGAAGAAGCTTTCTAGCCATGCACACACACTCATGTAATGGAGGACTTCTTAGCCTTAAAACTAACTCTCACCAACAGACTCTGGCCTCCTTTTTGCATTATTGTATTCATTTAGTGTTGCTGCGAAGAGAAACATGTCCAAGCTTTTCGTCTTGCACTCATCAGGACACTCGCAAGAACACCAATATATGGGGAAAAACAACAATTTATACTATATGAGAAGAGAGTGCTGATTGGTTGGCAAGTGGTGTTGCCACAGAGAATGCACTACTAACGGTGACTGACAGTTAACTGCCAAGTATTGTTTGAAATTTAAACCAGGCAGCTTGACCCTGATTGGGCAATGCATTGCTCTGAGGAATGAGTCAGCAAATAGCTGTCACTTATTTGTTTTGCTGCAACAGGCACAATGTGCGTATATGTTCTTTCTGTCCGCAAAGAACGGGGCCCTGTGCATTAATATATGTAGCTTCCAGTACATGTAAAAGCACCACACTGCAAGCCCGACTGACAATCGTAAATTGGTTGTCAGTGTAATTCTTAGCACACTGAGGATTATTTAGCAAATGTTGTCCAATTGCGGACAAGTTCAATGAACACTGATTCACGCAATGGTGGTGGGTCTAGATTGTCATGATATAGATCGTGTTGCAGGGGCAAAGTCCTGGGCCAAGGTCTCCGTAGTGGCTGCCATCCTAGCAGTGTTGACCTCAGTGCGTTGATACGCTGGCGCTGTCACCTTGCAATCTGAGGAGTGCAGCTGACATACCTTGCTGATGTTCCCGAGCTTGCCTTTGCAAATCCAGCAACTGTGACATGTCCAAGTCCAGAGGCTCATCATCTGACTCGGGCTCAGCAAAGTTCTGGCCTCCAGCAGTTCTTTGACTGCTGGACACCTGGGAAGTCCCTGCTTTTGCCTGCAGTAGATCAGACACTACGATGTCCTAAACATAAAATAGAAAGGTGTCCTCACCAGATTGTGAGCCCGGGACTACTCTAAAGCTAGGTCCCACCGAGGTGTGTGTCTCTGCGCTGGTGGAGGGTGTGGGTGAGCGCTGTGATAGGACTTCAGGGAGGGTACCTCCAGATTCCTCTTCAAAGGTTTATTCGGGGCTTGATTGGAGGCCCTGGGTCATGAACTCAGTCGGATATTTGGCAGATCTGCCTGCGAAAGCAAGGGGAGATAATTAGTGCATGGCAGTGGCCTGTGAAAGAGGACACATCACTCACAGCATGGTTGTCTGATGGATGTTGCACTCGCTTGATACTGCAGCGCGACCTCACCGTCAGCACAGGATTGGTTCAGATCCTTGCCGACCAGCTGGATGTCTCTGTATTTAAAGTCCGTGAGGACCTTGATTTCAGGCTTTCCTCCACCAGTCTGTGGCCTCTCTCTCTTGTTGTGTGCCAGCTCATCCTGCATGGATAGGGATGGAGAAAGTGTAAATAGGACATTTGCTGGGTTAGATGATAAGTGTGCCTGGCCTGTGTGGGTGGTGAGTGGTCCCATGGATAGGATGAGGACAATGATGGTGTGTGTGAGTGAATGGTGATGTCCCTTGAACTGGCAGTGAGTGAGGGCCCTGTGGGTGTGTGCTGGGTTTGTGAGTGTGTGCATTGAGAGCGATGAAAAGAGTGAATTACCCTGGCGGAATGGAGGAGATCATTCATCATCTTGCAGCACTGCATGGCTGTCCTCTTCTGAAGGCTGTTTGGCACTGACCACCACTGCCACCGCCTTCCAAACCGGATTGGTCAGGTTGCTGCCCATCCTGCAGCCAGAGCGGTGGTACAGGACATCCTGATAGGCTTCCATGGCATCCAGCAGTCACTCAAGGGACCTGTCATTACACCGAGGGGCTGCAGTCTTCTTGCCTTGAGGGCCATGTCTCCTGGGCAGCAGTGGTGAGGTGGAAGCAATGAGCACTGTGCTTGTGGCTGCCTTTAAACATAGCGCCTGGTGTGATGCAACGATGGGGTGATGGCGGGTGGACGAATGAAGAAGCTGCCTGCAATGGAAATAGCGTGTTTCCTGGGAGCACATAAACATGAGGCTCGGGATAATATGGCCATTGCCGTAGGTGGGCAGCATGCTGTTTTGCCCACCCGCTACCACATTAAGTGCAACTTTGGGAAAATTCCACCCGATATTAAGCACAAACATATGTCTACCAACTGCTACTATAATAACCTGTAAATCCACTAATTAATCTGGCTCCCAGTTATACCTCTGTTAGAGCAACAGTAAAACACATAGATTTGAACAGACCCAGGCAAAGAAACATATACCCTGAACAATCCAATTGAAAGTGAGTTTCCTTAACTTCAGTACTTTGTAAACAGCTGCTTGAGGCACAAATGCTGACGGCTTTTTATACTTGTTAGATCTTAAAATGCCCCCACCTTACGCACAGCCTTCGCTCCTTTATACATATTTTCCCCTTTGAATGCAAATTCCTATTGTTTCACTATCCTTTGGACTTTACCACTGTGATCATAAAAATTTAGCACAGAACCAATTTTGCCAGTAATCTTTGGGAAAATTAAACACACTGGGCAGAATTTTCCCGCTGGCATGCAATACGCACACATATAAAATGACACGTGGTGATGTCGGGCGAGCATCCCAATGTCACCGCGCGCCATCGCAATATTTCGTTGGGTGGGCACGTGCTGCTCTCCTATGTGCACCCACCATTAATTAAGGGGCTACTTAAGGCCCTTGAGGTGCCAATCGATGGCAATTTTTTGGCACCCGTGCAATCTTTGGGTCAGCGCACGGGCACAACGGACAGGCGGGTAGGAGAGATTTGTATAAACATCATCCACGGGCGGGATAAGAGGGCTCAGTGGGGTCATGAATGCTCTGTCAAATATTAAAGTTACTGATATTTGCCTGTGTGATCTGCAATACTTCAAAAGACATCCTAGCTGCTTGGTCTGGACTCACAACCTTCAGGTCATCGCTCTGCTGTGAGGAATCTTTTCTGGGCCTGCAGGTTTCAGGAAGCCTTCCCTTAGCCTGGGAATGGGAGCTGAACTCTCCACTGGAGGCAGCTCCTCTGAGGAGGAAGGGAGGTCTAGAAGGGGGAGGAGGATAGGAGTGCACATTCAGCCTCCAGGGGAGCCACCTTTTGGATAACAGGCGCAGGCACAAGGGGCGCAGGGCCAACAGGAAGTCCAAGGCAAAAGGGACCGCAGAAGACGCCACTATCCTGCTGCCAGGGTTTACAGGTGGCGAGGCAGTTACCTCAATATGTCTGAGCTGCAGTGCCGAAGGAGGCTCCATCTCTCAAGGGAGGCAGTCACCTCCATCTGTCAGATGATTGGGCCTGAGATCTTCACTAACTGTGTGGGTGGACACCCAATGCCAGTGGCTCTAAAGGTCACAGTTGCCCTCAACTTCTAAACCTCTGGATCCTTCCAGGGCTCAGTGGGTGATCATTATGGTGTCTCTCAATCAGGTGTCCACAATTGTGTCAAGCAGGTCACAGATGCTCTGTTCAGACGGGCATTGACCTTTATCCACTTCCACTGGGTCCAGGCAAACCAGACACAGTGAGCCAGAGGCTTCGCAGCCATTGCTGGCTTCCCCCGTGTCCAGGGTGCTATAGACTGTACACATGTGGCCATCAAAGCGCCAGCAGGTGAACCCGGTGCCTTCGTCAACAGGAAGGGATTCCACTCCATGAACGTGCAGAGTGTGTGATCACAGGATGCTGATTCTACAAGTCTGTGCAAGGTACCCAGGCAGCTCCCACGACACCTACATCCTCAGACACTCCCAGGTGCCGGGGCTCTTCAGTGCTCCAGCCCGGCTAGATGGATGGCTGCTGGGTGACAAGGGCTATCCCCTCAGAAGGTGGCTCATGACGCCTCTCCGCTATCCAAGAACAGAAGCTGAGCAGCGGTACAATAGGAGCCACGGCTCCACAAGGGCTGTGGTGGAGAGAGCCATCGGTCTTCTCAAAATGCACTTCCAATGCCTGGACTGCTCAGGGGACGCACCACAGTACCCCCCAGATTGTGTGTCACTGGTAGTTTTTGCATGCTGTGCTCTCCACATTAGTGCGCTGGAAAGGGGGGATGCTGTGGACAATGGAGACATAGATGTGTTGGCTGTGGATGCACACGATGAGGCCAGCAGTGAGTCCGAGGATGAACACACACAGGGAAATGCTGAGGGGGTAGACGCTGACCTGGAAATACTCCAGGGAGGCAGGGACACCCGGGAGACTTTAACCCAATGAACCTTCAGCTAGCACAACACAGATGGACCTCCAGGACAAGCCTGGGCTGTATGCTCCATATCTGAGACCTAAGTGCAAAATCTGCCTGGTCAGGAACGTTAACTAAGGTCCTTGTTAATAAAACTGAATGTCCCACAAAGCACTCATTACATTAATGGAAACCATCCACCTGCAGAACAAAAGAGGCAGCGTCAGCCATGGTGGTATATCTGAATTTAATATTACAACCAAAGAAACTTAATGAAACAAAATGAAAATGCTGTTAAAAATCACAGCAACTCATAAAGACCTTATTCTGGGCCAACACAAAAGCACTAGTGATAAACCTATGGTGTGCCTAGGGTGCCTTATGTTTATATTTTCAGGTGCTACGTCTTGGCACTGCCCCCTCGCTGGGAGGGGTATCTGAGACAGCCTGCTGACTCTGCTGTCCTGTTGGCCTCGATGACCTTGGAGGTCGTCCCCTGGCCCGTGGAGCCTGTGCTGGCCCCGCCTGGGAGGGATCTGCCAGTTCCACAGCTGGCATCTCCTCAGTCATCGCAGTCTCACCGGATGAAATGGTCACTGGCAGAGAGGCGGAGGAGCTGCCACCCTCATCCGGAGCACCCTGAGAGGTGCCCGCAGAGATGACAGGCAGCTGCTGCACCGATGTGAAGTCGCATCGGACCTCCCTGCTCACTGTGGATGAATGGGCACCGAGCTGGGAAACCTGGTGCCCAGACCATCTCCCACACTGACAATGACCAGCCGATGTGAGGGCTTGCTGGTCTGAGTGCATCCCCTGGAAGCCCTGATGGGTATCCTGGAGTAGGCACTCCATGAGAGTCACCACTTTCTCCATGGAGGACGCATGGTGCTCGGACATAAGGCTCATTGCTTCGGCGATCGTCCGTGTAGACTCCTCCACCACAGACATCAAGCCAAGCATAGCCTTGTGTATCTCCCCCAGATGGTCCCAGACACCCGGCCGCATTTCCTGCCTTTGCTGCATCGCAGACGACTCCAGAGGCACATCATCAGTTACTGAGTGAATATGTGCCTGGTCCCCTGCAGTCCTCCAACTGCTGGCATCATGGGCACTCTCTGTCTCTGCCAGCTACTCCAGCGAGTGTGAAATGCCCTCACTGCTGTGCTCCAGGACACTAACCGACGTTCTAATTCCCACGGAGGTGCTAGTATCTGCGCTGGTGCCTGCCTGGCAGAGATGGTGTGACGCTGGTGAGACTTCAGGGCCCTCAGGTGTGAGAGGGGGCCTCTGCTGCTCCTCTTCCCGGCCCTGCTCTGATGATGCTGAAAGGAAGAACAAGGACATTGGATCTCACAACGTGGAGACAATGTCAATGTGCATCCCTGTCCCTCGGGTCATTATGTGCTCATCCTTCCATAAGCAATGGTCAAGCCATGTTGCAAACTTCAGTCACTGAACATTCAGCACTGCCATGGCTGTTGGGAGAACAATGGTGACCTCACTGCTGGGCAAACATACCTGCCTGTGGTACCCCAGCCTCACCGATACCATTGGACCTGGGTGCATGGGGTCTCTCCAGATCTAGGGCCTCCTGCTCGAAGCAGCTGAGAATCGTTAACTGTGCCGGCCCTCCGCCAGTCCTCACCCGCTCGGCTGCATTATGTACATTCTTCTCCTGAAAAGGAAAGAAGAGCATTGATTAGTGCTAATTGTACCTGGACTCTCTTCATGGACAACCCACCCCAACCAGAGTGGGACATTGCAGGGCTCCAGTGCCTCCTCACCCCCCAGCTGCCGAACACACACACAAAGATGCTGGGCCTGTCCCCACATCCCCCACTCCCCAGCTGGCCAAAAGCTGCCTACATCACATTAGGCACCAGACGGTCTCACTTTCCATAGCAAGGAGGCACAAGCACGTGGAACACAGAGGACAGCAGATCGATCAATGCCACGCCACCTTGAAGCTCCCCTCCCAGCATGTCATCACCCTGACTTTGACATGTCCTGGAGTTCCAAAACTGCGCCTAGGTGCAGCTCCTTTAGATTGCCCCCAAAACAGTCATGTGGGTCACAGTCTACCACTTGCTGTGGGGGGCAGAACCCATCTCTGGGTGGCCATGGCATGAGCAATATCTACTTGCCCACCCAGCGAAGGGCACATGCCATCAATGATTCAATGCAGTCACTACACTCAGGCTTGGGGGATGCAGAAGCACCAGCGGGGAGAGCTGACCTGCTGGGTTAAGTGACCAATGCCAACATGGTATTCACCCTTCCCGAGCGCAACAAGTGAAGCGCTTGTGATACTGGATCATTGTGCCGCACCATGTCGCAGGAGCTCACTACCTCCGCCACCTCCTCCCAGGCACATTTGGTCATGTGGTGGGGGGGTGGGGGGTGGGGGGGGGTGGTCCTCCTCCTCCCGTCCTGGGGTACGAGGACCTCCCACCGTACTGCCACCTCCTCGAAGAGGGCATCAAGGCAATCATCGGAGAAACGAGGTGTACAGTGCCCCCCCTGCCCTACCCTCCTGCCTGGCCTGCTCACCAGCAGCTCTCTGCGGGGGGGGGGGGGGCCCTTCCACTGGCCGTGATTCACAGCCATGGAGAGGCTGCAGCAGCTTTTCTAAAACAGGCCGTCTGGTCGTCATTGGACCCGGTGGTCATTGCAGCCCCACCGCCACCCCCCGCCCACTCCCGCTGTCCTCAGGGGCCACGATTCATGCTGCGTAGACCTTAATTAGCCCGCCCATGTAAAATGGCAGCGCAGACCCTATCGCGGGCAGCGATCGTGTCCACGCCCACCAGCGCCAACTCCCGCTCCGCAACCCCTGCCAGCCAAAAAGTTTCACCCACTGTTTCTGAACTTCACCTGGCTAGGTGACACATTTCACCCCTCCTTTGAAAACAATCTAGTCTGGCTCAAACAAAAATGCAAATGTCCTTTTACACCTAACATTCTAAACTTCCCCCCTTTTACCTACTTAACATTTCAAACCTAGCTTATCTTTAGTTACATCAATGTCTCCAGACCAGCTGCCTTTAATCCAATTCAGACACACACACACACACACACACACACACCACTATTTTACAATAAATTCCAATAATATTATGATATCTTCCTGACTAACATGTATGACATGTTCTACAGAATTTGACTACATCTATATGCAATCCAGGCCAATAAAAATGTTTCTTTATTTTTGCCAATGTCTTTCTAATTCCTAAATGTGCCCCATTGGAATTTCATGAGCAATTCTCAGCATCTCATTTCCATATCCAAATGGTATAATTACTGATCCACGACCCTCCAACTTTCATTTGCTGAAACATGATAAGGCCACCATTTTCTCATTAAAACATTACACTTAAACTAATAACATTCTGGAATACACTCTGCCTCTGCTTCTAAGTAAGCCATCTGATATAACTCTTATTTGCATATCCCTTTGCTGTAACTCTACCAGCTTGAGCTAAATACCTCAGCTATATTATCTTCCACTCTTTCTTCCTGAACAATGTTATCAAAAACAGTGTCAGTTAATTGGACGTCCACATCTTCTCTCTGCCTTTTAACATCCTGTTCTTTTTGTTTCAATCGATGAGCCTGTGATCTTCTTATCACACAATCTGGAAACAATCCAGGCTGCTCTGTCTGCAACACTTCTGTTTTAGACACCTCTATAGGCTGCTCAACTACCATAGGCATCACCCACATTTCTGACCCAGCTATATCATTACCTAACATACATTTAATCGCTGCAATGGGCATTTTTTTCTATTACTCCAACAATCACCTCACCTCTTTTCCATTTACACTTTAAATTTATCTTGCACAATGGAATAGGTTTGGCATCTCCATGAACCCCAATTATTGTCACTTTTTCCTGTAATACTCCCTCTGAACAAGAAATATCACTATCCCACAACATTAAGGATTGACTAGCCCCTGTGTCTCTTAACATTTTAACATCTTTACCTACTCCACCCTGTACACCTGGAAAGACTTTCCTTTCACGTACAACATCTTTAAACATTCCTGCAACCTACTGCTGAGAACTCCCTCGGGTAAACTGTGAACACACTCCTACTTCGTTACAAATCACTGATCGTCCCTGTTTTACTTGTATGCAAACCATTGGTTCTTCCTGTGCCTGAACCTCAGAACCCACGGTACTTTTACTTCTAGAATGTTTCTGCATCCCAATAATCCCAACAGATTTTCACAGTAATTTCCAACCCACTGACTTCATGTGTCCAACTTTATTACAATGAAAACATTTCAATTTTCAAGTGTCACTTCTACCCTCAGCACCTTCCTTTTTATTCTGAGTAAAAAAACTTCCTGGGGATTTCCACCTACTCCTCTTCCCTGACTACCAATCTTCCTTTCACCTTCCCGCTTTCTATACTTCTCTGATTTAGAAGGGTGACAAAGAAAAGGTTTAACTCTATTTACTGACTCATATTCATCAACTATCTCTGCTGCTTGTCCTACCATTGTAACCCTCTGTTCCTCCACATGAGTTCTCACCACCGCAGGAATTGAATCTTTAAATTCTTCAAAAGAATTACTTCTCTAAGAGATGCATACGTTGTCTCTATCCTTAATGCCCACATCCACCAGTCGAAATTATTTTGTTTTACTCTCTCAAACTCATTATAAGTTTGCCCAGGCTGTTTTCTCATATTCCTAAATTTCTGCCTGTATGCCTCAGGAAACATCAAGTGCACTCAAAGTAGCCTTTTTTTTTTACCACATCATAATTCACCAACATTTCTTCTAACAGTGAAGCTTAAACCTCATGTGCTCTACCCATCAACCTGGATTGTAACAACAATGTCCAGTTTTCCTGTGGCCATTTCATCTGTTTAGCTATCTTCTCAAATGATATAAAGAATGCTTCACCATCTCTTTCCTCAAACTTTGTAAGAGCTTGCATAAATTTAAACATCCCACCACTGGGAGTTAGGTTAAAGGTTTTCTCACCATCAGAGACACCATCTGATGTCTCCTTTTTAAAATCCAGCTTTTTAAGCCAATACTCCCTATATCTTTCCTTCATTCTCGCTTCCATTGTTAACTTTTCCCTCTGGAGATCAAGTTTTCCCATTTCCATTTCTTTTTGAAATAATCTGTCTTTACCCCTTTCTTTTTCTGCTGCCTCTTGTTCCAGCTTTTTCATTTCCAATTCCTTTTCCTTTTTGTTTGCCTCCAATTCACGTTTTCTCAGTTCCTTTGCTTGTTCAAATTCAAGCCTCTTTATTTCTAATTGAAGTCTCACTAGCTCCTGCTGTGACTCACTAGAGTCAGGTATCATTTCAAACTTTAAATGCTGTGCTATCACTTCAACTATGTCTGCTTTCTTTGCCCCTACAGGTAACCTAGACTGAAACTTATCTACCAACTCCGTTAACTTACCCCTAGATATTTTTTGTAACCCAATCAGAGTTATATCTTCTACTTCCAAAGAAGTTTTAGCCATGGATACAGCCATCTTTGCAGTCTCACTACGTCAAGGTACCTCACACCAACTCATGAATTCAAAGTGCTTCTCATACTCAGAACCGTAAGATTTACCAACTCCAAACCAATCAAGGAATTTCAAATATATCCCACAAAGAGCCCCCAATTTTGTTATGGCCCAGCGGATGGTGAATGCTGAGCTGCTCAAATCCCAGAGGGAAACTTGAAGCATCCGCCACAACTGTTTTGCAATTTGTATTTTTATTTTGAGATGCCTTCAGTAGTAATAAGACCACTGAGTCTTAGAGGATTTTTACAAAACATTAAACATTTAATGACAGGCAAAAAGATTTTAAGCACATACATAGGTCTATAAATTAAAACTATAATAACTCATAAATCCCTTAATTACCCTAGCTCCCAGTTACACTTCCGGTAAGGCAACAGTAAAATAAAATAGATTTCAACAGACCCAGGCAATGCTCACACCTGTGAGTTTTTTTTTAACTTTGGTTCCTGTGGACAGCAACTTGATAGATAGAGGCTGGAGGCTTTTCACACTTGTTATATCTTAGAATTCCTTCTTTCCTCAAACATAACCCCATCTCCTATACACATACTTCGCTCTTTTTAATGTAAATTCCATTGTCACAGTATGTCTTTGCAACTTTAATTTTTCCATAATATAAATCTTTCATAGTATTCGTAATATCGTTAATTATTGGGAAAAATAAACACACTGTTTGGCTTAGCCACTGTTGGCTAGGTGTAACACCTTACCATCTCTTTGAAATTCACAACTCTGGTTTATCTAAAAGTGCAGCTGTTCCTCACAGCTCATTTTCGAAAACTTCAGCCATGTTTATGTATTTATCATTTCAAATGTAACACCCCTCTCGCATAGACACTGTTGGAGGACAACTATGGCATCAGTGATGGAGTTGAGCCCGTGCAGCAGTGCAGGAGCAATGTCCTGGACCATGGTCTCCATGCTGGCTGTCATCCTGCCAGTGTTGACATCAGTGCATTGCTAAATAAATAAATAAAAGTTAGACAAAGGAGAGCCAATGGATGTAATCTACTTGGACTTCCAGAAGGCCTTTGACAAGGTGCCGCACAGGAGGCTGCTCAGTAAGATAAGAGCCCATGGTGTTAGAGGCAAGGTACTAGCATGGATAGAAGATTGGCTGTCTGGCAGGAGGCAGAGAGTGGGGATAAGGGGGTCCTTCTTGGGATGGCAGCCGGTGACTAGTAGAGTTCCGGAGGGGTCAGTGTTGGGACCACAGCTTTTCACTTTATACATTAATGATCTAGATGAAGGAACTGAGGGCATCCTGGCTAAGTCTGCAGATGATACAAAGATATGTGGAGGGACAGGTAGTATTGAGGAGGCGGGGAGGCCGCAGAAGGATTTGGACAGGTTAGGAGAATGGGCAAAGAAGTGGCAGATGGAATACAATGTGGGGAAGTGTGAGGTCATGCATTTTGGTAGGAAGAATAGTGGCATAGACTATTTTCTAAATGGGGAGAGAATTCAGAAGTCTGGAGTGCAAAGGGACTTGGGAGTCCTAGTCCAGGATTCTCTTAAGGTTAACTTGCAGGTTGAGTCGGTAGTTAGGAAGGCAAATGTAATGTTGGCATTTATTTCAAGAGGACTAGAATATAAAAGCAGGGATGTGCTGCTGAGGTTTTATAAGGCTCTGGTCAGACCACATTTAGAATATTGTGAGCAATTTTGGGCCCCGTATCTCAGGAAGGATGTGCTGGCCCTGGAGAGGGTCCGGAGGAGGTTCACGAGAATGATCCCAGGAATGAAAGGCTTAATATATGAGGAACGTTTGAGGACTCTGGGTCTATACTCAATGGAGTTTAGAAGGATGAGGAGGGATCTGATTGAAACTTACAGAATACTGAAAGGCCTGGATAGAGTGGATGTGGGGAAGATGTTTCCATTAGTAGGAGAGACTAGGACCCGAGGGCAGAGCCTCAGAGTAAAGGGAAGACCTTTTAGAACAGAGATGAGGAGAAACTTCTTTAGCCAGAGAGCCGTGAATCTATGGAATTCATTGCCACAGAAGACTGTGGAGGCCAGGTCATTGAGTGTACTTAAGACCGAGATAGACAGGTTCTTGATTGATAAGGGGATCAAAGATTACAGAGAGAAGGCGGGAGAATGGGGTTGAGAAACTTATCAGCTATGATTGAATGGCGGAACAGACTCGATGGGCCTAATGGCCTAATTTCTGTTCCTATTTCTTATGATCTTATGGCACTCTAGCTTATCACCTCAGCCTGAAGATGGACGGGCTCCTCCATCGTGCCTTGCAATCTGAGGAGTGCAGCGGGCATCCCTTCCTGATGTTCCTGAGCTTGCCTTTGCAGCTCCAGCAACTGTGACATGACCAGATCCAGAGGCTCATCATCTGACTCGGACTCAGCAACATTCTGGCCTCCTGCAGACCTCCAAGTGCGGGGGACCTAGGAAGTATCAGTCTCCTCCTGCTGTGGATCAGCAAGTGCGATGTGCTCACCAGATTGTGGTCTCGAGGCTACTCTAACGCTAGGTCCCAGCGAGGTGTGTGTCTGCGCTGGTGGAGGATGGAGCGCTGTAATGTGACTTCAGGGATCATGCCTCCAGATTCCTCTTCAGAGGTTTCTTCAGGGCTTGATTAGAGGCCCTGGGTCATTGACTCTGTTGGCTGCTTCCCAGATGTGCCTGTGAAAGCAAGGGGAGATAATTAATGCATGGCAGTGGCCTATGAAAGAGGACACATCACTCACAGCATGGTTATCTGATGAGTGTTGTACTGCTGGATTCTCACTTGTAGAGAAGCGCCGATCTCACCATCAGCACAGGACCGATCCCAGTCATTCCCGGCCAGCTGGATGGCTCTGTTTCCAATTCTGTAAAACTTTGATCTCCGGCATCCCTCCACCTGTCTGCAACCTTTCCCTCCTGTTGTAAGCCAGTTTGTCCTGCATGGATAGAGATGGGGAGAATGTATCAGGACGCCTGCCGGTCCAGATGGTAAGTGTGTCTGGTATGTGTGTGTGGTGAGTGGTCCCATGGATGGGATGAGGACAATGACCGTGTGTGTGAGAGAGTGAATGGTGATGTCCTTTGCACTGGCAGTGAGTGAGGGCCCTTTGGGTGTGTGATGGGTTTGTGAGTGTGTGAGTTGGGAGTGATGAAAAGAGTGACTTACCCTGGTGGAACGGTGGAGATTATTCATCCTTTTGTGGCACTGGGTGGCTGTCCTCCTCTGCAGGGAGTTTGCGCTGACCACCACTACCACCGCCTGCCAAGCTGGGCTGGTGACATTGCTGCCCATCCTGCGGGCAGGGCGGGGGTAGAGCACATCCCGGCGGGCCTCCACAGCATCCAGCAGTCTTTCGAGGGACCCTTCATTAAAGCGGGGGGGCTGCAGTCTTTTTGCCTTTGCTGGCCATGTCTCCTGGGCAGTGGTGGTGAGCTGGTGACGATCAATGATTTGATGGTGGCTGCCTTTTAAAAATGGTGACTGGTGTGATGTAACAGCAGGGAGATGGCGAGCGGGTGAATGAGAGCCCGCCCACCATGGAAACAGCGTGTTTTGTGGGAGTGAATAAATAACGAGGTGGGGTCAGGGCGATACGGTGTGAAAACTCACCATTTTCATCGGCTGTAGGACTCCATTTTACTCACTTAGTGCAAATCTGGGAAAATTCCACCCACTGTTTCTTAATATCTCCTGACTAGGTGAAATGTTTCACCGCCCATATTTTGAATTCATGCTAGTCTGGTTCATTTAAGAACACAAATCTTCCCTTTACACGTTACATTCTTAAACATCCCCCATGCTTACCTACCAAACTTTTCAAAACTAGCTTATCTTCTGATACATCAAAGCCGTCAGACTAGCTGCCTTTAATTCAATTAAGACACACAAACACACACACACACACACACACACACACACACACACACACATAGACACTGACCCCACTATTACTCCACTTTACAATAAATTCCAATAACATTATGAAAATTGTTATATCTTCCTGACATTCACTTAGGTGCTCATCTTTCCTTCATTCCTTTTATAAGGACAACCACTGTGTTGGTTTCATGAGTCTACCAGAACAGGCCCTCTTCTTTGGAAAGGATCGGCGATTTGAGTCCTGCGGGTGGTCTCTCAGACTCAGCAGAGCAGTTGGGAATTGGTAGCTGAATCAGGTTCACCAGTCTGGTTGCCATTCAGGTTTGTAGTTTAACGCAGCCTCTCAGGCTGGCTTGATTGGGTAGATGACTGTTTCCATGGGGTAGGAGGCTGCTTCCATACAGAGGCCAGTGTACATCTGTTCCCTCTCACCGATAGGTGCTCTGTTTGGATGAGGTAGGACTGTGGATGTGGTGTCTGTTCAATTACCTGTCCATAGCGAGCTTGGTCTCAGATCCAAACATGCTCACCTGGTTGGAGGTCTGGTAGGTTACGTGCTTTGTAACATTTGTCATAGTTCCACATCTCACTGGAACAATATTTTTCCTCTTTCTCTCTCACTTTGTCCAAGCCAAGTATTCAACTTGTCCTTGTGGCATGAGTGTGTGTATGAGAATGAAATTGAGTTCCTCAATCTTCTCCCCATGAGTTCACATGCTAGACTATTTTGGGGTGGAGTTGGACAATAGCTTAGAATTGCCAGTTGGATGTCATCACTCTTTTTCAGCAATGCGTTCACTGCACACACTTCTCTTTCAGCTTCGCTATTCGTTTGACAGTATCTTGGTGAGCCTATAGTATGGACAGTGGTAATTTACAGGATGCCATGAGCTCTTTAAATTATGCAATGGCAAACTACGGTCCATTATCTGAGATTACAAGATCTGGGATTCCACGTGTTGCAAATATCTTCCTCAGCGACCCTGTAGTTGCTTGACTTCTATCCATTTGGAGCAGTGGCCTAATACGATCAAGAACATCCTCCCTCTGTGTTCAAAGAGGTCCATCCCAAGATGTCCCCATGGTCCTGATGGGAAGGAAGATGACATCAATGGTTCTCCTGCCTCCTGATGATAATAACACAAGTGATACAGTTTGAAATCATCTCTTTCACTGACTTTGAGAGAGCTGGCCACCAAACAGAATTTCTTGCTCCTTCACCTAGCCGACCAAATAAGAACCACCACCACATACCAGGTCTGCAGGCTCCATATTCGATCCCTGACACAACCAGTTCCTTGGTCAACAACATACACTATGTGCTAGTGCAATAAAGTTTCAGCAGACACACGTCCATCATAACATCATGGCTTACCCTGCACCTACAGAACAAATGAAGCATCCAGAGGCCAGTTGCAAAAATAAGTCTAATTTACTTCTGACTGACAAACATTGCAGAAATTAATATTGACCGGTGTTTTACATCACACCATTAAAAAAAACAGAAAAACGGGAGAAACAAATATCACCCGTGATCAGGCCATGTTGTACTCCTGAGTGCTCCATCTAGGTCTCCCTCCTCACTGGCAATGGCATTGGAGACTGCCTGCTCGCTCTGCTGTCCGATTGGCCTTGATGACCTTGGCAGGTGTCCTCTGGCCGGTGGAGCTCGTGCTGGCCCTGCCTGGGAGGGAGTGGCCGGTGCTATGGCTGGATCCCCCCACTCGCTGCAGCCTCATCAGATGGCACAATCACTGGCAGAGGGGGGGAGGAGTTTCTGCTGTCATCCGGAGCGCCCTGAGAGGAGCCCGCAGAGAGGACAGGCAGCTCATGAGCCAATGTCAGGTCGCTCTGGACCTCCCTGCTCACCATTGATGAACGGGCACCTATCTGGGATACTGGGTGCTCAATTCATCTCCCACACGGACACTGACCATCTGAGGTCATTGCCGGTGTGAAAGCTTGCATGTCCGAGCTCATCCCCAGGAACCCCTGATTGAGTCCCTGCAGAAGTATCTCCACGAGAGTTGCCACTCTCTCAATGGAGGAGACATTGTGCTCGGCCATGAGGGTCAACGCAGTGCTTATGCTCCACACGGACTCCTCCACAATGGACACTATGGCTAGGATATTTAGGTTACCGAGTGGGTGGGGGGGTGGTGGGGGGGTGCACTCGCCAAAGTATAAAATGACACAGGATGACAACAGGCGGAACTCCCGACATCACCCTGCGTCATTTTGATTTTCAGGTTGGCGGAGACGCAGCCGAATCAGCTGTACACCCACCAACCTGTCAGTGGCCATTTGAGGCCATTTAAAAAGTAATTGAAGTAATTATTGGACCTGCCCGTCCAACGTTAATGTTGGCGAGCAGGCCAGGAGCCCTGGCTGGCTTCAGAAAACGTATGGAACCTCATCCACAGGCAGGATGAGGTTTCATGAGGTGTTTAAAAATTTAATAAATATTTGATTAAAAGGGATGGACATGTCCCAACTCGTGTCAGTGTCACAAAAGGAGACATGTCAGGGAAACTATATTCTTGCCCCTTCACTATTTTTAAATTTGGTGCCGATGTCCCTGAGGCAGCACTTAGCCTCAGGAAGATGAGTGCACTCTTTTGTGAAGGAGCGCGGTCTTGGCTGAGGGATACCACCCCCCCTCGCCCCCACCCCACCCGCACAGGGAGCGCATAGTGCTTCCTGGCGGATGTCATGCTAGGTGGGCCTTAATTGGCCCGCCCACTTAAAATGGCGGTACACCCCCCATCGAGGGCCCTGATCGGAGGCGAGCCCGCACGCACCCGCTCCTGAACGTCCTCCCCAACTGGGAGGGGATTCTTCCGCATGGCACACATACCCTCTTGGATTGCCACCAGATCCTCCCACACACCCTGCTCAATATCCAGCAGCTGCTGCCTCAGGGATGACTCCAGAGGCACATCATCAGCCATTGACTGAGCATTGTCCTGGTCGCCAGCACTCCTGCGACTGCTGGTGATCTGGGCACTCTCTGCCTCCGCCTGTCCCTCACGCGAGTGCGAAGTGCCCTTACCAATGTACCCCAAGATACTAGATGCCAATCGTATACCCACCGAGGTGCTGGCATCTGCGCTGGTGCCTGCTTGACAGAGATGGTGTGACGCTGGTGCGTGATCAGCATGTTGGTCCTCAGTGATCAGGGATAGGCCTTCAGGCTCCTCACAACGAGGGGCTGCTGGTGAGCCTAAAAGGGAGAAGAAGGACATGTCATTAATTTAAGTCATTACACTGTCAATGTGCATGCCAGGCACCCTGGTGAGATGGAGACCTGCATCATTGTGCCCTCATCTTTCCATTATCAATGGGCATCCCAGCTTCGACACTCATCTGACTACACTGCAATGGTTGCAAGAAGCTGTATTTTCACCTCAGTGCACTGTACTCTTACCTCCCTCTGGCACCCCAACCTCACCACAGCCGCTCGACTGAGGTGCAGGGTGCCTCTCCAGCTCCCAGGGCCCCCTGCTCATTTTGACTGAGGATGAGGAGGCGTGGGTGTTCCTGCCAGTCCGCGGCCTCTCTACATTGTTATGGGATGTTTTCTCCTGGAAGGATAGAGGAGCATTGATTAGCCAACCCTCTACCTGCAGCTCCACTGCAGCCGGGACAACCCCACCTGAGGAACACCTCGCAGGGCTCAGTCTATTCGTGACCCTGGAGCCACAAGGCACTCAGTCCAAGCAGCCAGGGCTCACCCGCTTGGCCAAATCCTGCCTCGTTGACATTTGCCACTCACACTGTAACACCTTTGAGGTCCACGGGGAGACGGGAAGCTCTTACCTGTCCTACAAAGTGACTCATGCCAACACGGTACTCACCCTCCCCGATTGCAGGGGATCGTTGAAGTGCTTCGGGCACTGGCCCCATGTACAACTCACCACGTCATGGCTGCTAACCCTGGATGACACCACCTCCCAGTGAGGTGTGTGGGGGCGGGGTGGGTGGGGGGGGAGCGGGTGGGGTGTTGGAGGTGGGGGGTGGTGCCTCATCCTCCCATCCCTGGGGACAAGTGTTTTTCTCCTGGCTGCCACCTCCTCCAGGAGGGCACCGAGGCAATCGTCCCAAAAACATGGGGCCCACTGCCCAGCTGACCTGCCCTCCCACCTGGCGTGTCCACCCACTGTGGCAGCCATGCGCATGACTTCCCTGTCTTTTGGTGGCAGCCTTCTAGGGACTGCCAAGGCTGCATTTGAATTGGCCACTGGGTCGCCATTGGACCTGGCGGACATTAAGTCCCCACCCCAACCCGCCACCAACCGCCCCTTCACACTCACTAAAAGGTTGTGTCCCACGTTGGGCGGAACTTAATTGGCCCACCCACTTAAAATCACGATGCACTGCTGATCGTGAGCGGGAGTTGGCTCCCGCTGAGCTTACATGCCAAGGGTAAAATTCTGCTCATCGACTTTAAACAGACACCAGGCAAAGCACATTTGGCCTTACGAGTTCAAAATGTGGTTTCTTGCAATTTGGTTCCTTTGCCGACACAGTTGTAGGCTGACAGGCTGGTTAGATCTTAAATGCCTCTGCCTTACACACACAAACTCCTTTCTTTTTATACCCAGCTTTTCCTTTGAGTGTAAATTTTCCAAGGTATCCCAGGGCTTTTAACGTCACATCTTCTAACAATAACATTTTCATCCCACTAATTTTATTAGTAACACAAACACATTGCTTGGCGTCTCCCCAGCTCGGTTTCACCCATTCTTTTGAATGGTTTACTTAAAAATGCAAATTGCCCCCTTGACACCTATGTTTCTAAACTTCTCCATGTTTGTTTAATTACCATTTCAAACCTATTTCTTTCTATACGTCAAAGCACCCAGGCTTTAATCAATTAAGACACACATACAGACACATACCCCACTATAAATCTACTTAAAAAATAACTTCCAGTAATATTATAGACATTAATATCTCTTCATGACATACTGAGAACTGGTGGGAAGCAGGAGTACAACCTCGTATAAAGTACTGAGACGTACATATAGATCAGTAAATAAACAAGAATAGTTTTTACCAATAGCAGCCTATGGTGGCACTCTTAAGATAACAGGCAAATCCTAAAGAAACCCCATCTAGGCCCCAAATTCAAGATGAAACATGGTGGCAGCAGACAGTATAAAGATCCAGAAAAACTCCAAGAGAAGGCTGCAGACCCAAAAGGCCTACAAATCTTTAGAAAAAGGACAAGAAGAGGAAGATTACAGACTCACATGAGAACAAAGCATCAAGGGTGCAACCGTAGCAAGGTCCAGACACCAGTGAGTACAGGGCACAATCTCTAAGTCAAACTACTGAAGCAGCAACAGATCCAGAGTTTAGGGCAAGCATTGAATCTACATTGTCAATCCCAGAACCGTTCTGAAGTGCTGAAGTCTCGTAACAGGCTCAATACTAGGACAACTGAAGGAAGAGACTCTCCAGATACAGAACAGCTTCAGGTTTGCATAAGGAGGAACAAAAGGATCAGATCAGTACTTTATGCAGTCGAGGCCATAGCAGATGGTGTTATTGCTGGATAGGGTGTCGATGCTCCCCATGCATTCGATTCAGACTTCAGTTTTCGAAAAAAATTGATAATTGAGTGAGTGAAATTTAATAAGAGGAGGCAAAAACCAGGTGAATTCATGGATACATTTATAAATGCACTGTGCAGACTCACGGAGAATTGCAACTATGGGATCCTTAGGGATAAATTAGTATGTGGTCATATAATGGGTGGGGTCTTAGATGAAACCCTATTGGATCTTTTGCAAATGGGGGAAGATTTAACTCTCACAAAGGCAGTACAAATACCGTGACAGACTGAGATTAGGAAGGTAAACAGAGCAGTTGTTTGTGGGGAAATTGACGTCCCTTGGAAAACAATGAATGAAGCCAATCAATATGTCAGACAGAAAAGAGAAAGCACAGTGAAACACAAGTCTCTGAAATCGGGAAAAAGCACCAACCGCCACCTTGAGATACTCTGTGTGGTAGGAAATCCCTGCATAAGCGGGAAGAATGCCCAGCAGAAAGAGCCCATGTGCCACAACTGTGGGAAGTTCAGATATTTTAAAATAGCCTGCAGATCCAAAGTTCCTAATGCTCAGAGGAAGAAAGAGATAACAATGGAACCAAGGAAAATCCAAGAGGTGGAAGAGCCACAGGAAAAGCACAGAACCTTCTTAGACGAAATGTAAAAGTGCTACGGCCAGGGGAGAGAGTGGCTACAAGATCAACAGGAAGAAGGCATTGTAATGGAAGAGCTCCACAGCTGAGATCTTATAGAATTGAGACAGACCAAGGGAATTTCAGAAAGAGCCAAAGAGCCTTGATATCATTAGGAAGGAAACCAATGGAACCTTGGACGTATTACTTAGATCAAGATGGAGACAAGGAACCAGAAACAAGTAGAACATTTATAACCACCCAGGTGGAAGACACTCCTATCGAATGACAAGAGAGTGCAGTTCATCTTCAACCTTGAGAGGAAATGAGGAAAAGATCAGGGAGATTGGTCTAGGCACCAAAAAGTCTAACCCTGTGAAGTGTAAGAATTTGAGAGATGTAGAGTAAAGGGTTAACATCAGGAGCACCCGCTACTGATGTAACTGCTGATGCAACTATAATGTAATGTCACATGATGAAGAGACTGAGATTTGGTGGGAAGCAGACGTACAATCTCCTGGAGCGCACTGAGCTGTTTATAGATCTCTAAATAAACACGAATGGTTTTTATAAATAACGGTCTATGATAGCATTCTTAGGGTAACAGGCAATCCCCTAAGGAATCCCACCTAGACCCCAAACTCAAGTCAGAATTCCTACTTCATGGATCTTGCCACCTTTCCTTCGGACGTATTCTGTCCAGGCTCCTCGCTATGCCACATGGCCTGGAAGAGGCCCGTCTTTCTGCATAAATGGCATTCAGCCTCTTTGGCAGGGCAGTTTTCATGCCCGTGTTTTTCCCTGTCCCACCAGTCACAGTTGGCTAGGGTCGTTTTTTATGACAGCTTCTGGTTCTAAGATTGACATACTCGACTGAAACAGCTGGCTTTGATATACGGTTTCCCCCATCACCTCCAATCACAGACCGATTCTGTTTCCTGAACTCAGCGTGTCTGCTCAGTTGGATTGTCTTTGCTAAGGTTAGATCACCTCTTAACTGCATATGGTCAGACAAAGCATCATCCAGCACTCCCACAACAATTCTGTCTCTGCTCTGCTCATTATTTAGGGTGCTATACCCATAGTTCTTTGCAAGGCTACACAGGTCATTTATAAATGTATCAACCCTTTCCCCCTTGTTGTTGGGTATATTTGTTAAATTTGTCCAGCTCAGCAATAGTATTCTTTCTCAGATTGAAGTACGCATCAAGTGCTTTGAGTACTTCATTGGATGTGGCTTCCTCCTCATCATAGCTGATGAGGATATCATCTGCACAGCCAACCGTCACAAATAACAGCATCCTGACCTGCTCACCATTGCAGTGAGGCCCGGTGTGGTTTGACATCTAGCGGATCTCCAATACCAATTCCGCCATGCTTCTGCTCGGTTGGGGCCTGTGACTTTCTCGAAGCTTTCTGGTAAAGGTAGAGCTTTTCCATAACTATTCTTTCACTCACTGCCACCATATAATTTTCTCAGTATTATTAGACAAGTGCAGAATATTTACTGAGCCTACAGAGATCTATAATGCAGAAGCTTTATTAAGGCACACCTTACAGTGCTGGTCACATTTTACACATGAGGGAGAGAAAGCAAACCAATTGATATTGCGTCACTTCCTGTAATGGCACACGCAGTATTTGATTAGCACATTACACAGTTGGGGCTGAATCTTCGGCTCGGTGAGCGGGGACAGGGCCCGCTCGCCAAGACATAAAATTACGCATGGTGCTGTCGGGCGTGCGTCCTGACATCACGGCGCGTCATTCAGACTTTCAGTTCGGCGGGTGCGCGCCCGAGTCTGCTGCACACCCACCGAACTGTCAAAGGCCTATTAAGGCCATTTAACTGTCAAGTAAATTAATTAATGGAGCTACCTGTCCAACCTGAAGGTTGGTGGGAAGGCGAAGAGCCCAGGCGGCCTTCGCATTTTTCTTGGAACCTCATCCACGGGCAGGATGAGGTTTCATGAATGAACTTAAATGTAGAAAATTTTTATTTATTAAAGTTAGTGTACATGTCCCAGCTCATGTGATAGTTTCACATGTCCGAATATTTTTTAAAAATCTTTATTTCCGTTTCTCACACTCAAATTAATCTCCCTGGGGCATTTCCGTGCCTCAGGGAGATTTCTGTGCTCTTTCGCAGGTATGCACGAAAGAACACCCTCCCGACTCAGGTAACCCCCACCGCCCCCAATCCCAGCCGGTTTCCGGCCACGTGTCACACTGGGCAGGCCTTAATTGGCCCGCCCACATAAAATGGCGGCACGGACGTGATCAGTGTGCCAATCCCTCGCACAAACCCCCCCCCCAGCAAAGGGAAAATTCTACCCTTGGAATTAACCTCTTATACTAGAATGAACTGGGTGGAAAATGGGTACAAAAGGGTCCAATCTTTTGTGGTTCACTTTAGATCTTTGGCTGGCATCCCCACTGACCAACTTGCTACCCTCAATGATCAATGAGTTATCCCTGGGACTGCGATTAACTGCTACAGCTCATTGCTACTATACTGGTGAGTGTCAGACCATTTTGCCATAGCCCTGCCACAGTCCTCATTAATTGCATGTAAAATGTGCCCCGATTTAGGCAGAATCCAATTTCTAGGCTATTATGTATAGAGAGGGCCCGTTATTAATAAGGAGGGGGTAAGGGTGTCAGTTTCTATTACTAGTGTAATGCTTCACTTCTGAAAGAAAGAATTCTCTCCAGAGAATCCTATAAATTTGTACAAACATAGCTGACATTAGTTAAGCTACTTTAAAGGTGGATGCATTCCACAAAACAATATATATGGTGAAGCAGAAAAGATTGTGGTTACTTGGCCATTAATACTGCTGTGTTTACATGAACAGAGCTGATGTTATGATATTCAGGTTTGCCTCCCATACAATTGACTAAAATCAAGGGAACATTTTTATAGATAACTACTGCTGCTATTGTGGAGTTTCATTTTCTGAGATATTATTTACTGCAACAGCTTCAATTTTAGACAGTGACAATTTTTTACCAAACTTTGAGAAGAAAACTAATTAATTTTTTGTGAGACTAAGTATTCACTGTTAAAATAGGACAGTATAGGAGGGGTACATTGTATACTGTATCCTGCAGCAGACAATATCTCATCCAGTTCCGATTGCATCTCATCAATGACAACATATCATATGAAGTCTCTGGATGAACACCTCATAGAAATATCAAAGTGAGTCAAACATTAATGAAAAATTGAAAAGGTTCTTTTCCAGAAGATGTCAACAGATTACAATCTTGTAATGATCTATTCAGCTTTTAAAATATGTAAGGTTCTTCTTTCTCCAAATATCTATTAACATAATCTACGGCAAATTATCAATAAAATGTAAAAATTACAAATGCTGAAAAACTGAAATAAAGGGTTAACCCAGTTTCTTGCCAATACAGCATTTCCATTTTAACTTTAGAAACAAATAAAGGGATGATATTCAAGCAGTGACTAAAATGGTGCCCACATCTCACCAAGTAACTCATTTCCTGACTTTCCAAAGCCTCTCCTACAAGGCACAAGCCAGGAGTGTGATGGAATACTCTCCACCTGCCTTTTTGAGTATGACGCCAATATTGCTGAAGAAGCTCAATACCATCCAGGACAAAGCAGCCCACATGTTCTCCTCTCCACCCACCACCTTAAGCATTCACTCCCTCCACCAGCATTGCACAGTGGCAGCAATGTGTACCATATGCATGATGCACTGCAGCAACTCACCGAGGCTCCTTTGGTGGCACCTTCCAAACCCAAGACTTCTACCACCTCAAAGGACAAGGGCAGCAGATGCATGGGAATACCATCACCTGCAAGTTCACTTCCAAGCCTCTCACCATCCTGATTTGGAACTATATTGCTGCCCTTTCACAGTCACTGGGTTAGAATCCTGGAACTCCCTTCCCAGTAGTACAGGATGTGTATATGCACTGGATGGACTGCAGCAGTTCGAAAAGGCACCTCACTACCACTTCTCAAGGGAAATTAGGGAGCGGCAGCAAACGCTGGTCTTGCCAACGGTGCTCACATTCCATTACAGAATAAAACAAAATATTGTTTCATCATCAGCATCCTTCCATCTGATGGACATGCAGCAAATGGATAGGTTAGCTTTATATGGTGCACTTTTGCAGATGGTTGAAGAGACCAATCCTTGAGAGGCAAGTTCGGGCACAAGTGTGGCACGTGAAGTGGTCATCAGGTGTCATTGTGGATTTTTGTTTTCAGTACTGGCACCTGTTGCCAAGATCTTGTAACCATGAATCGTCATGGTGGCACATGCCAGCCCACAGGCGATGGTGGCACATGCCAGCCCACAGGCGATGTGGTGATTTTCCTCTGTCATTGGCTAATCTCTCCAAGGTGTAAATATCACTCCCACTAATCTGAAGATGGTGAATGTCACCTTTGGATATCCTTGTCCATGCTGGACACTGGTTCTATTCAGATGGTGCACCAGTTTGTCCAACATGAAGATATTAGAGCCCAGGGTCTGGGTTGATGTCATTTCATCCTCCAAGCAAACTCCAAAGGTTAATGACACAGATTCATGCTACAAGAGCCTGATTACAATAGAGATGGCTACATGCTCCAAGGTAGATTGTAGAATGGAAATACAATGCAAGAGGACTGCACGTGTACTGGAATTGGACTTCTCCATTCTTTCAGAAATGATGTTGAAAATATTTGGCAGGTCTTCCATTACCTCATATAATGACTGGTGTGCTGCAAGTATTTATTTTACGGTTATGTCCCATGAGTCAGCAACTCCATCCCATATGGCAGAACGGGATGAGGAGCTCACTCTCCACCAAATCTTGTCTTAGGCCCCTAGGCCTCACCATTACCAGCAATTCCTGCTTATGTGCTCTATGTTTTACTGGGTACAGATTCATCTAACTTGCTACTCTAACTTGCGACTTAAACATTCATGATTATATTTTTCAACTATTAGCATTTTCTCATCTTGGTAGGAAAAATGTTTAAATATCTTAGTGCTTAGAGCAAATGCTCAACAGTATCATGCTTCTTGTTAATGTCATAATAAAGTGACAATGTCAACATCTGTCATGGGAGCCTCTTTAGACTACAGCCAATTTTCCTTTCCCTTGAAGAAAATCTGAATGGGCTGCAGATTCACTAGTGTCCCGTTTGTAACACCATGCAAGACAGATTTCTACCTCTTTGTTTGTAGACTCTCAAGCATCTAAACTCACAGAGACTATCATGTTTAGCGAATGTGTTGAAAAAGACTGATAAAGTGCTTTGAAACAAACCTAATAGACACCCAAAAGATATATCACAGATTTAACTACCAGACCAGGTGTTGCAGTTTACAGCAAAGCAATGCTCTGCAGAGGATACATTTTGCATTAAAATTCACTTCAGTGTGTGAAGAATATTTACTGTCCTGCAATACTGACAGGAAAATCTTCACAGTTACATACTTTATGCACCATTACAAGTCAGAAAGCAGTTTTTTATTTTCAAGACATTCTCCTCAGAAAGCTGATTTATGGCCAATGTCGCACTTTGTACTCCAGCCAATGAAAATGTTTAGCAGCTCTGCACCAAAGAGCAGACAACTAATCTTCATACACTTGATTAGGAAAGAAAAAATCTTGTCAATTCCAATTTACAAGATGCTAAGTAAGGGTCTATGAAATGCACAGTCCTTTTCATTCTGCAACTTACCTCATGCTGCTGGTATTTATTAATTAGCTTGAAATGTCACTCATTAAACATATTCTCTCTAATAAAACTTTTACATAGAATTCTTGCTGGATTTTTCACCGTGTAATAGTAGGGCTGTTAGTTTTGGACATGTGTATCTGCAATAAAGATTATTTCTTTTTTTAAATATATATAATATGCAGAGTTGATTCACACATTTTACATATGCTAAATGTTATTCCCATGTGCTTGAAAATTGAATTGTGTTTGCTGCAATCCCCATTATGTTGTGATGAAAGGGGAGTATGTTGTGTTGTCTGAATTTCTGCATGCACTTGCTCAGAAACAATGGGCTTTTATTATTTGAAAAAGAGATGTGAATGGAGATTTGACTACCTGACGACAGAAAGAAAATTGCTGTAATATTGTGAGGATAATTATAGATCTATGCATTATGCATAATTAAATTAAGAGATAGTAAAAGCTAATGTAACACAACAGTTTGCTTACCATAATGTGAAAATAGTTTTAAAGTATAAAACTATAAGATTATATATAAAACTAAAGTATAAAGTATAAAACTTTGGACAGCAAAGCAAAGTTTGATTTAATTGGCAATTTCCCCACAAAATTTCAATAATAGCCATTTTAAAAAAGGCAATCCTGTCAGACAACTGATGGGACATTTGTTTTATTAGCAGGATTTTATGGGTTCAAATCCACAAGCTGCATCGTACTGCAGTCTGAACCCTCAACTGAATGAATTTCATTCTCAGAAAGTATATTTTCAGCCCAGCCCATCATTCATGTTCCTGAGCTTGGCTTCCAGACCCCATGATGGATCCAAGCACACAATCCAGACTGATACTTCAACAACATATTAATAATTGCTGCGTGTTGAAGATGCCTTTCAGGTGGATTCCATGGCACAATATAAAGATCAGTGATATTTCCCATCTATCTCAGTCAATGCCACCAAAAACAGATTAACCAGTCACCTGTCCTATTTCTGGGACTTTGCAGTGTGCAGAACAGCTACCATGGCTTCTTACACAACATCAGTGCAAAATAATTGTGCTTCTCTGTTTCTTTGAGATGTCCTGGAGATGTGAAAAACATGGATATGAATGTATTTTTTTAATAGATGGAAGTGACTTGTTGCAATTCATAGGGGAGAAATATTGATATTTCTATCTTCCTTTGCTGTGTTCATATTTGATTGAATATGATGAAACACAGATGACTCAAAGTGTCTCACACTTGAGAGGTGAGAGTTGAACATCTGGCTTCCCTCAAACTGTGGCTCTGAAGATCCAAACCTTAAATATCTGTAAAATGGAAGAGGAGGTCATGGTTTCATTTGACGACTATTATAATTCCATACCATCAGCAAACCACGAAGGGATTAATCATATACTCACTACTAGATCACAAGGGCATATGGATGTACCTGCCACTCAATCATCTAGAATTGTATATATTAATCACTGTTACAAATTTTAGATATTCTGTCAGATACAGTGAGGTATCTTAGATTTCACTTCTCAGACACTGCCTTGCTTGCTGAGTATAGGTGAGCATTTCCACCATTTTTGGTTTTATTTCCGATTTCCAGCAACTGCAATATTTTGTTTTTATATCAGATACATTGATGCTGGTCAATCCCATAAATGGTCCAAGTGTCTTACATTTAGCATACTCAATATGCAATGGCATAACCCAGGGGTGGAACAATAAGACCACCTTTGTGATCAGAACTGGATATTATTGACTGAAATTCCTGTGGGAGTTCTCCTGATTTCTGACCAAAACTTTGACAGAAGGTCAGTGGAAATCCTGGAGAAATGGCATACATAGCTTTTCCTGCCACTTCTGAAGGATTCCTCCAATATTCTGTTGCAAGTAAAGTGGTAAATCAGGAGAACTGGCTGAAATTTAACCTCTGTATCTTTCATACACGTACTCCAGTCTTTCTGAAGGTATACTGAAACACTTTAATAAGGCCAAGTTATAAAAGTTGATGATTAAGCTACTTGATTTTACACACAGAAATGTAAAAATGAGTAGTCAAAGGAAATTCAATTTTCATCAGCCAATCTCACTTTCCTCCTTGAATAATGGAAAAAATTAATAAGAGTCAATGCACTCCAGTCCTTGTGTGGGCTGGCTTAGATGTTTTGCATCAGGAAAGAATAGTCTGTCAGATGAGGTAATGGTGGCAAGATACTCATCAGGCTGAACGCAACAATGGAAGAAGCACTGGAAGAAGAAGTTTCGAATGGCAAAGTGGTTCTCGCTTATCTTGGATGTTTCTTATGGTCCTACTTGCAAGGCTGTTGCATGAGTTTCAAACTGAAAAGGTGGACTGGAGTTAACAAAATTCAGTGAAATTAATTGTGGTTCAGATGACATGAAAATTCCAAACCAAATTATTACACTGTCGATCTAGTACAAGAACTAAAAATTAACTAATTTCTCTAAGTTATAATATTTTTATATTTTCTTAGATTGCAAGTTGTTAATTCTGAAGTTCTCACCATATCTTTTATACCTCTGATAGTCAAGTTTATGATTATACATTAACCGGTGCACTACTTAATAAAAAAAAAACAAGCAGCATCTTGGGTTATAATGTTTGCCAAGAATAGCAAACCTACAGTGAACAGATTGTGATGTGTTTACAGCTGAATGTGCTCAGCAGGTACATACACTTGGGGAAGGAGCAAGCTGGTCATTTCTGTTCTATGGATTAGTGCAATAAAAGTATAGTCATCAAAAACCCATCCTTGTTGTCTGGGGCCTTAAATATTCAGCAGTATAACACAAATTGAATCATGTAACCTATACTCATAGGTCCTCATGACACCTATGCCCAAGGTCATTAGCTTCTATTCAAGCCAGACTCCTTTCTGGTTTTAATCAAGGACTATTCTCAGTGTGTCTCAGCCTCCTCAATTTATTCAATTATCTGTCCTTTCTTTGAGGATAAGCATATTGCAATCTTATTGGTTTATCGTGACAAAGTCAGAGGATTATTATGGAGATCCCATGTAAATTGTCAGGATACAATAGAGAGCTTGGTGGAAAAATATTGTAATTTTACTATTAGGAAAATATGAAAATCCTACAGAAATGCCAAGTTAAATTCAGTTACAGGCTGTGTGAGTTTCTTGATATTTTGTTTAAAAGTAACATCTTCAGAAGCTGTGAGGGCCAACGTCATGGAGATATGTGATTATTTTGTAAAGGGTTAGTCCTGACATTTGTTTACAAGGTAGTATCCCCCTATTCCATTCTCCCTCATGTGCTTAACTAGATTCCCTTCAAATGCATCTATGCTCTAGATCTTATCAGCTCCCTGTAGTAGTGAATTTCACCTTCTCACCACACTCATGGGCAGGATTTCTCTAACTGAGAGGAAGTCCTGATGCTGGGGTCAAATTCAGGTTATGCAGCTATACCGGCAAGTGGCGGGACATCCTTGCATATTTTCTCATCCGTAGTCAATTAGTGTCTGGTAGGTGTGGGGGCCAGCAACAATGTGTGATTGTGGGAAGAATTTCCGGGGTGTCATTTTTAAAGGGCAGTCAACAGCTTTTATACAGGCTGCACTCATAGGGTGGAATTTAATGCCCTGCCCCAAAGTGAGTTTGAAGGCGGGAGCGGCATTTAGTTGGGTGGGAAAGTTGACTGGGGACCCCAACGCATTCCCATCTCTGCCCTGATTAAGTCCAGGCTGGGAAGGCCCATGGTCAGCTTCCCCGATCCAATGTCAATTGAGGACTTTAAGTGGACAATCAAACCCAACATTTAAAAATGACCACCCACAGATCGGATTTCCATTCCGGGGTGGAAGGGCTGGATGAGAAATCAGTGTGAGTGTGGAGTTTACCAGGTGCAGAGGCTAGCTAGATGGAAAGCCTGCCTCTGTGCTCCAACGCTTTGTTGAAAAAAATTAAAAAATAGAGTAAAACAAAAAAGCATCCCTCCAGCCCTCACCCCGTCACCGCCTCACACATAAATGTCTGTGCCTCATCCACACCAACCTGTGCCCCACCCACCTGCCATTGCCTCTCATACCCACCAAGCCAACGCATGCCCCATAGGCCTTTATACCCCCCTTTTTCCCCCTCATTCCCTTTAGAGTCCCTATGCCAACTCATGCCAACCCATCACCCCACCACCTTTTGCTCTTAACCCCTCCATACCAACTCACCAAGTATTCATTGACAACTCCTTGACAGCTTTGACAGCTTTGGCAGCTCCTTGATAGTTTGGGTCTGTGAGTCAACCAATCTTGTTGGAATTCTGACTCTCTTGCCAGGGATTCCAATCTTCACCTTTGAAAATCTCACCTTGGAATTCTCTCCAAAAGTGACTCAACTGGAGCGGCTGCAACGACCTACCTCACAGGGTTTCTTGTCTCCCAAGACTCCATTCTCCTTGATTCCCAAGTCTGCATTCCAGCACCAATTCACAGGCACTACTTCAGCTGTACCAAGCAGAATACTACTGCTCCAAAGGGTTACCTTCTCCCCAATGCCTGCAGCACCAAGTCACTGACCTTCCGTTGCCTATTTCAATTGCCAGATCTTCAACTGAGCCCACACTACTTGCTGCCAACCGCAGCCCTTTTTCGACATGCAACCTCTTTCTCTGCTCCTCTTTCTTCTTAACAGGGATCTCTCCCTGTTCCCTCTCTGGGATGCTTTCCTTATTATAGGGTTTCGGTCCTGGTCACGTCACTGGGGTTTTTGCATTGTTTTCTCTTCACACAGGCGCACTGAGCCTGTCCTCGGCCTGAAGAGCCACATTAACACCATATTGCACATGTGCCACCTGCTCCTGGCCCACACATGCACAAAAACTTCCGAGGCATGCTGGGAGTTTAGTTCCCAGCCCCCGCTCACCAATATGGTAGGTTTGGATCTTGTAACAAATCTTAAAAAAGTATCTTTCCTATTCACTTTATGGTTTCAATTTAACTAAAGTAATCCATTTAAACACATTATAGACTAAAGTAAAACATGAATTAAGATCATAATAGCAAATGCTGGAAAAATCAGAAATGTTCCTTTGTCCACTTCACTGGTCTTAATGCCCTTAAGGAACATGCAGTTAAAAAGCTTTTTGCTATGACAATAAATTGAAGGCAGTTAAAATGAATCAATTTGTTGAAATTACTCCTCATTCAAAGTAGTTTCTTGCCAACATCTGGAAACTATTGTAACTCACAATTATCCCCACAGGACTGTACAGGTTACTGAAAGTAATACCACAGCTTGTGTTAAGTCTATTGAGCCTTTCAGAAGAAAAAATAGTTCAAGGGAATCATATGAGGAAGCAAAAAGCCGAGACACAATGAGGGTAGTTCAAGCCAAAGTGTGGACAAATTGCCCAAATTGTCAGTAGTTATTGGGAAGATGTCAAGATTTCCTGGCACCCTTGTCTTTATTTATCTGCAGGGCTGCCACTTTCAGATAATTGTTAATGTTAAATGCTTATTTGATTTTTCCTCCAAAATTAGATTAGAAACAGAGTTCCCAATCAATAGTCCTCATGCAGGCTTGAGCCTATGCGATGATGACTCGAATATTCCACTGATTGTGAATGATATAATAATGCTTCTAGATGTAATGGGCAGGGAAGCACTCCCCCTTTAATTGAACTTATTGAATGGAATGGTGTAAAATCAAAAGGCAGCTATATTGCCAGTTGGAATTGAAAACTGAATATTTGACTCTTCTGCCATTGAACTTTTTCTTCAGATTTTTTTTTTCAGAATACTTGGAAGTGCATGGTAAAATAGGGCAAAGTCAGCATGGTTTCATCAAGGGGAAGTCATGCCTGACAAATCTGTTAGAATTATTTGAGGAGGTAACGAGCAAGTTAGACAAAGGAGAGCCAATGGATGTTATCTACTTGGACTTCCAGAAGGCCTTTGACAAGGTGCCGCACAGGAGGCTGCTCAGTAAGATAAGAGCCCATGGTGTTAAAGGCAAGTTACTAGCATGGATAGAAGATTGGCTGTCTGGCAGGAGGCAGAGAGTGGGGATAAGGGTGTCCTTCTCAGGATGGCAGCCGGTGACTAGTGGAGTTCCGTAGGGGTCAGTGTTGGGACCACAACTTTTCACTTTATACATTAATGATCTAGATGAAGGAACTGAGGGCATCCTGGCTAAGTTTGCAGATGATACAAAGATATGTGGAGGGACAGGTAGTATTGAGGAGGGCGGGGAGACTGCAGAAGGATTTGGACAGGTTAGGAGAATGGACAAAGAAGTAGCAGATGGAATACAACGTGGGGAAGTGTGAGGTCATGCACTTTGGTAGGAAGATTAGAGGCATAGACTATTTTCTAAATGGGGAGAGAATTCAGAAATCTAGACTTCAAAGGGACTTGGGAGTCCTATTCCAGGATTCTCTTAAGGTTAACTTGCAGGTTGAGTTGGTAGTTAGGAAGGCAAATGCAATGTCGGCATTTATTTCGAGAGGACTAGAATATAAAAGCAGGTATGTGCTGCTGAGGCTTTATAAGGCTCTGGTCAGACCACATTTAGAATATTGTGAGCAATTTTGGGCCCCATATCTCAGAAAGGATGTTCTGGCCCTGGAGAGGGACCGGAGGAGGTTCAGAAGAACGATCCCAGGAATGAAAGGCTTAACATATGAGGAACGTTTGAGGACTCTGGGTCTATACTGGATGGAGTTTAGAAGGATGAGAGGGGATCTGATTGAAACTTACAGAATACTGAAAGGCCTGGATAGCGTGGACGTGGGGAAGATGTTTCCATTAGTAGGAGAGACTAGGACCCGAGGGCACAGCCTCAAAGTAAAGGGAAAACCTTTTAGAACAGAGATGAGGAGAAACCTCTTTAGCCAGAGAGTGGTGAATCAATGAAATTCATTGCCACAGAAAGCTGTGGAGATCAGGTCATCGAGTGTAGTTAAGACCGAGATAGGTAGGTTCTTGATTGGTAAGGGGATCAAAGGTTATGGGGAGAAGGTGGGAGAATGCGGTTGAGAAACTTATCAGCCATGATTGAATGGCGGAGCAGACTCAATGGGCCGAATGGCCTAATTTCTGCTCCTATGTCTTATGGTCCTATGTCTTATAAACTGCTGTAAAATGAGAGACTAGTATATTTCTACAGAATACAACAAGTTCAATGAATCAATGCAGTATTTTTTTATCCAAACAAAAGTACTTTTAAAGACCAACATATGACTTTTGATATATAAACCAGGTTGATTGTATTTTCAGTTTATCATGAGTGACAGCTGTAATTATTTCTATGAGAACATTAAAAAATATGTTTTATTGACCAAGTCTCTAAATTGAACAACAAAATTATTAGTTTGTTATAAAACCAGTCTTGTTAAAGCCAGTTTATTAACGTACAGTATGAAATATGAAGGTATAACAATCACCCTTTTGAAATATCTTAAGTCACACACACAGACACACACACAGACACACACACACACACACACACACAGACACATACACACACACAGACACACACAGACACACACACACGCACACACACGCACACACACACACACACACACACAGACACACACACATGCACCAAAACAAAATAAAATAAATAAAAATCAAGGGATTCTGCCAAAGGTTAAAAGTCAATGTCTCAAAAGGAAAAGGGTAGATGGTGGAGTCCTTGAAATGGTGTCCGGGTTATATGATTGGTCTCTCAGCGCTAATACACAAAACAATCAATGACTTTTGCACTGCTTTTCAGGTGGGCCCAAGGAACACTGGAGGGTACTTAATCCCAGAAATTTAGGAGCATTTCATATTCACTTCCGGCTGTGGTCTGGCTCTAGGCTGCACAAAGGTTGCTGTCTTTCTCACAAGCAGTTGGTCCTTCTCTTCTCAAAAGCAAAAACAAACTTTGAAAGTTCTTCTAGGCAAGTTTTTTTTTCAGAGCCATAAACTATCATGTGACCCCTTCTGTACAGAGTTCACCAGGCCAAGAAGTTTCTAACTTCTTTCCAACTACTTCATTACCTTTTCCTGTAAATGGATGATTCTTCCAAGAAAAACAATTACATTTCTTGCATTAACTCTTTCAGAAACATGTCTTTTAAAGCACAACTTCTTTCAGAATGTGTAGTCCTTGAAGATGAACCATTTTCTGTGATTTTAGTGTTCGTGACAACCCACATCTTCATTAACATGTTACGATATTTGACTTTATGCAGTGAGATTACAATTTTGTTATTTATTTGTCTTGGAAATTTATACCAATTGTGCAAATTAACAATGCTTCCAGTCATTTGATATTTCTCCATTATAAAGTGTAGGTTATTATTACATCTGTTTGAAATACATGAATTATGCTACATAAGAGAAACTTCAAATTTACCATTTTGAATATATAGGAACACAATATAGTTACTGAAAAACAAGGCGTGACTTAGATTTCAAAGGGGCATTGACAAAATGCTGGTTTTGAGGCAGGCTTAGTGGCTGAACAGTCAGGCACAGCTTCCTTTCAAAGTTCTGTTTTAGTCCCCCCATCTTTCCCATATAGGAACCTTAATGCTCCGAATTGTACTGGGTCTTCATATATTAAAATAAATCTTGATTTAAGAGAGCATGAGTCTCAGGGCACAAGAGGCCAAAACACTCCTGCTCCTCCTAGCCTTGCAAGGAAAATAGATAAATATAGCCTGATTAATTTTGTTTTTTGGTCCCAATATTGTTCTCACTGTCTTCACCTGATAGGAAAGCCAAAGCGGCTTCCCTATTCAGGTCAGAGTTAAAATTGCAGTAACAGCCGGACAACTTTACCAAACCCTGACCTGCCTATTGATAGGCAAGTTTTTTTTTCAGAGCCATAGACTATCATGTGACCCCTTTTGTACAGAGTTCACCAGGGCCAAGAAGTTGGATCTCGAAACGCAAACAGATCGGCCGTGATTTTATTGAATGATGGAGCAGGCTCGAGGGGCAGAATGGCCTACTTCTGCTCTTATTTCATATGCTCATATATTCGTTTGAAAATGCTCATTAAGAATAACAGGGGTAATTTTGCAAGTGTGCATTCCCAGGCTTCATCCACTGGAATCGTTGTCAGAATTTTACGCTAACCAGGGGCAGAGCAGGGTTCCCTGCACTGAACAGCACCCATGTTGCAACACCAAAATTGGTAGCCAGGAATTGGCTTCAGGCAGTGCACTCTAGAAGAGCAGGTTAAAATGGAAGACAACAGGATTTAGGCAGGACAGTAACCCAACTGATTTTAAATGCCCACCTGTCCAGTTTCCCACTTGCAGGAAGAGTTGGAATAATCCCTGTGAATTTCCACAGGGTTTTCCCACTCGCACACTGGAACAAGCTCTGCAGAAATTCACCCCAATTATCATGTTAACCATCACATTTTTTTAAGGCGCTTTATTGGATAATGTTGAATTTTTAAAGATTTATTATTTTAAGCATTTTTCAATATGGCCATTAACAGACTGAAAGTGAACTGGAGCACCAAGCCAAGTTATTTCACCAAGCCAGGTTATTTCATCAAGCCAGGTTATTTCTCAGTGGGATTATAAGGCACAGGGACATGTCAAATACTCTAGAGCTAGCTTTATCTTCCAATTGGTATCCCAGGGAGGACTAACAAGAGAAGCAGAATAGAACAGGAATTTCGAGCAGTTAAGATGGGAAAGGGGCAGTCAGTGGCTGTCAAGGTGCCGATGTCCCTAATGTTTGCAAGAGGATGAAGAGGACCAAGTAGAGGCCTCCTCTCACTCCATTTTGACATACAAAAACTTCATCTTCTGAGACCTTTGACTTGACTGGAACATTTTTCCTTCTCATCCTCGAGCCTCTTCAGCACCTTTAAATTCCTGGCTACCAATTTTGGTGTTGCAACATGGGTGCTGTTCAGCGCAGGTAACCCTGCTCTGCCCCTGGTTAGCGTAAAATTCTGACAATGATTCCAGTGGATGAAGCCTGGGAATGCACACTTGCAAAATTACCCCTGTTATTCTTAATGAGCATTTTCAAACGAATATATGAGCATATGAAATAAGAGCAGAAGTAGGCCATTCTGCCCCTCGAGCCTGCTCCATCATTCAATAAAATCATGGCCGATCTGTTTGCGTTTTGAGATCCATATTCCCATCTACCCCCAATAACCTTTGATTCCCTTGCCTAACAAGAATCTATCCACCTCTGTCTTAAAAATATTCAATGGGCTGAATTTTCTGGTTGGTGGGATGAGGCAAAGAATTCCAAAGTCACACAACCCTCTGAGAGAAAAAAATTCTCCTCATCTCTGTCCTAAAAGCACAACGCCTACTGTTAAAACAGTGGCCCCTAGTTCTGGACTCACCCACAAGAGGTAACATCCTTTTGACATCCACCTTGTCAAGGCCGTTCAGGATCTTGTAAACTTCAATCAAATCACCCCTCACTCTTCTAAACTCCAGTGGAAACAAGCCCTGTCTGTCCAACCTTTCCTCATAAGACAATCCATTCATTCCAGATATCAATCTAGTAAACATCCCCTGAAATGCCTCCAACACATTTGCATCCTTCCTTAAATAATGAGACCAAATCTGCACACAGTATTCGAGATGCAGTCTCACCAATGCCCTGTATAACTGAAACACAACATCCTTACTTTTATGTTCAATCCCTCTCATAATAAAGGATAGCATTCCATTAGCCTTCTTAATTACTTGCTGTACCTGCATGCTAACTTTTTGTGACTCATGCACGAGAACACTTGCCCCTCTGCATCTCAAAATTCTACAGTCGTTCTCCATTTAAGTTAAATGTGGCTTTTTTATTCTTCCTACCAAAATGAACAAGTTCACATTTTCCCACGTTATACTCCATCTGCCAGATTTTTGCCCACTCACTCAGCCTATCCATATCCATCTGCAAACTCCTTAAGTCTTCACAACAAACTTTCCTACCTATCTTTATGAGATCTGCAAATTTAGCTACCAATCCTTCACTCCCCTCATCTAAGTTATTGATGTAAATTGTAAAAATTTCAGACCCCAGTCCAGACCCCTATGGGACTCCAATCGTCACATCCTGCCAGTCAGACAAATACCCATTTACGCATGTTCTCTATTTTCTGCCAGCCAGCCAATCTTCTATCCAGGCTACTATATTACCCCTTGGCTATGAGCTATTATTTTCCACAATAACTTTTGATGTGGCACCTTATCAAATGCTTTCTGGAAATCCAAGTACAGTACGTCTACAGGCTCCCCTTTTAACCACCGCACATGTTACTCCTTCAAAGGACTCTAACAAATTAGCTAAATGTGATTTCCCTTTCATAAAACCATGCTGACTCTTCCTGATTACCTTGAGCTTTTTTAAATGCTCAGCTATAACCTCTTTAATGATCGATTCTAACACCTTCCCCAAGACAGATGTCAAGCTAACTGGCCTATAGTTTCCTGTTTTCTGCCTCCCTCTCTTCTTGAATAGAGGGGTCATAGTTGCTACGTTCCACTATGATAGTACCTTTTCTACATCTATCCGCTTAGATTACATTTATTCCATTTCTTTACTCAGCTTGATACCTCAATTTGCTACAGACAGGCAAAGAAACGTATTGGAAAATTGTAAGCTACATTTTTGTGAGAAGACATTTTTGAATCCTATGAATGAGTGTTCACTTAATGCTGTTACAAGAGATGCATTTTTAATATCCTTTATTGCAGTATATCTTCCAAGGATTTTGAATAGAATATCTGAGGGTAACTGTCTCCCATCAACAATTGGTCTGCAGCAGACCACAATGCAGAGAAATAACATAATCTTTTTAGAATCTCACATGTCAGTCATACATCTGGATATTATTATTTAGCAAATGTGGTAATGTGATTAGAAAGTGCAGTTCACATAGGAAACATATCTGGGACCATTCTTTATGTAGTATTCGGCTGCAGTGCAATAGTGTAGAGGGACCTTGTAGTAAGAATAAAGAGCAACAGTAAGCGTGGATTTAGAACTTAAAAAAGCTTGTTATGTGAAAAGATCATGCAACAACCAATAATTTTTTTTTTTATCCACAGACCATGTATAACACTCTCATTCATTTTTCTTTCCAATTTAACTAATTGATTGAGGGAATGGTTCTGCTTGCCTGCCTGCCAAAGGTAATCAAGTGAAACTCTAGAATATCTGTCTGGTCTCACAACCATCATTATTTCCCTCTGATCATCAGGTTTCTGAGGCACAGTATTCCACCGTGTCATATGCTCACGGATCATTGTGCTAGAAAAAGCATATTCTCTACACTTAATTAATCCTGCATCTTAAAATTGAATCACTTTTGAGAAATGTTAATTGACAAACTATCCTACATTAAAGATTCTAACAATTTGATGAAAACTATGTATGGGCCTTGTGACTACCTTTGGCCTGGAAGCAGTACAGTAAAGAAAATTTGTAATTTCTTGAAAATTTCTATGGACCCGTAGTTGTTTTTAAGAAGGCTTGACAAGGACCCTTAAGAGTTTGCATCAATTGTGAAGGGATCAATTATAATTTTCTTGAATAATAATACTGTTCCATGTGACTTAGAGACCCTTTACCTGGAAGCAGTACCAACAGGAAGGAAGTTAAGACCAGAAGGCTAGCAGACACAAAGGAGAGCCACAAGCTGAGGAGCTAGAGGGTGAAGGCAATCAGCGCACAGATGCAAACACAAAGAGAAAGCAAACGGAGACAGAAAGAGGAACACATAGAATTCCTGTGAGGTGAAAAATCAAATCATTCTCAGGATGAGGTCAGTTTTTCGGTTTAGCAGAGAAGAGACAGGAACTTTAGGAGGTACGTGCAAACTGGCTAAAAAAGATCTAAAACCTAGAAAGCTATGCGAATAGCTCAGAGCCGCTAAAGAACTGGATGTTTTCCCAGAAGTGGCCAAACCATGAACCGGGGTGTTATTGTTTAGTCAGTGGAAAAGAAATTCTGAAAAGCTACACCATCAGGACTGTTGTGACCCGAAGGCTGAGATGAGGAGAAATTTCTTCTTGTGAATCTCTGGAATTTTCTACCCCAGGGGGTTGTGCATGCATTGTCATTGAATAAATTTAAGGCAGGAATAAATAGGTTTTTGATTTCTTAGGGACTCAAAGAATATCATACACTCTAATCTGTCTCTCTGAACTTGCTGCACTCCGTTCTCTCAGGTCCAGCCCTAACATTGTTGTCAAATCCGCTGACAAGGGTGGTGCTGTTGTTGTCTGGCGCACTGACCTCTACCTCGCGGAGGCTGAGCGTCAACTCGCAGACACTTCCTCCTACCTCTCCCTGGACCATGACCCCACCACTGAACATCAAGCCATTGTTTCCAGGACTGTTACTGACCTCATCTCCTCTGGAGATCTTCCTTCCACAGCTTCCAACCTGATAGTCGCCCAACCTCGGGCTTCTACCTCCTACCCAAAATCCACAAAGAGGCATGTCCCGGCAGACTGATCGTGTCAGCCTGTTCCTGCCCCACGGAATTCATTTCTAGCTATCTTGATTCCATTCTCTCTCCCCTTGTCCAGTCCCTTCCGACCTACATCCGTGATTCCTCTGATACCCTACATCATATCAACAATTTCCAGTTCCCTGGCCCCAACCACCTCCTCTTCACCATGGACGTCCAATCCCTCTACACCTCCATCCCCCACCAGGATGGTCTGATGGCTCTCAGCTTCTTCCTTGAACAGAGGCCTGAACAATCCCCATCCACCACTACTCTCCTCCGGCTGGCTGAACTTGTTCTCACACTGAACAATTTCTCCTTCAACTCCTCTCACTTCCTCCAAATAAAAGGTGTGGCTATGGGTACCTGCATGGGCCCCAGCTATGCCTGTCTCTTTATGGGGTATATGGAACATTCCTTGTTCCAGTCCTACTCCGGCCCTCTCCCACAACTCTTTCTCCGGTACATCGATCATTACTTCGGTGCTGCTTCATGCTCTCATCTGGACCTTGAAAAATTTATTAATTTTGCTTCCAATTTCCACCCCTCCATCATTATCACATGGTCCATATCTAACACTTCCCTTCCCTTCCTTGACCTCTCTGTCTCAATTTCTGGTGATAGACTGTCCACCAATATCCATTATAAGCCTACCAACTCCCACAGCTACCTCAACTACAGCTCCTCACACCCCGCTTCCTGTAAGAACTCCATCCCATTCTCTCAGTTCCTTCGCCTCCATCGCATCTGTTCTGATGATGCTACCTTCAAAAACAGTTCCTCTGACATGTCCTTCTTCCTTAACCGAGGTTTTCCACCCACGGTAGTTGACAGGGCCCTCAACCATGTCAGGCCCATCTCCCATGCATCTGCCCTCACACCTACTCCTCCCTCCCAGAAACATGATAGGCTCCCCCTTGTCCTCACTTATCACCCCACCAGCCTCCGCATTCAAAAGATCATCCTCCTCCATTTCCGCCAACTCCAGCATGATGCCAACACCAAACACATCTTCCCTTCACCCCCTCTAGCGGCATTCCGTAGGGATCGTTCCCTCCGGGACACCCTGGTCCACTCCTCCATCGCCCCCTACACCTCAACCCCCTCCCATGGCACCTTCCCATGCAACCGCAGAATGTGCAACACCTGCCCCTTTATTTCCCCTCTCCTCTCCATCCAAGGGCCCAAACACTCCTTTCAAGTGAAGCAGCATTTCACTTGCACTTCCCTCAATTCAGTCTACTGCATTCGTTGCTCCCAATGTGGTTTCCTCTACATTGGAGAGACCAAACGCAGACTGGGTGACCACTTTGCAGAATACCTTTGGTCTGTCTGCAAGCATCACCCAGACCTCCCTGTCACTTGCCATTTCAACACACCACCCTGCTCTCATGCCCACATGTCCATCCTTGGCTTGTTGCATTGTTCCAGTGAAGCTCAACACAAACTGGAGGAACAGCACCTCATCTTCCGACTAGGCACATTACAGCCTTCCGGACTGAATATTGAGTTCAACAATTTTAGATCATGAAGTCTCTCCTCCATCCCCACCCGCTTTCTGGTCCCCCCCTTTTTTTTCCAATAATTTATATAGATTTTTCTTTTCCCACCTATTTCTATTATTTTTAAATGTATTTCCATCCATTGTTTTATCTCTGCCTTTTAGCCTTTATTGATTTCTTCACCCCATCCCAACCCGACTCGGGCTATCTGTACCTTGCTTGTCCTGCTTCCTACCCTTAATTAGCACATTCCTTAGATAATATCACCACCTTCAACACCTCTTTGTCCTTTTGTCTGTGACATCTTTTGGTTATCTCCACCTATCACTGGCCATTTTGAAATTTATACAAATTAAAAAACAAGTTGTGGCAGTTGTTACAAGTTTCCCTCTGGGGTTTGAGCAGCTCAGCATTTACCATCCGCTGGGCCATAACAACAAACAAGAACAGGAGTAGGTCATACGGCTCCTCAACTTACTCATTCACTCAACGGGATCATGGTTGATTTTTGATCTTAACTCCACGTTCCTACCCAAACATCATTCCTCTGATTCTTTTAGAGTCCATTCAACACTGAGCATCTACGGTCCTAGGGATGGAGAATTCCAAAGATTCACAATCCTTTAAATGAAGAAATTCCTCTACATCTTAGTCCTAAATAGCTGATTCCTTATCCTGAGACGATGCCCTCGAGTCCAACCAGGGCTAATAGCCTCTCAGCATTTACTCTGACAAGACCTCTCAAATCTCTATGTGATGAGATCACCCCTCAGCTTTCTCAACTCCAGAGAACATAGGCACATTCTACACAATCTCTCCTCATAGAGCAATCTTCTAATCCCAGGAAGCAATCTAGTGAAACCTAGGATGGATTAATATGGCTGGGGTGGTGGGGGGGAGATTAGTGGGGGAATGGTGGTCAGCACAGAAACCACAGTCCCACAGCAATAAAGCACTGTGGCGCTCATTAACGAGGGCTGAGTGGAATTTCCACCCCCCTCATCGGGGCAGAGGTCCTGCCCTCTGGAGCTGCCAGCAGTGCCAGGAAGGCATCAGTGGCAGCTGAAGAGAGGAGCCCAATGCCTAGGATCCCCGGAGCCTTTAACTATTTGGGGTTAAAAACCGGGCTTCATGTTCCTACTCTGCTGCCCTTGCCAAAGGTTTTATGGTGTGGACAGCATACTATCAAGGTCAATTGGCTTGAAAACAAGCCTGATTGACCCTTAATTGGCCATTTTAATATGCCATGTGTGGTGCGGAATTTCAGAACCTGCCCACCTATTATGGGGGTGAGCTCGGAAGTGGGCAGGAAGGTGGTGGGATGGGTGCCCACCCCATTTGACGTGCCCCCACTGCAGGAAATATGCCTGCTGGGGGCATGTAAAATTCAGCCCCTAGCTGCATCCATCTGAGGCTATATACCTTTCATTAAGTACATAAACCGAAACCATACCCAGTACCCCAGACATGGTCTCACCAAAGCCTTTTACAATTGCAGCAAAACTTCTTTGCTGTTGTACTCCAGCCCCCTTGCAATAAAGGTCAACGCACCATTTACCATCCTAACTGCTTGCTGTATCTGTGTGATACCTTTGTGTGTTTCAAGTACAAGGACATCAAACCCATCTGAACACCAAGGTTGATTCCATTGACAGCCATGGTTATTTGGTCCCACTGCCTTTGCAAAGCTTTTCTAGAGGAATGCCTGACGCCCTGTATCAGATTTCCCCTCTTCTCCATCTCCTGCACCAAGGCATCCAGAGCAACATCAAAGAATCTTAGAGCACACTTTCCATCATGCTGTAACATTATCGAGTGCTCCTCCCATCAAAATTACTTTGGGAAAGACTTTGACCATCTGCTCCAGCCACAATGCGCCTCCCTGTTAAGAAAGACATAGAGCCAGGTTGACTTTAAGTAGTCCAGGCTCCATTTAAGTTGTGCTAGCCTCTCACAATTTTGCGCCTTCCGCTCAGGCATGTATCTATTAAACAGCGGGCTCAGCACTGCCATCGTTTAAATGAGAAGGTAGCAGGAAGTTTGCATGCTGTTTGCATCAGAAGCAATGGGCAACGAGTAATCTCACACTGTGATTCTCCCTGCCCGTTTTCAGGCCTTGTCCAATTTTGCCCGAGTACGATTGAACAAGTTAAGTTGTTAACTAAGTGTCAGACCCAGAAAAGGCTATGACATAATGTTGGTTCAAGTGTCTCAAAATCAGTCTCCAAGTTGCCCTTAAACACGAACTACTAAGGTTTTGAGTGAAGGCATTATGAACTTTGCCTGCTATTTTATTGGAGATTTTCTGGCTGGAACATGAAATATTTATATAATTGCCTTTCTAAATTTGATGGATGTGACATTCCTTTGTACTAAGATGGCCCATGATAAGACCACAAGATGTAGGGGCAGGAGTCTGCCATATGGCCCATCAAGTCCACTCCACCATTCAGTGGGATCATGGCTGATCTGATAATCCTCAACTCTACTTTCCTGCCTTTTCCCCATAGCCCTTGATTCCCTTACTGGTTAAAAACCTGTCTATCTCAGCCTCAAATATACTTAACGATCCAGTCTCTACAGCTCTCTGCGGTAAAGAATTCCACAGATTCACTAACCTCTGAGAGAAGAAATTCCTCCTCACCTCTGTCTTAAATGGGCGATCCCTTACTCTGAAATTATGCCCTCTGATCCTAGGCTCTCCCACAAGGTGAAACAATCTTTCAGCATCTACCCTGTCAAGCCCCTAAGAATCTATGTGTTTCAATAAGGTCACTTCTCATTCTTCTAAACTCCAATAAGTACAGGCTCAAACTACTCAACCTCTCCTCATAAGAAAATCCCTCCATACCCAGGGTCAACCTAGTCAAGCTTCTCCGGACTGCCTCCAATGCCAGTATATATTTCCTTAGATAGGGGACCAAAACTATTCACAGCATCCTAGGTGTGATCCAACTAGTGCCTTGTATAGTTTTAGCAAGACTTCCCTATTTTTATGCTCCTTTCCCTTTGAAATAAAGGCCAACATTCCATTTGCCTTCCCCATTACCTGTTGAACTTGCATGTTAGCTTTTTGTGATTCATGCACAAGGACCCCCAAATCCCTCTGTGCTGCAGCTTTCTGCAGTCTTTCTCCATTTAAATAATATTCAGCTCCTCCATTCTTCCTGATAAAGTGCGTAACCTCACATTTTCCCACATTATATTCCATCTGCCAAGTTTTTGCCCACTCAATTAACCTGTCTATATCCCTCTGTAGACCCTTTGTGTCATCCTCACCCCTTGCATTCCCGCCTATTTTTGTGTCATCCGCAAATTTGATGATAGTGCATTCACTTCCTTCATCTAAGTCATTTATATATATTGTAAATAATTGTGGCCCCAGCACTGATCACTGTGGAACTCCACTAGTTACACCTGAAAATGCCCCCCTTATTCCAATTTTCTGCCTTCTATTAGTTAGCTGATCCTCTATCTATGCTAATATACTACCCCGAACACCATGCGCTCCTATTTTATTAAGTAGCCTTATGTGCAGTATCTTATCAAACACCTTTTGGAAATCCAAATATGTTACATCTACTGGTTCCCCTTTATCTATCCTGCTTGTTACCTCCTCAAAAAATTCTAATCAATTTGTTAGGCATGATTTCCCCTTCATGAAGCCATGCTGTCTGCTTAATCATACTATGTATTTGTAAATGCTCTGCTCTTACATCCTTTATAATAGACTCTAACATTTTCCCAATGACAGGTGTTAAGGCAACTGGCCTATAGTTAGTTACCTGTCTTTTGTCTCCCTCCCTTTTTGAATAAGAATGATATTGGCAGGTTTCCAATCAACTGAGACGTTTCCAGATCTAAGGATTCTTGGAAGATTACTACCAGTGCATCCACTGTCTGTGTAGCTACTTCCTTTAGTATCCTAGGATGCAACTCATCAGGTCCAGCGGACTTATCAGCCTTTAGCCCCTTAGTTTCCCTAGTACTTTTTCTCTAGTGTTAGTTATTGTAGTTATTTCCTCCCCCACTTTTGCCCCTTGATTATTTAGTATTTTTGGAGTGATATTAGTGTCTTCTACCATGAAGACTGATGCAGAATGTTTGCTCAACTTCGCTGCCATTTCCTGGTTCCCCATTATTATTTCTCCAGCTTCACTCTCTAAGGGGCCTATGTTCACATTGGTCTCTCTTCTTTTTAATATATTTAAAGAAGCTCTTACTGTCTGTTTTTACATTACTTGCTAGTTTACCCTCAAAATTTATGTTCTCCCTCTTTATTATTTTTTGGTCATCTTTTGTTGGTTTTTAAAACTTCCCCAATCCTCTGGCTTACCACTAATCTTTGCCAAATTGTATGCTTTTTCTTTCAATTTGATGCTATCCTTAACTTCCTTGGTCAACCATGGTTGGTTTATCCCCTCTCTAGAATCCTGCTTTCTCACTGGGATATATCTTTGCTGTGAATCATGAGGACCATAGCAAGAGCCAAGTTTGTGGCACCGTGGGTGGCTCAGCTGCACAGGAGGGGAGGAGGAAGAGCGGAAGTGCTATAGTGGCGGGGATTCCATAGTTAGAGGAGCAGGCAGACACTTCTGAGGCTGTAGATGTGACTCCAGGATGGTGTGCTGCCTTCCTGGTGCCAGGGTCAAGGAAGTCACAGAGCGGCTGCAGTACTTTCTTTTGGGGGAGAGCCGGAGGTTGTGGTCCACATTGGAACCAATGACATAGGTAGGAAAAGGCATGAGGTCCTGAAAGCAGATATGAGGGCGTTAGAAAGGGAATTAAACAACAGGACCTCAAGAGCAGTAATCTCAGGATTAGTCCCAGTGCCATGTGCTAGTGAACAAAAGAATAGGAAGATTGAGCAGCTCAACAAATGCCTAGAAAAAAGGAATAGGGAGGAGGGCTTTAGCTTTCTGAGTCATTGGGATTTCTGGGGCAGATGGGGCCGGTACAAGAAAGATGGGTTACACCTTAACAGGACTGGGACTAATGTCCTCACAAGGAGGTTTGCTAGTGCTGTTCAGGAGGGTTTAAACTAGATTGGCAGGGGGGTTGGGAACCTGAGGGAAAATTCAGAGTGCAGAGGAGAAAAACTGGCAGTGAGAAGTAGTGAAGTATCAACTGATAACGAGGATTTATCAGAGAGTAGAATCAAGGTAGATAGAATACTTGGAGAGTTTGATAGAATTAGAGTAGGCAATAGTAAGTCATTAGATGGGGTCAGAACAAGGGGGAAAGTGAATACATAGAATGTGGTTAATAAGATTGGTGAATTGCAGGCACAGTTGACAAATGAAATTATGATATTATTGCTATAGCAGAGACCTGGCTCAAAGAAGGGCAGCAATGGATATTAAATATTCCTGGGCGCAAGGTTTTTAGGAGAGTCAGGAAAGGAAGAAAAGCGGGGAGGCAGGTGGGGAGTGGCAATATTGATTAAAGATGGCATTACAGTACTGGAGAGAGAGGGTATTCCAGAGAGGTCAAGGACGGAGCCTCTCTGGCTAGAGGTGAGGAATGAAAAAGGTGCATTAACATTGATTGCTGTAGTATATAGACCACCAACTAATGACAGAGATGTAGAGAAACAAATTTGCAAATAAATGCAAAGATGCAAGAATGATAGAATAATTATAATAGGGGACTTCAATTATCCAAATATAGACTGGGATAGGAATAGTATAAAGGGACAAAAGGGGCAAGAGTTCCTAGAATGTGTTCAAGATTATTTTCTGCATCAGTATGTTTCCAGTCCAATGAGAGGACATGCATTTTTGGACTTGGCTCTGGGGAATGAGTTGGTCCAAGTGGATCAACTATCGGCGGGAGAAAATCTAGAGGACAGTGACCATTGTATCATAAGGTTTAGGTTAATCATAGAAAAGGACAGGGAACAATCCAGAGCAGAGATAATTAATTGGGCGAAAGCCAACTTCAATGGGATGAGAATGCATTTGAATTGAGTGAGTTGGAATCAAATGTTGGCAGAAAAGATGGTGGCTGAACAATGGGCCACCTTCAAATAAGAAGTATTGCAGGCAATGTCAAGTTATATTCCCTTGAAGAGGAAAGGTAGACAAATAAATTCAGAGCGCCCTGGACAAGAGAGAGATAGAGGTAAAGATGAAAAGGAAGAAGTGCGCATATTTTCAGGGAGCTGTCAGGTAGAAAATACAATGGGAATCAGGCTGAACATGGAAGGACCAGAAGCGAAAGGAAGAAACTAATAAGAAAAGCAAGAGAGAGCATGAAAAGAGACTGGCAGCAAACATAAAAGGGAACCCCAAGGTCATCTATAAGCATGTAAATAATAAAAGACTAGTTAAAAGAAGGAGTAGGGTTGATTAGGAACAAAAAAGGGGACTTGCGTGTAAAGGCTGAAGAAATAGCGGAAGTGTTGAACGCGTACTCTGCATCCATCTTTACAAAGGAGAAAGATGCTACCCAGGCCGATGTGAGAGAGGAGGTAACTGGTAAACCAGAAGAAATTACAATTGAGAGGAGGAAGGTGTTGGAAAGGCAATCTTTACTTAAAATGGATAAGGTGCCAGGAACGGATAAGATGCATCCAAGGGTACTGAGGGAAGTGAGAATGGAAATTGCAGAAGCACTAGTGATAATCCTCCAGTCTTCCTTAGACACTGTGGAGATGCTAGAGGACTGGAGAACTGAGAATGTTACACCCTTCTTCAAAAAGGGGTGCAAGGATAAAGCTGGCAACTACAAACCAGTCAGTTTGGCCTCAGTGGTAGTGAAACTTCTGGAAACTATAGTATGGGATAAAATCATTAGACAAGTTTGGGATAATTAACGGAAGCTAGCATAGATTCATTCAGGGAAAATCATGTTTAACTAACTTGCTGGAGTTTTTTGAGGAGGTAGCAGAGAAGATTGATGAAGGAAATGTCATTGATGTGGTATATATGGATTTTCAAAAGGCATTTGATCCAGTACCACACACCAGACTTGTGAGTAAAATTCTAGCTCATGGAATAAAAGGGAAAGTAGGCACTTGGATAAGAAATTAGCTGAGTGAAAGGAAACAGAAAATTGATAAGTGGCTGTTTTTCAGATTGGAGGAAGGTTTGTAGTGGAGTTCCCCAGGGGTCATTGTTGGGATCCTTGATCTTCTTGATATGTATTAATATATGTGGTGTGCAGGGCATGATTTCAAAATTTGCAGATGATATCAAGATTGGAAATGTTGTTGTCAACTGTGATGGAGAGAGTCTTGAACTTCAAAAGGGCATAGACATGTTGGTGGATTGGGCAGAGAAGTGGCAGATGAAGTTCAATGCAGAGAAGTATGAGGTGATTCATTTTGGCAGGAAAAATATGGTGAGACAGTACAAAAGAAAGGGAGAGCCTCTAAAGGAGGAACAGAGGGACCTCAATGTGAATGTACATAGGTAATTGAAGGTAGCAGGGCATGTTGAGAGAGCATTTAATAAAGCATGTAGTGCCTTAGGCTTTATTAAGAGGGGCATTGAGTACAAGAGTAAGGAGGTCAGGTTGAACTTGTATAAGACACTAGTTAGGTCTCATCTTGAGTACTGCATCCAGCTCTGGGCACCATACTTGAGGAAGGATGTGAAGGCATTGGAGAGAGTACAGAAGAGATTCACAAGAATAATTCCTGGGATAAAGAACTGTAGCTATGTGGATAGATTGGAGAGGTTGGGATTCTTTTCCTTAGAGAAAAGAAGGCTGACAGGAGACTTGATAGAGGTATTCAAGATCCTAAGGGGTATGGACAGGGTAAATAGTGATAAGCTGTTCCCACTCAAGAGAATATCTAGAACTAGTGGGCATAGATTCAAAATAATTGGCTAAAGGAGTGAATGCGATGTGAGGAAGCTTTTTTTCACCCAGAGGTTGGTTGCAGTCTGCATCCTTCCTAAAAGGATGGCGGAGGTAGTTTTGATCGAGGTATTCAAAAGGCAATTGGATTGCTACCTGAAAAGAAAGAATGTGCAAGGTTATGTGGATAAGGCAGGGGAGTGCGACTAGGTAGAATGTTCTTTCAGGGAGCCAGTGCAGACTTGATGGACTGAATGGCCTCCCTCTGCACTGTAAAGGTACTGTGATACTGTGCTCTCTTTCAAGCATAATTCCGTAGAAATTCTGTGTGCTGGCTAAAAGAGTTTAAAACTCTTAATAACTGAAGGGCTACAAACAGTGAGCAAAGCCTCTGAGATAGCCAAGCTGAGGAGAAAGATAAGGAGAGAGAGAAAGACTGTGTGTTCTTAGGTGCAAGGCTCCGGAATTAAATGACATTAGGACCAGGAGAGTTCTGATCCAACACAACACAACACAAGTTTCACTAGCAACACTTGAACTGGGCTTCTATAACTGGATACAAGAGTTTTGAAGGGACAACCTTGCCAGAGGCAAGCAATCTCAGCCCTTATATGGATCTTTGAAACGACCCTCAGACCAAGTGGTTAAGCTTTCAATTTCTGATAAGTAGCTGACTTGAATTTTGCAGGATGTCAGTCCAATGGATGTAAAAGGAAATTTGAGCACAGATGTTTGTTTTAGAATATAAAACTACATTCATTGTTCATTTAATATCTTTAATAACTAAATAGAGTGTAGTTATTAGCACTCATATTCTTTGGTTTCTCTATAGTAAAATTCTTCTGTATTAAACCATGAACTTTGTGGCTTCATTCTTTTCATAAGTGCTTGGGTTTTCTGATTTCAATGAAAAATTAACACGCTACTGGTCTCTAACGAGATCATAACAGCACTTCAAGTATGTCAGACCGTTCCCTACTCTCCAGATTACCTTCTCAGTTAAAAATGCAATACTTATCAGTGTGTGACTGACATCGCATTATGATTCCACAAAATCAGTATGCTGATGATGTCCTCACAAACAGAGGCTGCAGAAAGACTTGATGTGATGGAGAGTCTACTTAGCTGGATACTGAATCAACATAAACCATGGCAAAATGAGATTCATCCAATTGTGGGGTCTCTGTTAAGTTGCACCAAACCAGCGTATATAAATTTGACAGAAAAGCAAACAGAGGTTGAATCAATTCTAAAAGTAAGCCCATCTACGATCACTGCAGTATAATAGGAGTGAACAGGAAGATTTTAGAGACAATGGATTCTTATTACGAGGGGCAGAATTTTTCAGCTGGCTTGCAGGGGCGGGGCTGACATGCCGATGTGTAAAATGACACGTGATGATGTCGGGCTTGCGTCCTGACATCATCGTACAGTCCCGCAATATTTCATTCGGCGGGTGCGCGCTGGAGTCGGCTGCGCGCCCACCGACATGTGAACAGCCTATTAAGGCCATTAAGAAAGCAATTTATGTAATTAGTAACTAAAGGTTGGCGGGCAGGCGAAAAACCCAAGCGGCCTTTGCGTTTTTTAGGAAACCTCATCCACGAGTGGAATGAGGTTTCCTAAAGCTTTACTTAAATAATTAAGTGTTTTCATCAAAGTAAAAACATTCCCATCTCATGAGGGGACATGTTTGGATCATTTCTTAAATCATTCACTTAATTATTTTAATATCCATTCAATCTCGCTAAGGCAGCTCCGTGCCTCAGGGAGATTGTTGCGCTCTTTTGCGCACATGCATGATAGAGCGCAGACCCCGACTCTCCCTCCTAACCACCGCCACCACCACCCCCCCCCGCCCCCAACCCACACAGGTAGCACTGACCGCTACCGGTCACTCATTACACTGGGCAGGCCTTGATTGGCCTGCCTGTGTAAAATGGCAGCGCGGAGCCGATTGTGGACAGCGATCAGCTCCCCACCCACCCCCACCCGCTCCTGCCCATCTCGCCATAGGAAAAATTCTGCCCTAGGTGCAAAAGCGGAGTGAATTAACTATTTGTTTTCATCCAGAGTAAACTGCAATACTTCAACCAACCTTTTAACCTTCCGGTTTTGTTTTACAGTCAAAAAGCATGTAACGAAGCCTTGCTGTTGATGAGACTCACTTTGTTTCCTTTCATCTAAAGCTGCAGGATCTCTTACAATATTTCACTTGCCACTTTAAGGTCATTTACATCCAATCACAATGACCCAATCAGGGATATCTTTCAGACTGATTTCAAACCAGTCGCACTAAATAGATTACAGCAATAAAATACAAACTACATTCCTAAGCAAAATGAAAAATCATTTCAAGCAGATGAGGCAAAAAAAAATTATACCACATATTTTAAGATGAATCATAAAATATTGCAATCATCATGAATTTCTGAGGGATTCTCCTACTCTTACATCAAACATCAACTGAGGAGCCAAAGAAGCCTTGAGAAAATGGTATAAATCTTCCATTCCCCAGTCTTTGCCACCATATGACAAATGAGAAAATGGCTGCTTGTTATCATGGGTCACATTTTATCAAGGAGAATAAATATCCCATTACTCCAGAGGGCGAAAAAGTTGTAGGCAACATCCACATGGGTGGTCATTGCTCCAGAGATCAATGCAAGGAGCATAGCTCCAAGAACATTGCTGTAGTGCCAGAATAAAGTTTAATGAGCTCAGCAGAGCTCTCTAGGTTAGAATCCTACCTCTTACCTCAACTACTGTTGCCTCACAACTGTACCACCTGCAGTCCCACTATGCAAAACCTTTCCTGTGCTTGCCCTCACTCACCTACAATCAATACACCCCTCATCACAGACACCCCAACCACAAGAAATAGTCTTTCCTTATTTCTCATACCAAATCATTTCTTAATCTTAAAAGAACTTATAAATTTCCACTTATGGTTCTATTCTGATTTCCCCAAGTCCCTCCGCCAGGTGTTAAGTTGCATTTTATACTCCCAAATAATGTTAAACATTGTTATTTTGTTAATTATTACCTTCTACATTGGAACTGTATTTTTGCATTGTTAAAGCTGCACAAAGTGAACTTGTTTTTTTTTTGACGTGTTCGTTAAAAACTTGATAAGATTCACTGCTCGGCTGTTATGGATTCTAGATTTAAACTTGCGGATGAAATGTGTAAAATATATTTAAACCTGCTACATGTAACTAAGTGTAATTATGTGCTGGATTATTATGGTACTTAAGAATACTTCAATTTTCTCCATTCACTGCTCTCTTCTATGACAGTATACTGTGCTTAAACATATTAGCATTTTGCATTGCTGCAGCTGGTGGTCCTATACAGGCAGCCAATCCCTGACAGCAACTGCTGAAGAAATGTGACTCCTAGTAATTGTTAGTGTTTTCATAAGGAGGAGCTGAACAGATCAATGGCAGAAGTAGACCTCACTTTTCTACAAATGTCAGCAAAGGCAAATTGTATCCTGCAAAATCTATTTTTATTGCAAAAAAATTATTAATAATGACATAATATTGAAACTGCTTTGTCAAATGATTTAAATGCTGATTAGTAAAGGAAATCCTGAACACCTTGTTTCATATTACACAGGATAATATTAATTATATTTATGCATTTTTGGGAGGAAAATGAAAATAGCATTTTGAAATTTCATCAGCAAACACATATGGTTTATAGTATGTCTTGTAAGAAGTGCATTGCAATTTCTTTTCATTAGTTTAATCCTACACTCTGCCACAATCTGCCGCCTCATACTGTTTATTGTTTCAGCAGGAATGCTAGCTACAGATCTTATAGTCCTCCATTAGCCAGATGTGAATGGAAGACCTACATTAGCCTAATGTCACATTGTGAACTTTTGTCCTGTCAGTTGAGAAATTGGAGGGCTTGTGGCCCAGTGAGTAGTGGCCCTATGTCTGAGCCAAAACCTCTGGGGCCGAGTCCCACTCCAGGACTTGATGGCCACGGAAGATGCCTTCATAACGTGATCAAACAGGTTGATTATCAACCTCTAAACCTTCCAATGCACCTAAGGCAGGTGCTACATATGAGCAGGAGCAAGCCATTCAGCCCCTTGAACCTGCTCTGCCATTTAACAAGATCATGGCTGACTTGATAGTAACCTCAAATCTGCACCCCTGATAACCTGTCACCCCCTTATTTATCAAGAATCCACCTCTGCCTTAAAAATGTTCAAAGACTCTGCTCCCACTGCCTTTTCAAGACAAGTTCCAAAGGCTCACGACTTTCTGAGAGAAAACATTTCACCTCATCTCTGTTTTACTTGGGTGGCCCCTTATTTTTGAACAGTGACCCCCTAGTTCTAGATTTTCCTGCAAGAGGAAACATCCTCTTCACATCCAGCCTGTCAAGACCCCTCAGGATGTAAGATGTTTCAATCAAGTCACCTCGTACTCTTCTAAACTCCAGTGGATACAAGCCTAGTCTGTCCAACCTTTCCTCAGAAGACAACCCACCCTTTCCAGGTATTAGTCTGGTAAACATTCTCTGAACTTTTTCCAAAGCATTTACATCCTTCCTTAAGTAAGCTGACCAATACTGTACACAGTACTCCAAATGTGGTCTCACTAATGCTCTGTATAACTGAAGCATAACCTCCTTACTTTTGTATTAAATTTCCCTCATAATAATTGATAACATCCTATTAGCTTTCCTAATTACTTGCTGTATCTGCATATTAGCCTTTTGCGATTCATGCAATAAGACACCCAGATCCCTCTGCATCTCAGGTAAGGGCAGGACATTATTCTGGTCAGCCATGCTTGATGCAGAGTGCAACCCTTCAAGCAATAGCCTCTTGCAACTGGCTCGTGATCTCTTTCAGGAAAATCTAGCTGCAGATTCGGACATAAGCGTGTGCTTTGTCTGCCTCATGTATCACTAGACGTAGGAAGCTTCTATGTCTAAGCTCAGAAATGGCACTGACTGTGGAATGGAAAGCCTCTGATAGAACTATATGGGAATTGGGGGATACAAAATAGGGATATAAGCCTGGCAATTGCTATATTATCATAATAGTGCTCACTGAATTCATATCAGAATCTTTTGTCCATTATTTTAATAGCTGCATTAACCCATTTAGTTTTTACAGGGTTAAATATTAGCGATATATACTTACTGAATTATATTGAACTCACTACATCTCCAAGACGTTTCCCAAAATGGCAAATCCAAGAGTAATAATTCTTGTCAGGAAAAAATTACCAGTGGAGCAATCCCAAACACAACAAATAAATTCTTAAAAAAGATACAGTTTCCATGTTGTAGATGATACCACAAAAAACATCTTGCTGATGAGGAAAATGTAAATTGAAATTTCAACATCTTCTCACAGACAGCATGTTCAGGACAGATATGCAATCTTCCTGTATCGTCTGCAATCGAATCTCATTTAGACAATGCTATTAATGCTCTCTCGTGTCAATTCCCTTTTAATTTAGATGCCCACATCAGATAATTTCTTGCCATTACAAGAGAAAAATTCTAGCCAGGATGAATTGTCAGGATCTATGATCTTGCAGTCAGCCCCTATATGACTTTTACGTCCTTTCGATATTCTGAGTGAAAAATAACAGACAGACTGGATTATTTATATGGACGTGGTAGGGATGATTTTCAATCTTTTCTAAAACAGGCACAAAGTGGGAAGAATGTCCACATAATGCACATAACTAAAGCCAATAAGATGGAGCGCTCCTAACCCACATGCCCCAACCCATTCTACTCAACCATCTCCTGACCATTTGGAGATTCAGGATTTATTGACACAGGTGAAAATCAGCATGGTTCTGAAATATGAAGGCAGTTTGCACCCTTAAAGGGGAGGTAAGTGCCTTTGGTTAATGATTTCTTTTCTAATGCTGCATTATGAAAAAAAGTCTGCACCAAGGACTTTCGTCCTCTCAGAGGGTTGTTTGCTGGTGCTGTTGGAGAAAGTAGCCTTGAGGAAGGAACTCCTGTACCCTACAAATAGACACAGAGTACCCTGCCAGATAGCCTGCCACGGAGTAAGTCAAGGCCAGAAGTTTTACACCAAGGACCAGGCATTAGTCTTAGAAGAAATTCAATAACCAGACCAGAGCTGATAAAGTAAGACACCGTTCATAGCTTTCCGGTCCACTGCACAGCTCTACCAAACTTCAGTTTCACAATTTCCATATAACAGCAAGAGGCCATCTAAAATATGTTCCTCCTTCAACACCACCTCTCTCAACTCCTCCATGGCTTCTGATTTATCAGGCCACTTCTCTGAAATCCAGTCTTGGAAAAGCTGAAATTTCTTGCGATTAACTATTAGGAAGACCCCCACCACAACCTCCGTTTCCTAATGATCAGCTCTATCCCTGTGGTAATCTGTGGTGTAACTCATCTTTAAGAGAATGTGAGCAGATCGACCAGGTGAACGTAAGACCCAATAGCTGTGCAGCGCTGGCTGCAATCTTAATGTTAGTCTAGAGTAGGGCCTGGCTGGAAAAGCACACATCATGTTAGTGTTCTGTTGTTTGTGTAAATGAATAGTATGTGCTTCATTTCATATTGGTCTCTGCGTCTGCTGTATATTGTAACTGATTTGCCTGCCGACAGATAAGCTTGCAACCAGTTCACAGACAAAACAGCCCCATAGTAAAACATATCAATCCCTCTACTTTATCGGCAGTTAAATGAGACCTTACCAACTTTGGTACCTGATTTTTTTTCATTCTCTCCTGCAATGTGGGTGTGTCTGGCAAGCAGTTGTTGTTCACCCCTGATTGCTCTTGAAAATGTGGCGGTGAGCGGCTGTACATCAGTGGTGGAGGAAGTGAATGTTTAAGGTGGTGGACGGGGTGTAAATCAAGTGGGCTGCTTTGTCCTTGATGGTGTTGAGCTTCTTGAGTGTTGTGGGAGCTGCACTTCTCCAGGTAAGCAGAGGCTATTCCATCACGCTCCTGACTTTTGCCTTGTAGAAGGTGGACATGCTTTGCGGAATCAGGCGATGGGTTATTCACCTCAGAGTTCCCAGCCTCTGGCCTTCGCAGTGCCAACATTTGTTTGATAGTGTTCCTGCTAAACAGCTTGGGGAGAATTTTAAGGGCCCGCTGAGCCCGCCAATGGCGGCCTGCATTTCCCACCATCAGTCGGCAGGGATGTAATTGCAATATATTAGCATATAAATAAAACGCAATCGTGCCAGAGTTTGGAACCCCGCCATATCATCCGTCCAAATTGGTGGGAAAGCACGCCGACGTGTTTCACAATAACACGCAGGCTTCACTTTGGGGGAGCTGAGGTGAGTGAGCAGCAGCATTCTCCACAGGTCGCCCATTGTTAACAGGCCTCAGGGGCTCTGGGGGGCAACGGCAACGGATGCCTGGCCCCTCAGGCGACTGCTGAGGGGTGGGGGGGGGGTGGTGTCTGGGGGCAAATGCTGGCCAGCCTCGGAGGCATCTGCTGAGTGGGAGGGATGTGTAAATTGCCGCCCTGGCGCTGCATCCCACACACAGGCAATCAAGGTGGGGGCCAGGGTAAGCGGGGGAAGTGGCCACGCATTAGGGACATCTGTATAAACTGGCATCAAAGGGCCACCAAGCGTTCCATATCTTACACCCTCCCCCCTGCCCCTTGCGCAAAGGCAGGAGCAGCAACCTCATGAAGAAGGGGCAGCAGGGGCTCCTGTACATGCTGCCCGGTGGTTGGTTGCCACCTATAGACGCCGCCTGCCATTCCTGCAGATGACCGAGAACCAGTGTCGCCGACGACTGCGCATGTCTAGGAACCTGGTGGCTCACATCTGCCACTTACTGCAGGACTTGGCACCAAGGGGACATGGAGGGCATCCACTGCCAGTGGCTGTGAAAGTGACCACGGCGCTCAATTTCTATGCCAGCGGCTCCTTTCAGGGCTCCACAGGTGACCTCTGTGGGATTTCACAACCTGCCACCCACAAATGCATCCATGAGGTCACATTCTGGCAGCAATGACCAGCACTGTTGAGGTGCAGGCATCAGTAACGTTTCCAGGGAGTGTGAGGCTGGACCATCACCGTGGTCTGAAGGCTGCAGAGACACAGGGAAACAGCCTTGGACTGAGACGTCTGCCTTTATCTTGTGCAGAAAGGTTTCACATCTGAATGACAAGAACACTGCTCATCAGAACAAGGAGCCATAGGCAGTGAGACATTCTTCAGAGTTTATTGACAATAGTGAACATTATGTACAAGTGATCAACCCCCGTGGCCAGGCTGTGCAACTACTTTTACTTCTCTTTCCTAACACTGCCGCTATGTCTTGGTGATCCCCAGACATCCACAGCAGAGGTGCAGGCAGCCTGCTGACTGTGTCGCCCTGTCTGTGATGACTTTGGTGGGTGTCTTCTGGAGGGCCGAGACTTGGAGGGCTCGGGCCTACTTTTGGGGTCCTGCTGTGTGGCAGTGACACCCTCCTCGGCCTGTGAAGCTGGATCTGTGGAGGTCACAGGAAGAGGGGAGTTAGATGGACTGGTCACTCACCTGGATGGATGGCCCTGGAGTGTGCACCTGCTCATCCTCCTGCCTATGGGAGCCCGAGGGCCCCTGGCTGATTCTGTGAGTGAAAGGGGTAGCTGGAATGAGATTGAGCTGCCCAGCACCCCTCTCAAGTACACACTGTTGGAGACCAACTATAGCGTCAGCGATGGAGTTAGGCCCACGTCGCAGTGCAGGAGTGATGACCCAACCAAGGCCTCCATGGCGGTCGCCATCCTGCCAGTGTTGACCTCAGTGCGTTGCAATGCCGGTGCTATCACCTCAGCCTGAAGGTGGACGGACTCCTCCATCGCGCCTTGCAATCCGAGCAGTGCAGCGGACAACCCTTCCTGATGTTCCTGATCTTGCCTTTGCAGCTCCAGCAACTGTGACATGACTGAGTCCAGAGTCTGATCATCTGACTTGGACTCAGCAACATTCTGGCCTCCAGCAGTCCTCCGGGTGCTGGGGACCTGGGAAGTCCCTGCCTCCACCTGCTGTGGATCAGAAAGTGTGATGTGCTCACCAGATTGTGATCCTGAGGCTACTCTAAAGATAGGTCCCACCTAGGTGTGTGTCTCTGCTCTGATGGAGGGTGTAGGTGAGGCTGTGACAGGACTTCAGGGAGGTGCCTTTGGATTCCTCTTCAGAGGTTTCTTCGGAGCTTGATTGGAGGCTCTGGGTCATGGACTTTGTTAGCTGTTTGGCAGATGTGCCTGCAAAAGTAAGGGGAGACAATTAATGCAAGGCAGTGGCCTGTGAAACAGGGCACATCACTCACAGCATGGTTGTCTGATGCATGTTGCACTGCTGGATCCTCACTTGGTAGAGCAGCGCCAACATTATTGTCAACACAGGACCGGTCCTGGTCATTGCCGGCCAGCTGAATGGCTCTGTTTTCAAATTCTATCAGAGCTTTGATCTCTGGCAACCCTCCACCTGTCGGCGACCTTTCCCTCCTGTTGTGAGCCAGTTTATCCTGCATGGATAGAGATGGGGAGAGCGTATCAGGACATCTGTCGGGCCAGATGATAAGTGTGCCTGGCCTGTGTGTGGGTGGTGAGTCGTCCCATGGACGGAGTGGGGGCAATGACCGTGTGTGTGACAGAGTGAATGGAGATGTCCCTTGCACTGGCAGTGAGTGAGGGCCCTGTGGGTGTGTGCTGGGCTTGTGAGCATGTGAGTCGGGAGTGATGAAAAGAGGGACCGACCCTAGCGGAACATAGGAGATCATTCACCCTTTTGCAGCACTGGGTGGCTGTCCTCCCGTGCAGGGTGTTCATGCTGACCACCACCTCCCAAGCCATGTTGGTGATATTGCTACCCATCCTGTGGTCATAGCGGGGGCAGAGCACATCCTGCCGGACCTCTGCGGCATCCAGCAGTCACTCGAGGGACCCGCCGTTGAAGCGGGCTCTGCAGCCATGTCGCCCGGACTCCCGGGTGGTGAGCTGGTGGCGATGAGCACTTGGCTGGTGGCTGCCGTTTGGAGGCAGCGGCCAACATGATGCAATAGAAGGGTGATGACGAGCGGGCGAATGAGAGCCCACCCGCCATGGAAACGGTGTGCATAAATAATGAGGCCGGCTTGGGGAGGTACGGCATGAAAACCTGCCATTTTCATTGGCGGGTAGGACTCGATTTTACCAGCCTGCTACCACACTTAATACAATTCTTGGAAAATTCTTCCCCCTTGAGAGAGTTTACTGCATTCGGTGTGGTGTGTACTTGCAAGTTATTGCTGTTTTATGCTGATTGATTCTTTTTCCTCCTGTGTACCTTATTTGTGTCCTATGCAATATTACCAACATTTCCTCTTTTCTGAAAGAGTATTTTATCTTTGTTTTGCTCTTGTATGCCCTTCAAATCTTGCAGCAATCCATTTCCTCTCTCATTTGCCAGAAGGTGTTTCCCACCCTTTGGGCAGAAGCAATTTGGTGTGTGGGGACGGATGAAATGACTGAGAGTGTACTATAATCCCTAAGGCTTATAGGTTGAAGGCTTCCCTTCAGGATCAAGGTCACTTCTTTAACCCTCATAGCATTAAAGCATCTTAAAAAACAAAAATCACAATTAAAATTGAACTGCTGTTTATTTATGCAAGAGCGTTCCTTTTTCATTCCTTTTGTGTAATGTTGAGCCAATGGTTTTCTGACATATAATAGCTGTTGTGCAGCCTGGTGCTGTTGTTCTGCAGAGCTATTGCTCTTTTGTATCAATTCATAGGCGACAATTTTCTCATGTGATTGCTCTTCAATTGCAGTTAAAGTCTAAGGCCAAAATATTAAGTGCAGTTCATGACTTGAAAGGTAAGATTTCGGTATCTTCATTCCCAAAAATTTATTCTCAGCTATTTTTTTCGGCTTCTATTTATGTTGGTGGAGTCACACAAGTACATCCCACTTTCCACTAAACCTCATTATCGCACAACAAAAACAGAATTACCTGGAAAAACTCAGCAGGTCTGGCAGCATCGGCGGAGAAGAAAAGAGTTGACGTTTCGAGTCCTCATGACCCTTCGACAGAACTCATCATCTGGCCACTTATATTGCATGTGCAGTTTAGTTAAACATGTGCCACTAGACAATTATCATGAAAGAGAAATTTAGTTAAGATACTTGTACTGTCGCACAACTCACAGATTCCACGGGCCAGATTTTGGGCTTTTGGGGGTGAACACAGGTGCAGTCACAGATTGAAGATCGCATTCCTGGAAGACACTGGATCCCAACGCCTCTGGGATATGCTCCAATTTTCAAAGTGAGTTCAGGGAAAAGGGAGTCAGGAACCCACTCGCATCCAAATAATGGCCTATTAAGCTCCTTGAGGAGCTTGTTAATGGTTTGGGGAGGACGAGAATGCGATTTTCAATCAGCAAACCCAAATAGTCCAGTGCAAGTCAATGCATTGCTGTCAGGTTCAATGCAGGAAGTAGTTAAAGTTTTTTTTATAAGGTGAAAAATCTCAGGACTTGGGGAATCTTGCACCTTATGGTCATTTCCCTGCATGGTTAGTCTACTGGCTCTCCAAGGTGCTGTCTGCTCTCTTCTGCAAGACAGCACCAGGCCCTATCATGGCTGCCATCTGCCTTTGCCGCTTGCGCTCTGCAGACAGCTCCCATTCCCTGGAGGTGCTCAGCAGTGAGCTCACCTTTAGCCAGTTAGGGCATTTATATTTCAAGGCAGCATCATGTTAGGGAAGGAGATGCAGCGGAGGTCAGGAGCCGGAAGTTATCCAGGTATCAGATTCCTGACCCCGAATAGAAAATCAAGCTCCACATCAATAAATCTCAACATAAAATGCCATTTTGTAAAAATATATATGATTATTTTTCTTCTTAAAAGCATTGGCTGCAATTTCAACACAGCTGTCAACAGAAACAGGGCAGATATGCAGATAAGTGGCTGCAAGAACAGGTCAGATGCTGGGAATTCTGTGGTGAATAACTCCTATCCTGACTACCAACATGTGTTAACCATCTACAAGGCACAAGTCAGACTATGACTGAATATTCTCCACTTGCCTGGATGAGTGCAGCTCCAACAGCACTCAAAAAGCTTTCCACCACTCAGGAAAAAGCAGGTCGCTTGCTCAGCAACCATCCACCATCTTAATCATTCATACACTCTCTCCACCACCAGCACACAGCGGGAGCAGTGTGTACCATATACATGATACACTGCAGCAACTTACCAACGTTCCTTCAACAGCACCTTCCAAAGGTGTAACCTCTACCTCCAAGAAGGACTAGGGCAACATGTGAATGGGAACACTACCACATGCAAATTCCTCTGCAAGTCACACACTATCTTTTCCTGTTCCTGCCATGTGCTGCCCAATTGCAATTCTTACAGAACAACTGGCAGACCCAAACACTAGTGAATGCCATTGTGACCCTATTTCTATTGAGCAGAATAATACTTCAAAGAATGGTCTTCAGAAACAGATTGGCGTGACTTGGAGTGAGCTTTAAGTGCATGTTCATTCATTTAGCTTAATAGGATTATTGTACTTTTCTAATTTGTGCATTGCCCACATATTTTAGAGATTGGAAAATACTTCTTTTTGATTAGTTTGCCTTACTTATCCTGTCTAAGCATTTCTGGTATTTAATAGGTGCCATTTTTGCTTCCTTATTCTGGATTTCTGAACAATTGCAGTGAAAGCAGCAGCATGGATCACACTGAGCAGCAGCTGGGCCTGTTATAACCCAGCAGGTGAGGGGAGAAGTTGATCTCTCGACACTTTCATTGATTTGCTCCAGACACCTAGCTGAAAAGTGACAAGACACCCCTCTGCACTAATAGTCATTGTTCTGTCCATCTTCCTCATTCTGTATTAAAGAACAGTCAAACTATTTAACTCACCTTTAAATCACTGACATTCTGACAATGCAAGCTAATGAACTGCAATGAAAAAAGACCATACAACAAACTCCCAAAAGTATAAAAGGTGATGAAATAACTTGCAAAATAAAGATTGGACTAAAATCTCTTGACACTCGAGTGCTCAGTGTTTTCTTTATAGAAGGTTTCATCTTTCTATAAGGCCCTTATAGGGTATCTTTTTCCCAGCAGTGCCCATGAAAGGCTATTGTTGCTGATGTGGCAGCCCTTGAGATGCTTGTGGCCAGTGACTCTTGGGTATTCGATGGCCCAGCTACCGACTGTTGCACTTCAGCTTCTGGAGGGAAGCAAATTGACGATTGTTTCTTGGGAATGAGTGTAAAGGACCACTGCCATATTTTGCAGAGAGATGGATAAATTCAGCAAATCCTCCTGGCCCTAATGGGGAACACCAGCTCCATGGAAAAGAAAGAAGCTGGGAAGGCATGCAACCTCTCTTTTAACACTTTAAAAGACTTCTGGTTAACCAAGCAGAAATTGTTGATCCTGAAGTGAGCGGACTTCCAATCGATGCAGCCAAATCAGTGGAAGACCCACCAGTGAGATGATATGAATTCCAAGAGTTAAAATAGCCCAGGACTATTTTGAGGTTAAGCAGCTGAATGTTATACTGATATGAAAATTCACCAACCCAAAACCAACGCAGAGTTAAAATTGAGACCTTGTTTCTTTAATTTGTAACTGGCTCTTACCAAGACAACAGTAATCTAAAAAATACCCATTATTCAAAACAAGCAATACTTCGTGTCAGTCTGAAAATAAAGTAGGATTGATGACGTTATAAATTGCATTACTACTCGTTGAAACTATTTGACCATAAAAAATATTTATAAATCTTATTGAACTAGTAACACAACTGATGTATTGGGGAAAATGACTCATCTGCAATAAATCTAAATGTCAAAGTCTCGCATCAATAAATCTGCTGTTTGTTTCTTCAGTTTATCTGAGTTGTCTGAAAAATATCATAAACAGATATTTTCTGGTCAGGGGAGGCTGGGGAACATGTACAGGAAGAATGATAAACAGATTTTTATCCTAACATTAGGGCAGTGATGGTGACATTTGACCATAAGTATAGCAAATTCATTCGCTTTTCAAGTTTGCCTCTAGTTATTGTTTTCCCCATTTATTTGGCTGCCAGCAGCCATTTTGCCCCTCCAATGCAGCTAAGAGCAAAAGAAATAGGAGCAGGACTAGACCACATGGCCCTCATGACTGGTCTGCCATTCAATGCATGATGGCTGATCTTCTGCCTCAATTCCAATTTCCTGCCCACTCCTCACAACCCCTGATTCTTAGAGAGACCAAGAATTTGTCTATCTCACCTTAACTATATTCAACAAAAGGGTATCCATAACCCTCCAGAGTAGAGAATGCCAAAGGTTCACATCCCCTTGAGTAAAGAAATTTCTCCTCATCTCAGTCTTGAATGATTGGTCCCTTATCCTGAGACTGTGCTCCCCATTACCTAGATTCCCCAGCCAGGAGAAACAACCTCTCAGTCTCTACCCTCTCAAGCTCCTTCAGTATCCTGTGTGTTTCAATGAGATCACCTCTCATTCTTCTAAACTTCGAGAATATAGGCCCAATTTACTCAGTTTCCTATCATAGGACAACTCTCTCAACCCAGGAGCCAATCTAGTGAACCTTCACTGTACCATCTCCAAGGCAAGTATATCCTTTCTTACATGTGGAGACCAAAACTGTGCACAGTACTCCACATGTGGTCTCACCAAAGTGCTGTATAATTGTAGCAAGACTTCCTTAATCATGTACTCCAATCCCCTTGCTGTTCACGTCTCCACTCACTGGGCATGATTGCTGAAGACTCCCGAATTTCCGGCAGCCTCCTGAAAAATTGTATAGTGTCAAAAGTTGAGCTTCTTTTTGTGACCTCAGCGAGCTTAATTGCTGCTCTAATAGGTCCAGGTCTGGTTTGCCGCCCAAACCCGTTCCTGTGCTGTGGAAAATGCCAGAGGATGGAAATGGAGGAGGGATTTCCACTTGGCAGCTATTTTGTTCGGCATCCCATCTCTGTTCTGTCCCAGTTTGGAACCAGAAAATCTAGCGCTGGCATTTTCACTGTTGTAAACACTGCAGAACTAAATATATACAGTTGGCTTTATTCACCACTTCTCTCTCTGCCTCACATATACACACAATTACATCATCAGACTGTTCTAAGCTGACAGTTCATCAACTGCATTTCTCATTAACCTCTTCGAAGCAGCCATTGATGGATTCCATGGACAAATGCATTGAGAATAATATGAAGGATATTTCATAAAAGTGAAGATTTCCCATGAGAATAGGATTATCTGCATCATATTTTGTAGATAGACACAATATGCTAATTGCCCTTTCTCCCAGCTTCAAGCTGTTGTGAGGTACTGGGGAGAGGAAACTGGAATTGTAAGGCTTCCTGTCAAATTCACCCCCACGATGTTGCACCAGAATTCTTCTAGCAAAATACAATTCCCCCATTAACACCAGGGTAGCCATGTCCAACAATTTTGCTTCATGTCCCCAACTTGCAACTAAAAAAAACCCCAACCAGATAAAATTAGCCATGTTGCGAGTGACACTATGGGCAGAATTTTCTGTCTGACATGCAAGGGGGTCAGGCCCCGCACATCTGCGCGTAAAATGACGCATGCGGCGGCACATGATGACTCCAGCAGTGAGTCCGAGGGTGAGCAGGCACAGGGAAACGCTGAGGGAGTAGACAGTGATCCAGGGCTACTCCAGGGAGGCAGGGACACCCAGGATGCTTTAATCCACCGAACCTTCAGCTAGCACAACACAGAAGGATCACCAGGAAAAGCCTGGGCTGCCGCCTCGATAGTAGACACCCAAGTGCAAAATCTGCCAGGTCAGCAGCACTAACTAAGGGCCTTGTAAATAAAGCTGAAAATCCAACAAATCACTCATTACACTTATGTCAACCATACACATACAGAAGAAACGAGGCACCCTGAGCCATGGTCACACATCTGCATTTAATGTGTGAAGCAAAAGAACTTATCACAAAGAGATAACAATCATGTTAACAATCAAAAAGAAATCATAAAGACCTCATCTTGGACCAACACAAAAGCACCAGTGAGAAACCCATGGTGTGCCTAAGGTGCCTTATGTTTATGTTTTCGGGTGCTACATCTTGGTGCTGCCCCCTCGCTGGGACTGGTATCTGAGCCAGCTGCTGACTCTGCTGTCCTGTTGGCCTCGAGGACCTTGGCAGTCGTCCTCTGGCCCGTAGAGCATGTGCTGGCCCCACCTGGGAGGGAGCTGCCAGTCCCACAGCTGGCATCTCCCCAGTCATCGCAGCCTCACCAGATGATATGGTCACTGACAGAGGGGCGGAGGAGCTGCCACCCTCATCCAAAGCGCCCTGAGAGGTGCCCTCAGAGATGACAGGCAGCCGCTGCGCCGACGGTAAAGTCGCTTCGAGCCTCCCTGCTCACCTTGGGTGGATGGGCAGCGAGCTGGGAAACTTGATGCCCAGACCATCTCCCACACTGGCAGTGACCAGCTGAGGTCAATGCCGATATGAGGGCTTGCTGGTCAGAGTGCATCCCCAGGAAGCCCTGGCTGGTATCCTGGAGGAGTCTCTCCACAAGAGTTGCCACTCTCTCCATGGAGGAAGTTTCGTGCATGGACATGTGGTTTATTGCTTTGGCGAGCGTCCACACAGACTCCTCCACCATGGAGACCAAGCCAAGCACAGCCTCATGTATCTCCCCGAGATGCTCCCACACACCCGGCCACATTTCCTGCACCTGCTGTGTCACGAACGACTCCAGAGGCACAACATCAGGCACCAACTGAGCATGTGTCTGGTCCCCTGCAGTCCTCCGACTGCTGGCACCATGGGCACTCTCTGTCTCTGCCAGCTCCTCCAGTGAGTGTGAAGTGCCCTCACTGCTGTGCCCCGGGACACTAGCCATTGTTCTAATTCCCACTGAGGTGCTAGTATCTGCGCTGGTGCCTGCCTGGCAGAGATGGTGTGACACTGGTGAGACTTCAGGCCCCTCAGGTGTGAGAGGGGGGCTTCTGCTGCTCGTCCTCCCAGCCCTGCTCTGATAATGCTGAAAGGAAGAACAAGGACAGTGGATCAGTTAGCGTGCAGACAATGACAAAGTTCATCCCTGTCCCCCTGGCTCATTATGCACTCAACCTTCCATAACCAATGGTCCAGCAATGTTGCAACAATAACTAATTTAACAATCATCAGAGCTATGGCTGTCAGGAGGACAACGTGGACCTCACTGATGGGCATAAATACTGGGCCGTGCCACTCCAGCCTCACCGACAGCAGCAGACCTGGGTGCATGGCGCCTCTCCAGCTCAAGGACCTCTTGCTCGATATGGCTTAGTATGGAGAGCTGTGCCTGGCCACCTCCAGTCATCACACACTCGGCCGCATCCTGCACATTCTTCTCCTGAAAAAGAGAGAAGAGCATTGATTAGGGCAAATTGCACATGGACTCTCTTCGCGCAAGACCCACCCAAACCAGAGTGGGACATATCAGGCCTCCAGTGTCTCCTCACCCTGCTGCTGCAGATCACTCAGACAAAGATGTTAGTCCTGCTCCCCCCCACCCCCTTGAACACATGCTGCCTACATCACATTAGGAACCACGGTATCTCCTCCCATAGCAGGGAGGCACAAGCATGTGCAGCGTAGAGGGCAGCAGATGGTTCGTTGCCACGCCACCTTGAAGCTCCCCTTCCACCATCTCATCACCCTGACCAGGACATGTCCTAGAGTTCTGAGTCTGCGCCTAGGTGCAGCTCCTCCAGGTTGCCCCCAAACCAGTCATTTGGAACTCAGATCAACACATGCTGCAGGGGAAAACTCATCTCCCCATGGCCCACTCAGGCTGACCTCGGCATGGGCACTGTCTGCTTGCCCACCCAGCAAAGGAAAAATACCGTCAATGATTCAATGCAGTCATGACACTAAGACTTGTGGGGGGGGTGTTGCAGAAGGTAAGGCTACTTGCTGGGTTAACTACCCAATGCCAACATGATACTCACCCTGCCAGAGAACAACAAATCATTGAAGCACTTAGGGCGCTGGATCCAGGTGTGCCGCACCACATCACGGGAGCTCACCACCTCCGCCACCTCCTCCCTGGCACGTTTTGTCACATGGTGAGGGGGGGGCCTCCTCCTCCCATCCTGTGGGACCAACACCTCGAGGAGGGCAGCAAGGCAGTCATCAGAAAAAGGAGGGGTGCCCTGGCCCCCCTGCTGGTTGACCCTCCGGCCTGGCCTGCTCACCCGAATCCCTCTGCTGTGGCCTAGCGCTGACCATTGTCAGCAGCCAACAGGAGGCTGCCAAGGCCTTCTTTTAAACGGACTGCCGGGTCGCCATTGGACTGGATGGTCTGTGCACGCCCGGCGCAGCCCGCACGCTCCTGCTATCCTAGAGAGTCGGGAAATACGATGGGTGGGCCATCATTGGCCCACTCGCATAAAATAGCGGCGCAGACATGATCACTGGCGACGATAGCCCACGCCCGCTTCCGCTCCACTCCCCCACCAGCACCCTCCCCCCGCACCCCCCCACCCCCACCCCAGTCAAATGGAAAATTCTGCCCTATGAGCACCTCAGGTGTACCCGGAACAAGCTTCACATTGTGGAGGTCGGTTTGGTTGCTGGAGTTGACTTTCTTCTGTTACATTGCCTGGGCATTGAATTCAGATGTTTGGTGCTCTGGACATTCTGTCCACAATTGTCCTTCAATATTTATTGAGCTCTGCAGAAAGAACAGTTTTGGACTGGGGGGGGTCTTGGATTTTGCATTTGAAATTCCACTGTTCATATGCTTTGAAGTGGAAGAGGAAAAGGATATGAAGATAATCCAGTCCATTTAGTCAATCGGCACATTAAAAGACTAATTTTCTGGGAGTATTAAGTTTTTTTTTCCCTATGTGCAGCTATGATTGTAATGCAGTTAATTTGGTATTTGTTAAATTGGTTCTGTTTCTTACATACATCAGCTAAATTATGTTTCCTTAGCCTCCAAGTATGTCTCTTGATGCCTCTGGGATGGGGCGCAATTTCCAAAGGGAGGGAGGGATGGAAACCAGGAACCCATCCCCTCCAATTAATGGACCATTAGGCTCCTTCAGGAGCTTACTATTGGGCCAGGGAGTTATAGCTGCTGGGTTCAATACAGTGAATTGCAAAGTTTTATTTTAAACCCAGAAAAAAAAATTGCCACCAGGAATTTTGCAATGTGATCAGGCACAGTGCCATTTGTCTGGTTATTTTGCCAACTCTCTGAGTGCTGAGGTTTCTGGTCCTCCAAATTCCTGACTTGCCTCTTGTGTCGGCCCTGCAATGGCTGCTGCCAGTCTTTGAGACTCTTTGCTCCAACAGGCATCTTCTGCCTCCCCACAGAGCTCGGCGCCACTAATTGGGCACAGAGCTTGCCTCCGGGTGAATTAAGGTTTGAATATTGCATTGTGCGAGTGCTGCAGACGTGGTGTGAGGTCAGGACTTGGAAATTATCCGGGCATCAAGTTCCTGACCTCAATTTGAAAGCCAAGCCCCTTGCCTTTCAAACTGGTTTACCAACTTTCTAAATATTTTTCTAACTGTTTGACTGAAGAAAGGGAATTTTTCACAAAGATTTAACCCTTTCATATCCGATTATTTACAACATGACTTCCTAGTAAGCTGAGTGTTCTATCAGAATTCAGGAAACAATGGCTCAAGTGCTTCAGTTGTGCAGCATGATGTACATGGAAAAGGGTTTAATGTGAAGTTAGAGGGTAAGTTCAATTGAATCACCCCTTTGAACCAAATACCAGCCATTGCAGCTGTTTATGAAGATTTACTTACAGAAGCACAATAGTTGATACCCTGACGTGATCTGCATTCCAATCTGTCCCATCCTACAACCACCAGCTTTAAGGCAGGGCCGAGTAGCAAATGGTGATCTAAAGGGAGAGTTATAAAACCGTGCCTTATACCAAAAATAATTTTATTCACTGAGTGGGCTGAAACCACCAGATAAGTTTAAGGAGACTGAACAACAACATTTTAATGATTTAACCAGCAGCATAAGATGGCCAATAGCTGAACATTTAAATAGGTGTGCCCTACAAATTACAAAGCCATGAGCAAGGAGCTGGGATGTCTAGAAGTAGCCTACCAAAGACAAGGTGAATGATCCATCTCCAGAACCATTCACAAAGCATCCAGACTAAACTCATACATTCAGCTGGGTGTAGACAAAGATATATTTTTTAAAATTCATTTATGGGGTGTGAGCATTGCTGGCTACACCAGCATTTATTGCCCATCCCTAATTCCCCTTGAGAAGGTGGTGGTGATGATGACTCAACCACTTTGGACATTGGTGCCTGGAGATGGGAATTCCACCAGCCAATCAGTTGAAAACAATGGATCTGGGAGCAACTTGCAATGACCATGTTTGGGTAACTGGTCAGTTAGTGAGAAGATGCCATGAGAAAGTTAACCCTTTTTGTGTTTTAAGAAACTGCCTCCAAGCACAGTCAGTGTGAGACAAGAAATATCCTGATTTGGCATTCTCTCACTCCAGCCACTTGCAAGCTTGTGCCCTGCCTGTTTTCTGATCAGGCACCGGCTGCAAATATTGGGCAGAATTGCGCAAGATTTACACTAAGTGTGGTAAAATGATGGTCTACCTGCCTGTCACTTTGGCGGCTTTTCACGCCATATCATTCAAATTATGCATTCCCAGGAAACATCCCATTTCCATTCGTCTGCCATGCCATCACTTTGCCGCTTCAGAATGCCGGACACCCTATTTAAAATCCAGCTGCACTCACGCATCTCAGTTCTTACAGCCCATGACTGCTGCAAAGAAGACATGGCTTTGAAAGGCAAAATTACTGTTATCCCCAGGTTCAATGACATGTCCCTCAAGCACCTTCTGGATGCAGTGGAGGCTTGACATGATGTCCTCTACCCATGCCCTGACCACAGGAAGTGCAGCAATCTCACTAATCTGGCTTGGGAGGTGGTGGCAGTGGTGGTCAGTGCCAACATCATTCAAAAGAAGTCAGCCACCCAGTGCCTCAAGAGGATGAATGATCTCCTTTCTTCTGCCAAGGCAAGTCACTGTTCTCATCACTCTCAATACACACACTCACAAACCTATCACACATCTACAGAGCCATCACTCACTGCCAGTTCAAAGGATATCACCATTCACCCTTTCACACACAACGTCATTGCCCCAATCTCATCCATGGGATCACTCACCACCCACACATGCCAGGCATACATATCAGTTGGCCTGGCAGGCATCCTGCTTACACTCTCGCCATCTTTACTCATGTCTTATGACACAGCAGTTGCTAAAGACTTAGTTATTTAAGATCTCAGAAAGAAACTTTAAATAACTATCATAACCTATATTTTCAATTGGTATGTTTGAGATGCAGCTCTGAATTCAGGAGTAAAAACCACCAAGATACAAAAGGTTTTTTATACAAATTAAATTAAATATTTATTAATTTAACAACAAATTTAAACACATACACATGTCTACAAATTGCTGCCATAATAATTTTTAAACAAACCCCAAATTAATCACTCCCAGGTTCTCTTCCCCAGGGCAACAATAGCCCATTGACTTAAACAGACACCAGGCAAAGCACATTTTATCTTACGAATTCAAAATGAGGTTCCTTTCAATTTGGTTCCTTCGCACAGTTCTAGGCTTACAGGCGGCATACCACTCACCCACACACAAAACTCTTTTCTGTATACACCTAGATTTCCCTTTGAATGCAAATTCTCATTGCATCACCAGGCCCTTTGAACTCCCTTTCACAGTACCAATTTTATTAGTAATATAAACATATTGCTTGGTGTCTCCTAGATAGGTCAAGATTTCACCCCCAGTCTTTGAAAGGTTTATTCAACAAAATGCAAACGTACTCTCTACTGTTTAACATCTCAAAACTACTATACATCAAAGCACCCAGACTAGCTGGCTTTAATTCAATTAAGATGCACACACTCGCACCCACAGACACAGACCCCACTACAAGTCCAATTTAAAATAATTTCCAATGACGTTATATACATTAATGTCTTCATGACAACAGCTGGAAAGAGGGGGAACCTCGAACGGGCAAAATACCAACAATCCCGATATGGGTGAGCATCAGTACCTCAGGGGTGGCTCAGGTTCTCCTGACAGGTCAATGTCGACATTCCCTATGGATCACTTTCCCAGTGGACCAGGTGGGCACACATCACCAGCGGCTGACAAGGTGACTGTCAATAGAGGACAACACCCCCCTCCACACCGCCCCCCCACCAGTTGAGGCCATTGACAGGGTCAATTAAGCAATTAAAGGACCTGCCCGTCCAACCTTAAGGTTGGTGGGCAAGCCAGGAACCCTGACGTGAACTAGAATGAACATGAAACCTCATCCACAGGCGGGATGACGTTTCATGTAGGCCTTAAAAAAATTTAATAAAGATTGTGTAAAAATTATGGGCATGTTCCCTCATGTGACAATGTCACGTGAGTTGGGACATGTAAGGAAAATTTTATTTTTCTACTTTTATCTTTTTATACATGCAGAGCTGATCTCCCTGAGGCAGCACTTAACCTCAGGGAGATGAATGTGCTCTTTCATGCGCATGCGCGAAAGAGCGCACTCTTGATTTTAGGAAGTCCCCCCTCACCACCCCACCGGCACAGGGAGCGCATAACGCTTCCTTGTGGACGTCACGCTGGGCGGGTCTTAATTGGCCCACCCACATAAAATGGCATCGCTCCTCCGATTGGGGCTCCGATTGGAAGCGCACCTGTATGCACCCGCCCATCAACTTCCCCCCTGATGGGGGAAAATTCAGCCCATGATCTTTGTGTTCCGTCCGGTTTCAGTACCAGTACAACAGGTGAACTCCAGTTACTGCAACGAGACTCAATGATATCATTTTGAAGAATGAAATCAGTTTCTTTTTGTACTTGTGATAACTTTGCCAGATTTAATCTATAATGTTGTTGCCTCACTGGAGATGACATTTCTACACAAACACTATGTGAATCTAAGTGTGTCTTATTTCCACAAATAGGTTTGTATGACTGCAATAGCTTTTCCAAATCACTTTGCCACATTCTTGGAAGGGAACTCAATATTTCATTTAAATTTTCAAGCACCCCCTCATTATTCAATTTGATTCAAGGAAAATCAATTTCAGAGCCCTGCTACCTTCTACCACTTTGTCATCATCCATCAGCACTCTTTTTGCTCATCTTCCCTATCAGAGTGTTTTTTAAGCATATTTATATGACACACGCTCTGCTTCTTTCTTCTATTTAGAGTATTTATTAAATAATTTACTTCACTCAATTTCTGTTCAATCCTGTAAGGCCCACTAAATATTGCATTTAATGAATCACCTAGTACTAGCAACAAACTATTACATTCTCTCCAGAAACAAACCTGCGAGCTTTAGCTTTCTTATCTGCTTTCACTTTCATTACTTGCTGTGATATCTTTAACTGTTCCCTAGCCAACTCACATGACCTGTTCAATCATTCCCTGAAATTTGATACAAAATCCAGGAGAGCAGTTTCTGAATTTTCACTCACCAATTTCTCGTGTATTAATTTCAGTGGTCCCCTTACCTCATGACCACAAACTAGTTCAAAAGGGCTAAAACAACATAATGCATTAGGAGCATCTCTAATAGCAAATAAGAAGAATAGAATTCCTGTATATCCCAATCCTGTGGATAATCCTGACAGTACGCTCTCATCATAATTTTTAAGGTTTGATGCCATTTTTCCAAAGGCCCTTGTGATTCCGCATGATGAGCGGTTGACTTAAACTGTTTTATCCCCAAACTGTTCATTACTTCCTTAAACAGCTGTGTCATGAAATTTGACCCCTGATCTGATTGTATTTCCTTAGGTAAACCATATCTTGTAAAACATTTAATTAACCCCTCCACAATCTTCTTAATTATAATATTCCTTAAAGGTATCGCTTCAGGAAACCTGGTAGACACATCCATTATTGTTAGTAAGTACATTTTTCCACTTTTAGTCTTAAGGAGGGATCCTACACAATCAATTGTGACCCTAGCAAAAGGTTCTTCAAATGCTGGTATTGGGGTTAAAGGCGTGGGCTTAATCACTGCTTGTGGCTTCCTGTTACTTAACATGTATGATAGGTTCTACAGAATTTGATTACATTCCTATGCAATCCTGGCCAAAACAAACCTCTGTATTTTTTCCTGTGTTTTCATAATTCCTAAATGCTACACCACACCCACCCCTGTCCCCATTGGAATTCCATGAGCAATCCTCAGAGCCTTATTTCTATATCCTAATGGGACAACAATCTATTGCATCTCGCTCCAGTTTTCATTTGCTGAGACATGATCCAGCCTCCATTTTCTCATTAAAATATCTCCCTGAAGGTAAAAACATACTGGAATACATTTTGCTTCTGTTTCTTCTGATATAACTGCTTTAATTGCAAATAATTTTTCTGTAACTCCACTAACCTCCTTGAGTTAAACACTTCAGCTGAATTGTCCTGTAGTCTTTCCCCCTGAATAATGTTATCAAACACAGTGCCACCTAATTAGATTTTGACATTTTCTTCTTGCCTTTGGACTGCCTGCCCGTCTCGTTTCTCTTGTTTCCACCTGTGTGCCTGTGACCTCATGATCACACAATCAGGAAACAATCCAAGATGCTACCTCTGTAACACCTCTGTTGAAAACACTTCTACAGGCTGCTCAACTACTCTAGGCATCACCCATATTTGTGATCCAGCTATATCATTAAGCAGAATAAATTGAACCCCTGCAATGGGCAACATTTCCACTACTCCAACAATAACTACACCTGCCTCCATTTGCTCTTTTAATTTACTTTCTACAACGGAATAGATTTAGCATCTCCATGAACCCCACTTATTATTACCTGCTCCTGCAGTACTCCCTCTGAACAACAAATATCACTACCCCATAACATTAAATATTGACTAGCCCCTGTGTCTCTTAAAATTTTAAAACCTTTGTCCACTCCACCCTGTACACATGGAAAGGCTTTCACTTCACACACAAAGTCTTTAAACATTTCTGCAACCTGCTTCTCAGAATTCTCTTGGGTAACTTGTGAACACATTCCCACTTCTATACCTATCACTGATCCTTCCCGTTTTACCTGTACACAAACCATTAGTTTTTCCGGTGCCTGAACCTCAGTACGCACAGTGCTTTTACTTCCAGAATTTTTCTGCATCTCAATAATTATAACATATTTTTCCCGCAATTTCCAACACACTGACTTTGTGTGTCCCACTTTATTTCAATGAAAACAGCTGAATGTCACTCCTATCCTCAGTACCTTCCTTGATATTCTGAGAACAAACATCCTGGGAATTCCCAGCCTTTCCTGACTACTTACCTTCCTTTCACCTTCCCACTTTATATCCTTTTCTGATTTGAAAGGATAATGAAAAAAAGGTTTAGCTCTATGAACTAACTCATAATCATCAACTATCTCTGCTGCTTGACTTACAGTTTGAACCCTCTGTTCCTCCACCTGACTTCTCACCATTGAAGGGATTGAATCTTTCAATTCTTCCAAAAGAATTACTTCTTTAAGAGCTGCCTGTATTGTCTCTATTTTTAATACCCATATCCACTGGTCAAAGTTACTTTGTTTTACTCTCTCAAACTCATTATAAGTTTACCCAGGTTGTTTTCTCATATTTCTAAATTTCTGCCTGTATGCTTCAGGAACCAACTCATACGCACTCAAAATAGCCTTTTTCACCACATCACAATTCACTGTTACCTCTTCAGACAGCGAAGCATATACCTTGTATGCTCTACCCAGCACCTTAGACTGTAATAATAACATCCAGTATTCCTGTGGCTATTTTACCTGTTATCTTCTATCTTCTCAAGCTATCTTCTCAAATGAAATAAAGGACGCTTCAAAATCTTTTTCCTCAAACTTTGGAAGAACTTGTGCTGATGCCTGCACCTCGATGGTGCTTCCCAAATATTGTGGGCAGGTGTCACTGAGTTCTGTCATTCTCTCTGTGTGCTCTCAGCACCTTTAAGGTGGGGCTAGCCCCCATCTCTTCAGCATCTGTGACCAGTGATGCTGTGCTCCTAAAGGGGTCAGGTGCTGAAGGTAGACATAGGATCAGATGCTTTTTAAGTTTCATGGCTGCAAATCTATGGTATGACCCTGATCACAGAGCACAAGCGAGCTGTCCTCAGCTACACAGGAGTCAGACATTCTCAGAGGCTATGTGAAGATCTATAGAGTGTCCTCATACATGTCATCATTATGCTCCTTCAATTGAGTGACTATTAGGGCCTCCACTGCATCTCCATGACAGAGTATTATCACAGAGTGTATGTGTGCTGCAATATGCCAAACTGCAATTAAACGTTCATAGATGCAATGTGAGGATGTATGGTGTCATCCTCACTGCATGTTGTCTTCATCCTTCACACATCTAGTAGCTATGAGGGCCTCCCAAGTGCATCTGCCTCATCTGGCCAGGGCGAGAGCCACATCCCTGTCATCATTGCCTTTGAGGACCTTCTCACCCTCATCCCTGTCAGCATCCTCCTCATCGGAAGAGACCTCCAACACCTCCATCTCCTCCTCAGGCAACTCACCTCCCTATTGCAGCACCAGGTTGCAAAGCATGCAGCAGATGACGACGATGCATGACGCCCTCTGTGGACTATATTGCAGGGCTCTACCAGACTGGTCCAGGCAACGGAACATCATTTGCAGCATCCCAATGGGCTGCTCCAGCAAGTTGCGAGTTGCTGCATGAGCCTCGTTATATCTTCGTTCTGCTGTAGCCTGAGGCCGCCGTATGGGTGTCATCAGCCACGTTCTCTGTAGGCAGGTCTTGTTCCCGAGGAGCCACCCCTGCAGCTTCTGTAGACTCTGGAAGACATCAGGGGTCTGTGACCAACTGAGAATGTGGGAGTCATGCACACTCCCTCGTGGGTAGACTGCAGGGTGCCTTGTGGTGGTCACACATCAGCTGCATATTCAGCGAATGGAATCCCTTGCAGTTGACATAGTTGACTGTGTGTTGTGATGGAGATCTGAGCACCACCTGAGTGCAGTCGATGGTACCCTGCATCTGTGGGAAAGCCAAGATCAGAGCAAATCCAATCAGTCTTGCATCCTGGCTGTCCTGGTCTGGGGCGAAATGCATAAAGTTGTGTGCCCTCGTGAAGATGACACCTTTGACTTCATGCATCCATTTGTGGGTAGAGGCTTGTGATATCCCACAGAGGTCACCTGTGGAGCCCTGAAAGGAGCAACTGCTGTAGAAATTGAACTCCACGGTCACTTTCATGGCCGCTGGCAGTGGATGCCCTCCATTTCCCAATGGCACCAAATCCTGCAGTAGCTGGCAGATGTGACTGACCAGTTCCCTAAACATGCAGACTTCGGTGAGACTGGTTCTTAGTCATCTGCAGGAATGAAAGGGAGCATCTATAGGCCCCAGGTATAGCTAGGCGCCGACCAGCAATGGCTTACTGTGGCTCTTCGGTGGCATGTGGGAGAGCCCAGCCGCCTCTTCTTCCAGAGAGTGCTGCTCCTCCCTCTGCCTCAGTCGCTCTCTTCTCAGTTGTCTTTGCTCTCTGCAAGTCATGAGGCATACAGCTAGGTGGCCAGACTGCATGATTCTGATGTACTCCTCCTGCAGGATTAAAGAGAGAGAGATGCATGGGTTACCATGGGTGTACTAAGTCTTGGTTAAATCTGAAGACCCCTTAGTGCATCCCGGAAAGTGCTGGCCATCACTTGGATGGCTAGAGACTAATGAGCTGCATGGCTGCCCGAAGTTCCACCCACCTCCACCCCGCTCCACCCAACTGATTGGAGGCAGCAATGGCCATTGGACTGCATGCTGTGCTCTCAGCTCAGGCACAGCCATTCTCCTAACCCATGCTGCAAGGCTGCACTGTTAGCTTAAACCATGGGGGACACCGGTCCAAACTGTGATGCTGATGTTGCAAGGGGCTGTGAGCATCCCCACCAGTGGCTGCTCCATGACCAGCTTTAGCAAGGAGATTGTACAACATGCCCAGTTGTCCAACTGTTCTGAAATCCACTAAAACTCTCATGACTTTGCAGCCTGTGCCCGAGGGGTGAAAACCTTTGGAGAACATGGTGGCACTTTGATGCCCCTGCGTTGCTTGAATGGGCAGAGAAGCTAGAGGCCCAACTCCAATCATATCAACATGGCTGCACCTGAAGTGCCTCAGCTACAGAGGAATGGTCACTTTATACAAGGTCTCCCTAATGCATGGCCACTTCCCTCGCTCAACCCCCAATCCCGCATGTGCTTGTGCACTACTTTCAACCACAGGGCAGCCCTTGCCTCCCCCTCCCACCCAATGCACCTCCACCACAGGGCAGTCCTTGCCCACCCCCCACTCCCCCAATGAACCTCAATCGCAGGACAGCCCTTGCCCCACTTAACGTACCTCAACCGCAGGGCAGTCCTTGCCTCGCCCACCAACCTTGAAGTTCAGCAGGTGACCTGGGTGACCGCTTTGCAATGTTACTGTGTACTCAGCTCCCGATTGCCCTCAAAGTGCAGTCTGCCAAGTGTACACCTTTTATATGCTGTTGTAAAGTACGTCAGTGTACAATCAGGTCGATGTGGCCAGACAATCCAGCGGGGCATGGGGGCACAATTCCAGCGTCGGGGCTTATAATGATATGCAGATGTATTACAATGAGGTTCCTGATGTCCAATGGTGGGAAACGATCACAGGACATTGCAAAACCAATTTTTGGCCTTCTAGCCATATTGTTCACTCACACTACTGACCTCACTCGACGCCAGGGGAGCACAGATAAATCTGTCCATCAATCCTGCTGACTCCACAAGAAAAGACAGAAATCATCTGTCAACACCTTTAGATTTTTTTTGGATTTTAAATAATTTACACACCCTCTCACTTTGTAACTTACTTCTGTGCATGTGTGTGTGAACACTTGAACGCATGTGTGAATGAAAGTTGGAGTATTTTTATCATTTTATTTAGATCCAATGTTAAGCACAATAACCATTATACCATTTGCTTTTTAAAAACTTACAAGAAAACCTGTCTGTGTGTCTCTTTTACAGACACAGCATTTAAACAGTTAAACACTCGCTGAATTGGCAAGCAAGTTCTTTCAAAAACACCTGTTGTGGCCAAACAATGAGTAGAAAGAGAAGAGTGTCAAATTCTACCATTTCTCACCTGACTGTAACAGGAGGAAAGGAGGAGTTCAACTTGTTTTATATTAATAACCAAAAGATAGCTGCACTTCAACAGGTAACATTCAAAACAAAGGAAGCGTGATCCTTTGCTCTACTTATGGAAATTGTATAGCTCATAGTTTTAAGATTAACAGCATTTCCAAAGTTATTAAGAAGTACTAATCCAATTTTCAGAAGGGATCTACAAAATGTTCAAAATTGTTTGCATAAATTGAGGAAGAGTTGTAAAAAAGTGTAGGGTAACATGAAACCAAACAGAAGTAGGATATAAATGCCTGTTAATGACATCGATTAGACATGTTTTAAGAAGTTGCAGATGTCTGAGTAAAATGAGTAACTGAAATTAAAAATGGCCCTACGATATATGAATAAGCTCATGACAAACTATAGATAATACAGAAGCCTCATCAGTGAAACAAATAACTAGGATCACATCATTCTAATGAATATTGCCTACTTTTAGCTATTAATGCCAGAAACCTATGGTACCCTGAAAGTACATAAATTGTTGGGCAATACTTCCTGAATGGATCTGAAGGGTTAAACTTTGACATACTTCACTAAATTTAAATTTAGTCAAAATTCATTTTTGATAAATAGCAATTAAGCATATTTCAATGCTTTCATATTTCATATTTCATTTTGTTATTTCCCTCCAATTAGTAGCTATAAATGAGAATCACTGCAAGTACAATATATTAAGCCAAATTGCCACAAATCTTTTTTTATCTGGTTACTCTAAAATTTATTTTAATTATGCAATTCAGAAAATGTGAGTTTCAATGATTCAAAGGTCTAGATCTTTCAAGAATAGAAAGAAACTGTTTAAATATGCACCAGTATCTTTCATGCCTAATTAAAGTATTTCCATCTGTTCCTATTTTTCCTCTGAATGTTGAGGTCATCCAAAGCCAGGTTCAGTGTCAGAGATGATTGACAGCCAATCTGCTTTGACACTGATGAATGCCTGTCTATTGGGATTAAGGGCAGAATAAGGTCAGGACCTACTCTGATCCCAATTTGGAGGCAGTTCCTCTCAATATTACAGGAAATACTCCTATAATTACCTTATTTCTCTGAACAAAATAAAAATATTGATACCTATAACAATTAAATATGTTCCATATAAATGCTGGGGGCCCCAAGATTGATCCCCACTATTAACAATCTTCCAAAGCATTAACTACAACTTCCTGCCAACAGGAATATAACCAACTCCCCATTCATTATAACAGCTCCTCAAATGATGCTACAAAATTCTATCTCATACAGTAACTCATTATGGGCACCTTATCTAAGACCTTTTGGAAGCCAAGTGGGTAATGTCTACCAGGATCCCTTAGCCATTAACCTGGCAACTTCCTCAAAAAAATCTCACACATAAGTTAGACATGCTCTTTCCAGCAACTATGTTCAGTGCCTGTGATGATACCTTCCCCATCCAGGTGATCAGAGAGAGTGTGGTAATCTGAGATGCAATGCACCTTTAAGAGAATGTGAGCAGGTTGACCATGTGACTATAAGACCAATAGCTGTGTAGCGTGGGCTACCATGTTAATGCTACTCTAGATTAGGGTCAGGTTGGAGAAACACACATCATGTTAGTGCTCTGTTGTCTGTGTAAATAAATAACATGTGCTTCACCTCATATTGGTCTCTGCGTCTACAGTATATTGTTATCAGTTCATCCGCTGACAGATAAGCATGCAACTGGTTTGCAAGCAAAGCGACCCCATGGTAGAACATAACAACTGGCAAGGAGGAAAAACACAACCAGTCAACGACACCAAAGAAAGCCGAGAAAACTCAACTGAAGTGAAACAGCCATGTCCTGCAGGCCAATTGTCAATACAGCCCTCAACATAGTCGTCAAAGTTATCTCCCTTCAGTATGCCACAATGTGGCCTCGTCGAACCGTTTGATCAGACCACTGATGACCGGTCACATTATGTTGAACGCCTCGCGTTTTTCTTTTTGGTCAATGACATATTGGGGGAGGAGAAGAGGCGGGCGATCTTCTTATCGACATGTGGCAGTAAAACATGTGGCCTAATGTGTAGTTTAACGGCACCCAACACCCCAGATCCCAAGAGCTATGATGATTTGGTGAATCTTGCGAAAAGTCACTTTCAGCTGAAACCCTCAGTAACAATGAAGCATTTTAAATTCAATTTGAGGTGTTGCGCCCCTGGAGAGACAGTTGCTTGCTATGTAGCAGCCTTAAAACAACTCACAGAGCCCTGGGAATTCGGGATGTCGATTAATGACGTGTTAAGGGACCGATTAGTATGTGGGATTAACGAAGACACCATTCAAAGAATGTTGTTGTCAGAAACAAATTTAGATTTCAGCAAGGCACTGGAGTTGGCACTTGCAATGGAGAGCGCAGTCAGGGGTTCAGAAGCAATCAAGGGAGCACAAACTGGGGCCGTCCTTCACGTCGGGAGGGAGGCACCGGTTCGAAATGGTGCAGAAGCGCCAGGCTTCATGGAGACGCAGGAAACAGCTGCCATTAACAGACCAGCAAAAAGCAATGTTTTAATGGATAAAAACCACATTAATAATAGCAGAAATGGAACCAGACAACCTGCAAACGAGCAACAATTTAAAAGAACCGAGTGTTTCTACTGCCATCACGATGGGCACCTTATGCGATATTGCAAAGACAGATTGAGGCAAAATTTCAAACAAAAAGGCAGAAATTGTGAAATTCATATAACAGAGGAACCAGAAGAAATGGAGTCAGGTATTTACTCGCTACACAACTTAAAAATGGGTAAAACGGAGCCAACCTACCAGACAGTGAAATTCAACAGAAAATCCATCCGAATGGAGGTGGATACAGGGGCATCCATGACAGTCACAAGGGAACACATGTTTAAGTATCTGAACGGAGGAGACCTCTCACTACATCTGGAAAATTCAGATGCTAAATTAAAGGCATATACCGGCGAAGACATACAATTAAGAGGCATACGCAATCTTCCAGTGCAGTATGGAAGCCAATCTGCTAGCATACCCCAAATGGCGATAGCAGGCAAAGGACTGAGTCTCCACAGAAGAAATTGGTTAAGTGAATTCAAGCTTGAGAGACTACTGAGATCTCAATCAGTAGCAGGAAATGTAACTGTTTGATAAAAGGAGTATGTAAAGATTCAATAGGGGTGACGGTTCAGGACAGAGTTCGAGTTGAAGTCAGTAACCTCCAAAAAGATAAAGAAAACCTGCAGAAAGACTTTTGCATAATGCAATATTCCCTCAGATCCCAATTTGTACCACTAAAAAGATATGAGGAAGAACAGGAAGAATTCAGCATATCTCTCGCCGAGATGAAGAATCAATTAGCTGAGAAAAAACACAGCAATGCTTAACTCTCCAGGAAACAACTAACAAATATAAAAAAGAAATGGAAGAGCTGAAGAACCAGCTACTTGAAAGCCAAGAAGCTTTAAAAATAGAGACCCCTGAGTTTTCAGAGCAGCTGATAGATCAGGAAATGCTGGGAGACTCAACCACCGAGTTCACTCAAATTGAGCTCATACCTGAGCCTAGTCTGGCCAATAGGGAAATTGAAAAGAAAGCCAAGATTAAAGCCAGCGCTGCCAAGCAGAAAACCCATCAAAAGAAGACAAGTAGAAAGAGAAAGTGGAATTACTGACAAGGCCCTGGGTTTTTTTTTTACACGACAGGCAGCTAATCATTCCATGTTGAATTTAACCTTGCCCAACATCCTAATTCTCAGAACCTGCCTGACAGTTGCCCTTCGTATTATTGAAATAGGGGGTGGGGGGCGGGGGGAAGGGGCAGCAGCAGGAGTGCATGCGAGGAGGTCCGAAAGAGAGTGAAAACATTCCCGTTGGATCCTACACCACAGGTAGAAGGAACTCCCCTTGGTTTGGATGTCCTGTAGGATCGTACACCCCGAGAGAGTCAAAGAGGCAAACTTACAGGTTTCTACTTGGAAAGCCTAGTGGATAGATAATTCCTGAGAGGGAGGCCTCAGATAAACCATCCGAAGTCATAGAACTACGACGGTCAACACATTTAAAAAAGCCTCCAGAGATACTGAATTTGTAAGTAGTTTATTTATGTAAGTAGTTAATATATTGTAAAATGTACTTTCAATTAAAGGGGAAGGGATGTGGTCATACAACTTTAAGAGAATGTGAGCAGATTGATCGAGTGACTATACGATCCAATAACTGTCTAGTCGGGCTATAATGATAATGATAGTCTAGAGTAGGGTTTGGTTGGAGAAGCACACATCATGTTAATATTCTGTTGCCTGTGCATATAAATAGCATGTGCTTCACCTCACATTGGTCTCTGCGTCCGCAGTATATTGTTATCAGCTCGCCCACCGACAGGTAAGTGTGCAGCTGGTTTGCAGGCAAAGCAACCCTGCAGTAGAACATAACAGAGAGCAAGTCTCATGATCTAGCATCATATCTATGATTGACACCTGACTTAAGGGCCTGAAGTTCCCTCAATCTAAATTGTCACCCTTTTTAAAAATCGGCACCACCTGAACATCTTTGTAATCCAAACAAGTAATCCCTGACTCTGGTGAGCTATTGAAGATCATGCTTGCAAATCGCAAGCTGCAGCTCCTGAATCATCCTTGGTTGCTTGTCATCCAAATGCACAGCATGATTTACTTGTAGACATGTTCATCATTTATTGTCATATTCCCACTAATCCTGTTGAAAGCACAACCCATGTCTGACATTGCCCACAGGACTCTAAACTGATGTAAGGTGATCACCTCTGCCACACCCCTACATTCTTGAAAGTGCCTTACGATGTCTCAGTGGTCCAAGGAAAATCTTTAATGGCCCTTTGACTCCTAGCACCATAAAAAAAAGTCTTTATCATCACTTCTAAAATTATCAACGATCTCCATTCCTGTTAATCTTTAGCTGCTCCAAAAGTTTCTCTTATTACTCTTAATTGTGCATAAAATTGATTCTATTTTCTCGAGTTGTTTTCCCATAACCAGTAGAAGTATTTTTGTTTTGAACTAATTTGTAGTTACACGTTTCTGATTAGCTGTTTTGATTTTGATTTAATTTTGCTATCTGTCACTTTAGTAATTCTTGGGACGGCGCAGCACCACCTGGTCCAACAAAGGGCGCAAGTTATTCTGAGGCTCAGCAACTCAACAGCGAGGTGGAACAGGCAGCGGCAGAGGAAGGAGAAAGAAGCCAAACCAGGACTGCGGTTTCCATCCCCCTGCGCAACAATGTGCCTGCCCTGCGGAAGAACATGGGAATCCAGAATTGGGATCCTCAGACATCTGAAGTCTAACCAAGCCTGATGGGCGTCACCTCAATTCCAAGGGACCACCGACGCCGACAACGAATACTTGGGGCGTACAGGCTTCTTTTAACTTGAGGGTGGTTTTTAAAACTACCCATTTATTCTCAGTAATTGCTTCCTTATCGAATAGGGCCATCCAATCAACTTTTTCTAAGCCTTTAGCCCGTTTATTGAAATAGCGCTCTTGAAGTCAGGACCAGCATTAAATTTTTAATAGCCTTTGCTCAGTTAATAGGATACAATCTAATTATTTTATGATCTCTGCTGTGCAGGTGTTTCCCACATGAAGCTGTGATACAGCTGCAGGGTCAGTACTAAAAACTAGCTCCTGAATTTGAGAGCTCTACTTTCGTCACCAGCATGTTAAATTAAAAAGCAATCATATCCACACGTTTCAATTCTTTTACCCACACTTGATGGTTCACCATTCTTCCATTTTATACCATGGCTTAATCTAGAGGCTGTAACATTGTGTGACGAAATGGTTTATGTAGTCCCTGTCCTGGAGATTTAGAAGAGGTATCAATTAGAATTGATTATATTCAGTTACTTTTTTTTTATTCATTCACAGGATGTGGGCTTCGCGGGCTGGGCCAGCATTTATTGCCCGTCCCTAGTTTCCCTGTTGATCTAACAACCTTGGTGTCCATTTTAACTTTGGGCAATGCATTGCCTTCATTGGAAATGAGATGAAAATCTGGAGACAAAAACAAAAGATGCTGGAAAAACTCAGCAGGTCTGACAGCATCTGTGGGGGAAAAAAGACAGAGTTAATGCTTCGAGTCCGTATGACTCTTCTTCAGAGCCTGAAAACCAGGAGAGATGTACAACAAGTGGCTGAGTCAATATTACCCAGCATGATTTACCAGAGCAATTAGATTTTCTTGAGCAATTAGGGATGCACCTCTTCCCTCTGGCCGAGTTGGTATTCCTGAAACACTTATAAGCTTTGAGATGACATCCTGCCCTTTCGACTATATGAAGCCACATTTCCAAGATACCAACATCTAAACTCTTCAGTGGGGCATGGGCTGAAATTCTACAAATTTATTTCAATTTGGATTTGGATGAGAGCCTATCTGTTAGCTAAATTAAGCTGGTTTCTCTTTGTGTCCTTGTCCCTTGGCTATAGAATAGCTGTGTGTTTCATTAAGATTGCTTACCCTGCAGGAGCCAGTCACAGTATTGTCATTCAGATCATTTGAATGTTTGCTATTGTTTTGATCAACATTCCCAGCTAAAATCTGGGCTCCTCCAATGATTAAGGTGGATGTCATCCTTCAAAAAAAGCTTGCCTTTTTAAAGGAAAGTACTCCAGTTGTCTACTTTTCCCTCATGCACAGGAGCTGGATGTTAAAACTGATAATGTGACTACACCTCTCCAAAGAGCTTCTCGTCACTAACAGTGGGATTGGGATGCTCATCTCTGCTCCTTTAACTTTACCTGACCTGTGTAAACCATTGCATTTTATCCGCAGGATGAGAAGGAGGTCTAACATTGCAACCAAAAAGCCAGAAGCATGGATACATCTGCAGTGGGTTTAACTTAGCCACCTCATTACCATTTTACTTTTGGGTTTTCCATTTACCATCCAACCAGTGACAATAGATATGGTGAGGACCTACTTGATGCGATTTCAACTCCAGTATTTAAAGCGACAATGTAAAGATGCGATTAGGAGACACTGGAGTTCAAGAGAAGAAGGGAGGAACTTGAGGAATGCAAGTGAAATGTGCAAAGGTTGTGCCCTGTTTACCAACGCCTCCCTGAATGTGTTGTTGAGAGCTGTTTGGAGCTGGAGGCAGATACTAATCCTCAGCAATGGCGGGAAGAAACCTGTGACAAAGACCAAAAAGGTATGGTTGGAGTTGGCCGAGGAGGTCAGCAGCAGGACCATAGTGCCATGCTCCTGAATGCAGTGCAGGAACTGCTTTAATAACCTAATCAGGTCACAAAATGTAAATTCAGTGAAACATTCACTTTCCCTGATGTGCCTATGAAGCCAACTCATCACTCTACCTTCTCAAATCACTTAACCATAACACACCTCATACCCACTGACCTTGAAAGTGCACCCATTCCTCTCCATCTACTTCCAATTCCTCACTTCCCCATCTATCCATCCACCGACACTCATTCTCTTCCTTATTCATGCCTTTCTCTGATACTTACTCATCAAATGCTTGTCATATATTAAATGAATATGTGATATTGAACTCATTCATAAATCTATTCTCTCCCTCGTTGCAGGAGAAGAGAGCACAGAACATGAGGGAGAGGCAAAGAACTGGACATGACCCTCCAGCGATCTCGTAACTCACAAGTGTAGAGGAGGAGGTGCTAGAGATCATCAGAGTCTTGGTACACCTGACTATCAGAGGTGAAGAGCCCCCAGCTACCTGGTGACACAATGGAATACCGGAGAGCCACATGTCATAGACCACTCGTCACGCTGACTTGATGCCAAAGGCGAGTGAAATATAATCATGTTCAGAATGAAAAGTTGCAACATTCTTTCCTTGCCTGTATTCATTCAAGTCTTTTACTTCTCAAAGGATCTCCACTCATGCAGTAGTTCATGAGGTCATGGATGATGATTCCTCAGAGGAGCCCAACCATTCTAAGGGTGCACCATCACAGGATTCATGCAGGCATTAACCAGCTCAGATACTCAAACTTTTGGTGGGACTAGTAAGAGAGATATTAGGGTTTTTACGAGATGGCTTGTACTTCACAAGTGAGAAAGAACAGATGGCAGGGCCAGAGTAGCAATGAAAAGTCTGTAGCACAGGAAATGTTCAACCGTTTCTCAGCTAGACACAGCTGCTGTTATCCCAAAGGTTAGCGATGAAGAGGATAACATTGAGCAGCAGCAGACAATGTGTAATGTACTGACAGGCCTTCCAAGCACACTGTCCACGATTACAGAGAGATTGGAGGAGTCCACCTCAAGAATGAAGGGGTCCATGTAACATGGCAGTGTAATGATGTTTTCTTCCATCGATAGATTGGTCAACTGCATGGAGCATTAAACATGGCAAGCATATATGCCTATGCAAGCCTTGAGCAAGGGTTTGCAGACTCTGTATCCAACTTTAAGTAGGATGGCAAATACCATAATCTTGGCCCAGCAGCACCCTGCTCATTTGCAGCAAAGTACTTCTCCAGCACAATGGTAGCAGTGAAGTGTGGCTGGTCAAGGAAAAAGATGATGGTGAGAGGAGACATGGAAATGGGAATTCCACTCCAAGTGCTCCCAGTTCTCACCCGTTACCACCCTTCTCCCCCCCTCTAGTCAGTATCCAACATGCCACCTCATATTCCAATGGCCAAGTCTGCCCACAATTGAGCAGTCTTTGTGGGATCCTCACAGGCTCCGAAACCTAGAGAATGTCAGCCAAGAGCACCTCAGCAGTCAGACCGTGATTTGAGCAGCCTGCACCCACCTCTGCTGAAGTCACAGGGATAGCACCGGCAGAAGATCTAGATAAAGGAAAAGTAAAGATCTGTAGCGGTACAAGGATATGCACATATGCAATGTCCTAGACATCATCATGTTGTTAAGTTTCTGTTCTTTACATGAACCACACAAATATTATTATTTTGCACCACTTGCCCATCTTTCCCATTCTTGACTACTGGCTGGCAATGTGGCCCCTTAAGTTGTTTGATAAGAATAGGAAGGCATCAATTGACAGCAACCACCGGTGGTGCGTAAAAGAGGTGGATGTTTGTAGGTTTGCTATGTGCTGCTGGCATTGAGATTTGGGTGAGGGGGCTGAGAATGTGTGGTTGTTGTACTGGGTTATGAGATGGATTCCCAGTGGAATCTAAGGGAATCTTGCAATAACCAGGGCATCCCTGGCATCCAGGCAGCAATGCCCACATCTGGTGGTGCCTTGCCCTCACCTATCACCTTCCTCTTCCTTGTCTTTCTCCTCTTACTCATCTTTTCCCTTATCTTCTTCTTTGGAATCGTCTGAGGAGTATCTGTGCTCTGTGTCTTGGTCCTACTATAGATCCAAACCTTGCTGCTGCACAATGCTGTGCAGGGCACAACACACCAAGACCATCCTGGAGACTCTGGCTGGTGCATACTGAAGAACGCCTCCATCTCCGTTTAGACACCTGAAGCACATCTTCAGCATGCTGATGGCTAATTCAACGACACAACTGGTGCTGCTATGGCATTGGTTGTAACGTTAGTAGGCCTCACTCCCTGGTTTTCTGAGTGGCATGACCAACCAGGTTTTCAGTGGGTATCAACTCATTGACCTGCTTCTATGTGCCAAGATATCAGGGAGATTGGGCTGCTGTAGGCGAACAGCCTCATGGCAGTTGCCCAGAATCTTATGCATGTCTTCATAAAAATCTTTTTGTAGTTGATGCACGTTGATGGAATACAAGCTCTTGCGGTTGACAAACACTCCTCGGTGATTTGAGGATGCCCTGATTGCCTTGAGGAAGGGGTCAGCAGCAAAAAATGTTGAGGGAGCTGGTAGCTTTGACAACCACTGGTAAAGCTTGGCTGCCAGGTCCAGCTGGCAGCAGGTCATGTTCCAGTGGGCTGCAAATGTCTGCTGCCCACCTGACGCAACAACCTGAGCCTCCTGAGACACTGATGCCCTGGCATGTAAAGGAAACTAAACCACTGCCTGCAGAGCCTGCGTGCTGGATGTGGCCTCCTGCAAGATGCACCTTGCTGCTAGTCACCTCTATCCTGTGCAGCTGCAGCTCTGCAAGGAGCAGGCTGCTCCTGATGCTGTTGCTGCTGCTGTTACTTGTCATACTGGTCCTCATCTAAGACAGCATAAGCAGCACCCAACCTGATCTAATGGATCATATCGTATAGAGGAAACCTCCCAAATGTAGAAAGTCAGACCTCAGCAAAAGTCCTGTGAACAAACCCTTTCCAACGAGCAGATAAGAAAGCAGCTTTGAGTACTGAGTATGTAGTACCATAACATTCTGAGATTGACTGATTCCCTCAATCGCTGCTGAGATCTCACCTTGCTTAGGAAGCTCGAGAAACTATGGGTTGAATTTTCCCAAGCATCCTGATGGTGGGCTTGGAGGTGGAAGGCCAGGAAAATAGGGGGAGATGCATCGGACCAGCTCCTCAAACTGTTCCCGCTGCCATTGAAGTTTCTCATGGTGGGGTTGGGGCTCAGAACAGCTGCCCACAGCCAATTAAACCAACTATGGGCCAAATTAGCCTCAATTGTGTTGCCACACCAGCATTTTGCCACTGGCTTATCAGTCGCAATGGAGGGAGGATCCATGCCCCATAGATGGGGCTCCCACCAGGTAAGGCCACAGCTACGGCCCCAGCAACCAACTCAGGGGGGATTTCCCCTCCACTTTGAAGGGATCTATTGGCTCTGCTCTCAGTAATATTTATGCTAAATGCATGCTCCCCAGGGCGCTATATGGAATTCAGTGAGACTTAGCAGTGCCCACCTGTGCCAGTGGGACTGCTGAAGTTACAGAGCTACCGGCTCTCTGATTGGGCCAGCAGGATCAGAAGCCCACCTGTCCTCCTATTAAGGGCAGTGAACATAGAGAGGCCTGTTCAGAGACTGCCTCCAGGAAGACTGCACCATTGGACATGTTTCCAGTAATTGCTGGCTCAGGGCCTCTGTATGATCCTGACACCTATGGCCTGAAATCTGTGAGAAAATCCAGCCTCATGAAGCACAAATAAATCTGAAAGGCCTGTGTCAATATTGCTTCAATTGAGTGATTAACAAACATAAATTACCAGCCGCCTCTCCTGAGTGCAGCCCAGAGGTATTATCCATTTCACTAGCTATGACCACACATGATCCTCCCCGTGCCCCCACCCCCACCCCACCGTGCATCACCCTCCACCATCTCCCAAAGTGCTCCTCAATTTTATAATTCCCCAAACTCTTGTAGGCTGTTAAAATAAGCCACTTGCCTGCCGTTGGATTGGGTAGATTTCAATTTTAACCTGTTCTCCCGAGCAGGTGGTAAGGACACCTGCCCAAAGTCAACAGGTCCTTTTTACCATATCCATGGAAGTTGTTTATGACATCATCAGGGCTCAGTTGCAAGATTTACTAAAAGGCCTAGTAAGGAAATGACAGTGAATCACCTGACATGTCAGCCCAAAAAGGGATTGGATCAGAGCTAGATGACACCCATAAATACTGTGGCTCCAAGAACATGTCAGGGTCTGTGGATTCTGCACCTCCTGACTCCCCACAGCCTGTTCACCCTCACAAGTGTTATGACCACAGCCGGTGTTAATTGCTGCACAAACCAAATCCCAGAGGGAAATTTGATTTAGGGGCCATACCCCTTCTATTTTATTCTAGAAATGAGAAGAAGACATACCAATCCCAGCAGCAAGAAGTCCAGTAATACTTCTGGGATTTTAAAATTTATAAGTAAAAGTTTTATTAACAAGAATAAAAGAGAACACAAGATTACAGTCGCACAATTAAGGTTTGTCTTACAGCACATTTTCCCAAAAAGACTCTCTACTTGGTCAGACCCACAAGTAATCACCCTCCAGGCAATATTCCCTTATAGATGTTTAACTATAAAAATCCAGTAATATTACCCAAGGCAAACTGCTGTAGCATCAATAAAGGCATGCCACATGACCTGTAACTCCTTTCTACTCTGCTGTGGAAACCCAAACTTCAGAGTAGAGCTGCTTTTTGCAGCCCAGGACTTTTTTGGCTTGATGGTTGATTCAAACGGCATCCTTTCCCAGCCCAGAGCTCCAGCTGCTAAATCTCACCAACTCCAGCCCAACAGCCACCACAGGTCAAATAACTCCCTTAAGCTCTCCATGATAACTCTAAAGTACCTTTTTTTGCCTTTCACCTCCAATTCCATTGTTCTCACACACCTCCTTGAAACTCAAATCCTTCCAAATATAAAACTTTTCATGTTTCCATCTTGTCTTTGCTTTCTGGTTAAAAATATAATGTCCCCACTTCTGTTTACATATGAAACTCCTGCAAGGTGCAAACTTGTTTCTTTCTACCTCTGAACTCCATTTGATATTCAAACAAAGTCTCCACTTATCTTAAAATGCAAATGATAGGTCTAACCTATTCAGTTGTACCTCAAACCTACCGCCTTTATTGTTTTCATGTTTTAAGCCCCCCAGACAACCTAACTCCCATTCATCTTTGCACAGCTTAATTAAGTCTTTCACACCCACATGCACACACACACAGTCTACCTTGAAGAAGTTCTGTTCGTCTCTGTGACAAGATTTCCGTATCTCTCTTTTGCCTTGCTCACCTTCCTTGCTTTCCATTTCTCTCCTGGTGTTTGACAAGGTGTTTACGAAAACCATCTTTCACAGCCATATCTCCTTTCTCAGTGACTGTCTCCGTCTCTGATTTACCCCACATGGATTTCAACTGAAATTCCACCCCTCATGTTTCGAACCCACGCAGGATTACAGGTATCTCCGGGACATAAAACATTTCTCAGACTGCTGTTCCCGTCACATTCTGAGATCCACACTCAGTGCCATGTGCTGCCATATGAACACACTCGACCTCTCCCTCCAGCAGCACCGCCGTACCCTTTATCAAAGCTGCGCGTGCCCCCAATTTCATTTTATTCTTCGTCTCATCCGACGCCTCAACAAGAAACTTTTTCTCTTTCTCTCAAATGCTAAGGAACGCAAGCTCCAGCAACTCATTGACACCAACACCCATCTAGGACCCTCCACCCCTGCCTGTCCCTCCGTCCCCACCCCATCATCCAATCCCAGCCCCGGCCGTGTATTCACTATACCTCCTGACCTTCCCCTCTCCGACGCTGAACATTCAGTGCTCAGCAAAGGATTTAGTTTCATACCCTTACGCCCTCACCTCAATGAATTTCGGGCTCGGCACGATGCTGAACTCTTCTTCCGCCGTCTTCGTCTCCGTGCTCACTTCTTTGGGCAGCAGTTGTCTCCTTGTTCAACGGATCCTTTCACCCACCTCCAATATTCTCCCTCCACCTGGACCCCTCCCTCTGGATTCTTACCTTCTCTTGATCTTTTCATTGAGAACTGTCGGCGCGACATTAGTCGTCTCAATTTCTCTGCTCCTCTCACCCATTCTATTCTCTCTCTTTCTGAACTTACTGCACTCCGTTCTCTCAGGTCCAACCCTGACATTGTCATCAAACCCGCTGACAAGGGTGGTGCTGTTGTTGTCTGGCGCACTGACCTCTACCTCGTGGAGGCTGAGCGTCAACTCGCAGACACTTCCTCCTACCTCTCCCTGGACCATGACCCCATCACTGAACATCAAGCCATTGTTTCCAGGACTGTCACTGACCTCATCTCCTCTGGGGATCTTCCTCCCACAGCTTCCAACCCGATAGTCGCCCAACCTTGGACGGCCCGCTTCTACCTCCTACCAAAAATCCACAAACAGAACTGTCCCGGTAGACTGATCGTGTGAGCTTGCTCCTGCCCCACAGAACTCATTTCTCGTCATCTTGACTCCCTTCTCTCTCCCCTTGTCCAGTCCCTCCCCACCTACATCCGTGATTCCTTTGACACCTTACGTCACATCGACAATTTCCAGTTCCCTGGCCCCAACCGCTTCCTCTTCACCATGGACGTCCAATCCCTCTACACCTCCATCCCCCACCAGGATGGTCTGAGGGCCCTTAGCTTCTTCCTCGATCAGAGGCCCGAACAATCCCCATCCACCACTACTCTCCTCCGTCTGGCTGAACTTGTTCTCACGCTGAACAATTTCTCCTTCAACTCCTCTCACTTCCTCCAAATAAAAGGTGTGGCTATGGGTAACCGCATGGGCCCCAGCTATGCCTGTCTCTTTATGGGGTATGTGGAACATTCCTTGTTCCAGTCCTACTCCGGCCCCCTTCCACAACTCTTTCTCCGGTACATCGATGATTACTTCGGTGCTGCTTCATGCTCTCGTCGGGACTTGGAAAAATTTATTAATTTTGCTTCCAATCTCCACCCCTCCTTTTCATGTGGTCCATCTCTGACACTTCCCTTCCCTTCCTTGACCTCTCTGTCTCAATTTCTGGTGATAGACTGTCCACCAATAGCCATTACAAGCCTACCGACTCTCACAGCGACCTCGACTACAGCTCCTCACACCCCGCTTCCTGTAAGGACTCCATCCCATTCTCTCAGTTCCTTCGCCTCCGTCGCATCTGTTCCGATGATGCTACCTTCAAAAACAGTTCCTCTGACATGTCCTCCTTCTTCCTTAACCGAGGTTTTCCACCCACGGTAGTTGACAGGGTCCTCAACCGTGTCCAGCCCATCTCCCGCGCATCCGCCCTCATACCTTCTCCTCCCTCCCAGAAACATGATAGGGTCCCCCTTGTCCTCACTTATCACCCCACAAGCCTCCGCATTCAAAGGATCATCCTCTGCCATTTCCGCCAAATCCAGCATGATGCCACCACCAAACACATCCTCCCTTCAACACCCCCGGCGGCATTCCATAGGGATCATTCCCTCCGGGACACCCTGGTCCACTCCTCCATCACCCCCTACTCCTCAATCCCCACCTATGGCACCTCCCCATGCCCACGCAAAAGATGCAACACCTGCCCCTTCACTTCCTCTCTCCTCACCGTCCAAGGGCCCAAACACTCCTTTCAAGTGAAGCAGCATTTCCCCCAACTTAGTCTATTGTATTCGTTGCTCCCAAAGCGGTCTCCTCTATATTGGAGAGACCAAACGTAAACTGTGCGACCGCTTTGCAGAACACCTGTGGTCTGTCCGCAAGAATGATCCAAACCTCCCTGTCGCTTGCCATTTTAACACTCCACCCTGCTCTCTTGCCCACATGTCTGTCCTTGGCTTGCTGCATTGTTCCAGTGAAGCCCAACGCAAAGTGGAGGAACAGCACCTCATCTTCCGACTAGGCACTTTACAGCCTTCCGGACTGAATATTGAATTCAACAACTTTCGGTCTTGAACTCCCTCCTCCATCCCCACCCCCTTTCTGTTTCTTCCCCCTTCCTTTTGTTTTTTCCAATAAATTATGTAGATTTTTCTTTTCCCACCTATTTCCATTATTTTTAAGTATTTTTTAAATCTTTTATGCTCCCCCACCCCTACTAGAGCTATACCTTGAGTGCCCTACCATCCATTCTTAATTAGCACATTCGTTTAGATAATATCACCAACTTTAACACCTCTGTGTTCTTTTGTCTGTGACATCTTTTGATGATCTGTTCCTATCACTGCTTGTTTGTCCCGACAACAACACCACCCCCCTCCACTTCTCCACCCCCACCCCTCACCTTAAACCAGCTTATATTTCACCCCTTCCTTGGATTCACCTAGTTCTGTTGAAGGGTCATGAGGACTCGAAACGTCAACTCTTTTCTTCTCCGCCGATGCTGCCAGACCTGCTGAGTTTTTCCAGGTAATTCTGTTTATGTCTTGCTTCTTCATAGAATACTCCCCAAAAATATTTTTAAAAATAACATCCATTTCTTACGCAAGGCACAAGTCAAGGGTGTGATGGAATACTCTCCATTTGCTTGGATGAGTACAGCTCCAAGAACATTTAAGAAGCTTGACACCATGCAAGGCAAAGCAGCCCACTTGACTGACACCCCATTCACCACCTTCAACATTCACTCCCTCCACCAACATTGCACAGTGGCAGCTGTGTGTACCATCTACAAGATGCACTGCAGCAGCTCACCAAGGTTCCTTCAACAGCACCTTCCAAGCCTGCAACATCTGCCACCTAGAAGGACAAGGGCAGGAGATATAGGGGAACACCACCACCAGCAGGGTCCCTCCAAGACACACTCCACCCTGACTTGGAATTATATCGCCGTTCCTTCACTGTGACTGGGTCAAAATCCTGGAACTCCCTTCCAAACAGCACTGTGGGTGTGCCTACACCACATGGGCTGCAGCAGTTCAGGAAGCTGGCTCAGCACCACCTTCTCAAGGACAATTAGGGATGAGCAATAAATGTTGCCCCAGCCAGCGATACCCACATCCTGTGAAAGCGTTTTTAAAAATGAGTTTGTATTTTTTTATTTACTTCGGGGCCAGAAGAGCAGGAATTCTCCCTTAGGCCTCTTTGCCTCAATGCTTCCTCATGCCAGTTCCCTTCCTCATCACCCTTACCCCGACCCAACTGCCGATAACTGCTGATGAGTGGCCTCCGCCACATGACTTTGCATTATTCCTTGTCTAGGATGGATTAAAATACCCTGCATGGGCTTCTTTTCTACCCCAAAATTGTGAGCAGAAGTGAAAACCCCTCCACCAAATCTGGTTGCACAAATTTACCCAGCATTCCCGATGACCACACACTGTTTAAAACTACCTGGAACAGTGATTTAGTTTTGACGAGGCGCAAAAATATTAAAATAATTTTGATAATTTATCCCAGAAATCGGATGGGTGATTTTGGTAGTGAGCCTACCTGAAAAAGAAAATCTTGTGCTATTGGGACCGATTTGAACTCTGTGCGAGTGAATGGGTTTTGAATGAGTTAAAATCTTGCTCATTTTTTTAAAAAAACCATCACAGCTTCCAATGTGTGCAAACAGTTTATTTAAAACTTTAAATTGGTTTGGAAAAAGTCTCAAGAAACCGCACCCGGGAGAGGGGGTGCACAAGGTGCCAAACACCAGGGCCCATGCCTTTGGAAGGGCCTGGGCTCTCAGCTTTTGCATGACCGGCAGCATCACCCATCTCTCAAGTGGCCGGCTCACACCTCAGTGTGCTCACAACAAACGTGCAATGGGTACTCCACTCAGGGACAAAGTGCTGTAGCGTTAGGGATTATTGGAGCTAAATCCGGGGTTTACTTTTTATTCTTTCTTGGGATGTGGGCGTCGTTGGATGGGCCAGCATTTTTATTGCCATTCCTAATTGCCCTTGAGAAGGCGGTGGTGAGCTGCCTTCATGAACCGCTCCAGTCCGTGTGGTGCAGGTACACCCACAGTGCAGTTAGGAAGGGAGTTCCAGGATTTTGACTCAGCGACAGTGAAGGAACGGCGATGTAGTTCAAAGTCAGGATGGTGTGTGGTTTGGAGGGGAACTTTTAGGTGGTGTTCCCATGTACCCACTGCCCTTGTCCTTCTCAGTGGTAGAGATCACGAGTTTGGAATGTGCCGTCAAAGGTGCCTTGGTGAGTTGCTGCAGTGCATCTTGTAGATGGTACACACTACTGCCACTGTGTATTGGTGGTAGAGTGAGTGGGTGTTGAAGGTGGTAGATGGGGTGCCAGTCAAGAGGGCTGCTTTGTCCTGGATGGCGTCGAGCTTCTTGAGTGTTGTTGGAACTGCAACTGGAATACTCTTCAGGCAAGTGGAGAGTATTCCATCATACTCTACACTTGTGCCTTATAAATAGTGCACAGGTTTTGGGGAGTCAGGAAGTGAGATACTTGCTGCAGAATTCCCAGCCTCTGACATGATCCTGTAGCCACAGTATTTATATGGCTGGTCCAGCTATGTTTCTGGTCAATGTGATAGCTCCCAGGATGTTGATAGTGGTGGGTTCAGTGATGGAAATGCCATTGAACATCAGGGGGTGATGGTTGGATTCTCTCTTGTTGGAGATGGTCATTGCCTGGCACTTGTGTGATGCAAATGTTACTTGCCACTTACCAGCTCAAGCCTGGATGTTGTCCAGGTCTTGCTGCATATGGGCATGCACTGCTTCAGTATCTGAGGAGTCGTGAATGGTGCTGAACATTGTGCAATCATCAGCAAATATCCCCACTTCTGAACTTATGATGGAAGGAAGGTCATTGATGAAGCAGCTGAAGATGGTTGGGCCTAGGACACTACCCTGAAGAACTCCTGCAGTGATGTCCTGGAGCTGAGATGACAACACCCACAACCAACTTCCTTTGTGCTAGAACAACCAGTCGAGAGTTTTCCCCTGATTCCCATTGATTCAGTTTTGCCAGGGGTCTTTGATGTCAGACTTGGTCAAATGCTGCCTTGATATTAAGGTCAGTAACTCTCACCTCACCTCTTGAGTTCAACTCTTTTGTCCATGTTTGGACTAAGGCTGTAATAAGGTCAGGAGCTGAGTGGCCCTGGCGGAACTCAAATTGAGTGTCAGTGAGCAGGTCATTGCTGAATAAGTGCCACTGGATAGCACTGTTGCTGACACTTTCCATCACTTTGCTGATGATCAAGAATAGACAGATGGGGGAGTAATTGGCCGGGTTGGATTTGTCCTGCTTTTGCACACAAGACATAGCTGAGCAGCTTTCCACATTGCTGGGTAGATGTCAGTGTTGTAGCTATACTGGAACAGCTTGGCTAAGAGTGCAGCTAGTTCTGGAGCACAAGTCTTCAATACTATTGCCCGAATGCTGTCAAGGCCCATAGCCTTTGCAGTGTCCAGTTCCTTCATTTCTTGATAACACGTCAAGTGAATTGAATTGGCTGAAGACTGGCATCTGGGACCTCCAGAGAAGGCGAATATAGAGCATCCACTCGGCACTTCTGGCTGAAGATTGTTGCAAGTGCTTTTGCCCTGATGTTCTGGGCTCCCCCATCATTGTGTGGCGCTATCACCGTGCTAAATGAGATAGATTTTGAACAGATCTAGCAACAGGTCTGGGTTTGTCATAAAAACAAAAAACTGCGGATGCTGGAAATCCAAAATAAAAACAGAATTACCTGGAAAAACTCAGCAGGTCTGGCAGCATCGGTGGAGAAGAAAAGAGTCGACGTTTCGAGTCCTCATGACTCTTCCACAGAACTGGGTTTTCCAGTGCCTAAGTTGATGCCAGGTGACCCATCTAGTTTCATTCCTGTTTGTCGACTTTGAGGTGGTTTGATACAGCTGAGTGGCTTGCTAGCCCATTTCAGAGGGCATTTTAAGAGTCAACCCCTAAGAGTCTTCCCCAAAAAACCCATCCATTCATCAGGTCAGGAGTGGAGAAAATCCCAGGATGAAAGGCAAAGGAGATCATAAGGTCAGTGTTAGTTAAACTCCTTAGCTGGTCCCCTCCTCCTCTCCTGGTGACTCTCTCTAGCTCCATTTCTTAAGCAAAAAGGCAAATAAGGTTTTATTAGTTAGCTCTGCTGCTTGGTACTTTCTAATGTTCATTTTTATTAATTTTTCATTTGTTTAAGTTATCAATTTATTGCTTTGACATTGACTTTTTTGGTTATGTCTTCTTCATATCTTAGTTTTTATTATTTGAAATTCATGTTTAACATTGGGCCAAACCAGATCCCAGGCAGCAGCTGCTGCTGGGTCTCATGCTGAAGGGGAATGAGAGACTCATTAGAAGTCTGACTGATTTTTGGAGGGTTGGCAAAAGGGCTTATTTTTCCTCCAGTAGAAATGGGAAGTGTTGGAAATGTTCAGCACTCCTGACAGCATCTGTGCGGCAAGAAACAGAACTCAGTGATCCTTCGTCAGAGCTAGTGCAGATGGGGATATGAAGTATTGACTCTGTTTCTCTCTGCACAGATGCAGTCTGGCCTGCTGTGTATTCCCAGCATTTTCTGTTTATATTTCAGGTTCCCAGCATCTATAGTATTTTGTTCTCCTATTATATGCTTCAAGTCGGGCATTGGTAAGTGTGGTTAGTTTCAATTTAAAATGAGAAAATGTTTATCACTCAAAGCAAAGTGTAATTTTCCTGTTAACAAAGCTCACTTCTGTGGATAGAAGTAGCACTTTGCTGGTGAATTGTTTGTTGCTAATTTACTGGAAGGCTTTTCCATTCTTAAACTTGGAAGTGAAATCAGGAATCATGCATCGATAGGATATGTTACTGCTAGTGCAAAATAATTTCATTTATGCAACGGATTGTTGTTTGCAGTGCTTGTGAATTTAAAATCTTTTAGATGTTGCTTTCCAGATATTACATAGGACCAAGTTCAAAGAAATGGAACTTGTTGCATAATTTGAATGACCAAGTTGTGTGAAATTGTCTGGCAAAGCACTGGTTGTAAAATATATCGTACTGAAACCTAAGCTTTCGATGGGCTTTATAAATCAAGGCATAGAGTACAAAAGCCAAGAAGTTTTGCTAAACTTCCATAAAACAGTTCGACCCCACTGTGACTATTGTTCCCAATTCTGGGTACTGAAGGATATGATGGGTAGGGTTAAGGGAGAGGATAAGGGGCCTGGAAACAGGAAAAAGACCAGGGCCCATGATTTCTCTGCCTGGTCCTGTCCCATCATTCCATTTTTGACAAGTGAAAGTCAACTATTCCTTCAACTCTCTTCTATGAGTTAAAATGTCACCAGGAATCAGGCACTGAGGTGCAGCTCACTGCATATGTGTTACTGAAAATGTGTAACCTCTGCTTTGTCACATACAGAATGATTTTTATGTTTCAGGCTTCCTCCCAATGCTTTTAAATAATAGCAAAAAGATACTTTCTATAAACAGACTATGACTGGGGTCAAGGGATAGAATGAGAATTGTGATTGGAGATGGAGGTCAGGGAGAGGGATAGTGGGGGTTAGGGAAAAGATGGGTGTCAAAGAATGGGAGTAATGGGAAGAGAAGGTAACTAGGAAATGGGTGTTGAGGGGAGACTCCCTTTTCTCAGAAAGCTGCAGGCTCTAGAATTCCCGGCCTGTGTGGGATATCTGGTGACTGGTGTGTGCCCCTAGTTACACGGTAATTATATAGGTGACATTCCACTGATGCCTCATACTTTAGTATACCAGGAATCACCAGCAGGTCTGTTTCTCATGCTATTGCCTAGATACTACCGAGAAATTTTAGGATCAGTTTCATTCACGTGACAATATGAAATGTTTACCATGCACCTGTGTCAGCTCTGAGAAATGATAAATACCAGTTTCAGATTTTAATGTTTATGTATCCTGCTGAATCTGAGGTATCCATTTTAGTCGGCCTGCCTGTCAAGAGTGATGTGTAGAAGGTTTTTACAAGACCACATATGGATCTGAGCCTCACCATCCTCATCTGGTGACCTTCTATCTTCAACAAGTTTGAAGTCAATGAATGTTCACACTCTGGGCAGGTGGGATCCTGATTTAAAATGTAAATCCACAGCCTGATGACATCATGGTGCTGCTGCAACTTCATTTTAACTTGTGTGTTGTGGAATCCTGCTTGGGTTAATCACAATACCTCAGCCATGGTGTGAGTTCATGGCCTCAAGTGACCAAGGGAGTTTGAAAAAATAAACTTGTGGACCAGGAAGAACAAGAATGCTCCTCCTGCTGCCAGAAGGATGCACCGAGATTCCCCCATCCTGGGCTTCCTTTCCATCATTCCTTCCACCCCCCCACTCAGTCTCTCTTTGCTTATGTACCCTTGCTGGCGATTGTTTCTGGGGGTCCCCTACCCCTCCAGCCATAAATTCCCACTCCTGCCTTTCTGTGTTTATATCCCACCAGCTTCAGCCAGGAGTCAGTTTTGGGCATATGTATGACGATTTGGGAGTTAGATTCTCCCAGGCCTCAGGCACAAGGGGACCAATGGAATTGCAGCCTCTAAATTTATGTCAACACTTAATACTCATATTTATTTACAAGCAAGGTAATTACACTGAAGCAGAAATATGCAGCAAATGGTTCTTGGTTCAATCTGAGCCGATTTGGATAGCCTCAGACAATATAGCATCTATGGGGCATTACAATTGGTCTCAGTATCCCCAGGTTAGGGAGAGGAAAGACATCTCCTGATGTCTGCTGGGGAGTGTATGGATCTCAAGCCAAAGTTGAATATGGCTGTGATGTCCCAAAGAAATGAATATTCTGCTCACGCTCAGGGTCTGGGCTTGCACATGACAAATAGGTACTTGAATAAAAAATCAAACAGCTGGCATTGCTTGTAAATTTGTACCTCAGCAGGAGTCAGCACGTACAAAGCAGAAGGAGAGAAAATGAACAGAAAAAAGCAGACACCTGTTATTTGCAAAAGCTTTAGAAATAAGCACAACCATCACTATTCCTTCCTATCAATTTACATTTTAATTACAGGAAGTCTCTTCTCATCTGAGCTATTAACTAAACTAATAGAAATTATTATTCTGCAGAGATTGCCCTCAATTCCCATCCATACCTTTCAGTTGCAAACCTGTCATAGGGATCCCATTACTAAGTGGTTACCATTGTGAATAGGAAATTGTTAGCATATGCTTTCCATGGAAAAGAAAATGCCTGTGAAGTAGACGAATGTCCTCTTTGCACTGACACAGAATAAATAAAACATCCTATTTAATAAATAGATCACGGGAGCTGCCCTGCAGGTAATGTTGGTGATAAAGTAATGGATTCCCTGTGGAAGAGACTGAAGTCGAATGAAGACCCGATTCTCACTTCAGCTCCCTTAATAGTCAGCCAGATACGTAGATACAGTGATTTCATGACAACAGAGATTTCTGTGTCGTAGTAAAAGTAGAAATTGGTTGATCCGAGTGATGTTTACTGCAGCCACAGCTGCCTGGAATGCTATCCTAAATAAAGGAGATGGCAGCAGTAGTGATTTTCATTTGATTTTCTGTTTGGAGACATCAAACATTTTGTCAAATTTCATCTGTTCTTTAAAGGGCTAAATTAAAATTTTTTCAACACAAATCTAGCCAACAGCTATCGCCTCTTCCTTTTGATGGCTCCAACATAAATCTGCATTTACACTACAACCAGACTATCAATGCAAACTCTTATCACTTCTCACCAGCACTAAAGTAGTTTTTAAAATCAAGAATCAGAGCCTGACTTGATTCTAAAATGAAGGAGTAAGGGTCCCTGGAATAGACCGGAAACCTGTCTGTAATGATGCTCTGATTATAGTGTATATGCGCATTATATCCTTCTCCATCTGTTAACATTTTTGTCCTCACAATCTCCTTTCGTCTCAAATGGGCACATCTTAAATGCTAAAGCAGCTGCCAATGAGCTCAATTTACTCTTTTATGCCAAATATTATTAACAACTTTTAAGACCACCAATACTTGGCATTATCATCGCTGAATCCCCCACCATCAGCATCCTGGGGGTTACCATTGACCAGAAACTGAACTGGACTAGCCATATAAATACTATGGCTGCAAGAGCAGATCAGAGGCTAGGAATCCTGCAACGAGTAACTCACCTCCTGACTCCCCAAAGACTGTCCACCATCTACAAGATACAAGTCATGAAAGAGATGGAATACTCCCCACTTACCTGGATGAGTGCAGCTCCCACAACACTCAACAAGCTCGACACCATCCAGGACAAAGCAGCCCTCTTGATTGGCAGCCGTTCCACAAACATTCACTCCCTCTACCACTGATGCACAGGGGCAGCAGTGTGTACCATCTACAAGGTGCACTGCAGGGACTCACCAAACTTCTGTAGACAGGACCTTCCAAATCCATGACCACTACCATCTAGAAGGACAAGGGTAGCAAATGCATTGGAACACCACCACCTGGAAGTTCCACTCCAAGCCACATACCAAACTGACTTGGAACTATATCATCATTCCTTCATTGTCGCTGGGTCAAAATACCGGAACTCCCTTCCTAACAGCACTGTGGGTGTACCTACGCCACATGGACTGCAGCAGTTCAGGAAGGCAGCTCACCACCACCTTCTCAAGGGCAACTAGGGGTGGGCAATAAATGCTGATCTAGTCAGTGACGACCACATTCCATGAATGAATAAAACAATACAAAAAAAAAACTTCAATATTGTTTCCTTCTGGCAAAGCTATTCTATTTAAACCTCTGAACAGAGAAAGAGTATCATCTGAAGATTGATCCCTGGCCTCCAATCTTTCCCTCTCTACATTTGTTACCTGTTTTCTCTCTATTTCATCAATGTTATTATTTTCAGTATTTCTTTCTTAAAGATCAAACTATGTCTTTGGTATGTATTTCCCACAGATCCTGGTTGTTAACCTGGCTGGGTGTTAAGCAGCGCTCTGCAAATTTTTACCCAAATTAGTCCCTGGCATTAAGATCAGTAGGGCAGCCGTGTCATAGAGTCATGGATTCCTTACATTTATAGTGTTCCTGCACATGCTTTAGAACTATGCCATTCAGTCTATGGCTGGGATTTTCCATGCTCACCAGCGTTGGGCGTGTTCGGTGTCATGAGCGGACAATATGGTGCGATCAGTTTCACAACGGCGTGAAACCAGTTTGCGATCGTCCGCTCAGCCCGCGATGGATGTCAGGAACCCGTCAGCGTATCATTATAAGCCCAGCCTGCCAGACTCATTGCTCCCCACTGGATCGTCTGCCCACGGCGGTGAGAAAGCATGCCCACGTGTTTCACAATAACACATAAGTGACATACACCTGGTGGGCTGCACTTGGCTTGGGACTTCACAGTTTGTTTGCCGGCCTTGCTTTGGTCAGCAGTCGCAGTCATCGGCGCCAGGCTTCGCTGACAGCTCCACATCATTTTTAGTGGGGCTTACAGGCAGGTCCCGACCTACCAGACCAGCCATATGCGGGTGGCTTTTCAACAGCTGTAGGGCTAGGGCTTGCTTGGCGAAAGAGGGTAACCCAGGGTTTGTGTGGGGGCACATATTGATCTGTGCAAGTGGCCTCAAGATTGTGAGAGCTGAGGAGGCAGTCTCCAGAAGAGATGAGACCAGGTGGATATGTGAGGATGTGTGTATAAGAATGAGTTATGGTGTCCCTTGAGCTGGCAGTGAGTGAGATGGCAGTGAATGAATGATGGGCTTAAGTTTATGAGTTTAGAGTGATGAGATGTTTGCCATACCATTCATCCCCTGTCTACATTGGATGGCCAACCTCTTCTGTGCAGCATTGGCACTGATCACCACTGCCATCGCCTACCAAGCTGGCGTGGTAATGTAGCTGCCCCTCCTGCGGCCAGAGCAGGGTAGAGGATACCACAGTGGACCTCCATGGTGCCCAAAAGGCACTTGAAGGCTGCAGAACTTCTTGCCTTTTGGGGCCATGTCTTCTTTGCTGTAGTCTTGGGCTGGAAGCACAAAGCGCAGCTGAACTTTAAATATGGCGCCTGGCATGATGAAGCAGTGAGATGATGGAATGGCGGGCAAGTGAGAGCCCGCCTGCCATGGAAACAAACAAGAATGCAGAAGTAATGCAGCGGGATTGGGACAATACAACATGAAAATCCGCCATCATGGTTGGCAGGTAAAATATCATTTAACCCACGCACAACCACACCTCATGAAAATCTGGGACGATTCCGCCCTATGTTTCCTCTCCGCATCCCTTCTACAAAAATGTGTCGCCTCACACTTCTCTTTGCTAAGTTCCATCTTCCACTTGTCTGCCCTTCTGCGATCCTATTTATGTCCTCTTGTAATCGGTTGAAATCATCCCCATTGTTTGCCACACTTCTAAACATGGCATCATAACAAATTTTGAAATATTATTCTATATGCCAATATCCAATTCATTCATATATATCAAAAGAAAACAGTGGTCTTAGAACTGACCCTTGTGGAATACTGCTGTCTATCATCTTCCAGTCTGAAAAATACTTACCATGACTCACTGTCCTTAAGCTAAATTTTTACCAAGCTGACACTGACCCATGTTTTCCATGAACCCCAATTTTGTTAACTAGCCTTATCTGTGGTACTTTGTCAAATGCTTCCTTAAAATCATTGCAGACAACATCCACGGCATTCCCCTCATTAACCTTCCCAGAAGGAAAAATCAGTTCGGACCAGTACTCTCATTTCCCAGTTTTTAATGGCGTTCCATTTTAAGGCATATATGACCAGTTCGGACCAGTATTTTTATATACCAGTTTTTACTGTTTTACACGGAACCCAGAACAGAGAACCCAGAAGAAAAAAACAGCTACAAACTGGTCATGTATACCTTAAAATGGTACTCTTACTTCCCAGTTTTCACTGTTTTTTCTTTCTGGGTTCTCTGTTATTTCATCAATATATTCAATAGACAAGTAGATTCCATGATGGAGAGAATTTGAGGTATTAAACTCCACTTAGGGTCATACAAGGTAATCAAGGTTGTGCACGATTTTACTCAGCTGGAGCAAGTAGCCAGTATAAGCAGGATGAAGTCAGTTGTAAAGGAGCAGAGCTAATGTTAATGTGCCAAAAATCATGGTTTTGGTTTTCCTGTGTTCAGCTGAAGGAAGCTGTGACAAGGCTTAATGTCAAGACAAAATATCTGACAGCACAGAAGTGATCATGCACTTGAGAGAATTGGTGAGTGTAATTTCCTAATATGTTTCAGTCCTTCCTAGTGACGTGTAGGCTAAAGCAGAACTCAGATTCCACACGTGTATGTAACCAGGGTACAGTACATACCCACCACCATATAGGGCCTGAGATTTGTAAACAGAACCAACAGTACTGGTGACAGAGGAAGCTGTATTGGTCTAACAAAAAGCTTTATTCTACAAATTCAGTGGGCATTCGGAATAAACTGCCAGAGCTAGATGGTTCTGTAACTAGCATGGACATTGATGGTATTAGCTTCACTGAAATACTGTTACAATTAAAAAATAGAATACCAATAGATGTCACAGGGTAGAAATACTTTCACAAAGATTAGCCTGTGAAATTACCTTTTGTTAGGGGGTAATATAACTGCTCTTGAAGGCATAGGTATAAGAATAAAAGGGAGATGGCAGGATCAATAAGGATAACTATTAGTAATAACAGACAGCCACTCAATGTGGCCAGATAGCTAGTGCACCATTTTTATTGGTAAATGCTACAAAGGAAGATGTGACATTCATGGAAACACTTTTAATATCCCAAAGATAAATTTAGCAGGTCAGGGACAACTGGAAGGGAAAGGTGAAAGTGCAAGAAATTTTCACTGAGACCATCAGCAACTGCTTCATGTATGAGCTGGGGTTCAAGATGACTTATTATTCTGCAGTGAACCATTTTTTTTCATTAGATGAATGTGTGTCACAAGGAAACCTGTCACTATACTTAAGAGCCTTTAAACCAAGTTGCTGCAAAATCCACACAGATGGAGGTTGTTTTCCTGCAATGGAGTGCACACTCTATCATTGTAAGGACATACCCCACTTAACTCTAGAGAAAAAAAAACAAAAAAACTGCGGATGCTGGAAATCCAAAACAAAAACAGAATTACCTGGAAAAGCTCAGCAGGTCTGGCAGCATCGGCGGAGAAGAAAAGAGTTGACGTTTCGAGTCCTCATGACCCTTCGACAGAACTTGAGTTCGAGTCCACGAAAGAGTTGAAATATAAGCTGGTTTAAGCTGTTGTGTGGGGGGCGGAGAGATAGAGAGAGAGAGAGGTGGGGGGGTGGTGTGGTTGTAGGGACAAACAAGCAGTGATAGAAGCAGATCATCAAAAGATGTCAACGACAATAGTACAATAGAACACATAGGTGTTAAAGTTAAAGTTGGTGATATTATCTAAATGAATCTGCTAATTAAGAATGGATGGTAGGGCACTCAAGTTATAGCTCTAGTGGGTTTTTTTTTATTTTTTTTAATAATGGAAATAGGTGGGAAAAGGAAAATCTTTATAATTTATTGGAAAAAAAAGGAAGGGGGAAACAAAAAGGGGGTGGGGATGGGGGAGGGAGCTCACGACCTAAAGTTGTTGAATTCAATATTCAGTCCGGAAGGCTGTAAAGTCCCTAGTTGGAAGATGAGGTGTTGTTCCTCCAGTTTGCGTTGGGTTTCACTGGAACAATGCAGCAAGCCAAGGACAGACATGTGGGCAAGAGAGCAGGGTGGAGTGTTAAAATGGCAAGCGACAGGGAGGTTTGGGTCATTCTTGCGGACAGACCGCAGGTGTTCTGCAAAGCGGTCGCCCAGTTTACGTTTGGTCTCTCCAATGTAGAGGAGACCACATTGGGAGCAACGAATGCAGTAGACTAAGTTGGGGGAAATGCAAGTGAAATGCTGCTTCACTTGAAAGGAGTGTTTGGGCCCTTGGACGGTGAGGAGAGAGGAAGTGAAGGGGCAGGTGTTGCTTCTTTTGCGTGGGCATGGGGTGGTGCCATAGGAGGGGGTTGAGGAGTAGGGGGTGATGGAGGAGTGGACCAGGGTGTCCCGGAGGGAGCAATCCCTACGGAATGCCGATAAGGGGGGGTGAAGGGAAGATGTGTTTGGTGGTGGCATCATGCTGGAGTTGGCGGAAATGGCGGAGGATGATCCTTTGAATGCGGAGGCTGGTGGGGTGATAAGTGAGGACAAGGGGGACCCTATCATGTTTCTGGGAGGGAGGAGAAGGCGTGAGGGCGGATGCGCGGGAGATGGGCCGGACACGGTTGAGGGCCCTGTCAACGAGCGTGGGTGGAAAACCTCGGTTAAGGAAGAAGGAGGACATGTTAGAGGAACTGTTTTTGAATGTAGCATCATCGGAACAGATGCGAAGGAGGCGAAGGAACTGAGAGAATGGGATGGAGTCCTTACAGGAAGTGGGGTGTGAGGAGCTGTAGTCGAGATAGCTGTGGGAGTCGGTGGGTTTGTAATGGATATTGGTGGACAGTCTATCACCAGAGATTGAGACAGAGAGGTCAAGGAAGGGAAGGGAAGTGTCAGAGATGGACCACGTGAAAATGATGGAGGGGTGGAGATTGAAAGCAAAATTAATAAATTTTTCCAAGTCCCGACGAGAGCATGAAGCGGCACCGAAGTAATCATCGATGTACCGGAGAAAGAGTTGTGGAAGGGGGCCGGAGTAGGACTGCAACAAGGAATGTTCCACAAACCCCATAAAGAGACAGGCATAGCTGGGGCCCATGCGGGTACCCATAGCCACACCTTTTATTTGGAGGAAGTGAGAGGAGTTGAAGGAGAAATTGTTCAGCGTGAGAACAAGTTCAGCCAGACGGAGGAGAGTAGTGGTGGATGGGGATTGTTCGGGCCTCTGATCGAGGAAGAAGCTAAGGGCCCTCAGACCATCCTGGTGGGGGATGGAGGTGTAGAGGGATTGGACGTCCATGGTGAAGAGGAAGCGGTTGGGGCCAGGGAACTGGAAATTGTCGATGTGACGTAAGGTGTCAGAGGAATCACGGATGTAGGTGGGGAGGGACTGGACAAGGGGAGAGAGAAGGGAGTCAAGATAACGAGAAATGAGTTCTGTGGGGCAGGAGCAAGCTGAGACGATCGGTCTACCAGGGCAGTTCTGTTTGTGGATTTTGGGTAGGAGATAGAAGCGGGCCGTCCGAGGTTGGGCGACTATCAGGTTGGAAGCTGTGGGAGGGAGATCCCCAGAGGAGATGAGGTCAGTGACAGTTCTGGAAACAATGGCTTGATGTTCAGTGGTGGGGTCATGGTCCAGGGAGAGGTAGGAGGAAGTGTCTGCGAGTTGACGCTCAGCCTCCGCGAGGTAGAGGTCAGTGCGCCAGACAACAACAGCACCATCCTTGTCAGTGGGTTTGATGACAATGTCAGGGTTGGACCTGAGAGAATGGAGTGCAGTAAGTTCAGAGAGAGACAGGTTAGAATGGGTGAGAGGAGCAGAGAAATTGAGACGACTAATGTCGCGCCGACAGTTCTCAATGAAAAGATCGAGAGAAGGTAAGAATCCAGAGGGAGGGGTTCAGGTGGAGGGAGAATATTGGAGATGGGTAAAAGGATCCGTTGAACTGGGAGAGGACTCCTGCCCAAAGAGGTGAGCCCGGAGACGAAGACGGCGGAAGAAGAGTTCAGTATCATGCCGAGCCCGAAATTCATTGAGGTGAGGGTGTAAGGGTATGAAACTAAATCCTTTGCTGAGCACTGAACGTTCAGCATCGGAGAGGGGAAGGTCAGGGGGTATAGTGAATACACGGCCGGGGCTGGGATTGGAAGATGGGGTGGGGACGGAGGGACAGGCAGGGGTGGAGGGCCCTAGATGGGTGTTGGTGTCGATGAGTTGTTGGAGCTTGCGTTCCTTAGCACTTGAGAGAAAGAGAAAAAGTTTCTTGTTGAGGCGTCGGATGAGCCGAAGGATAAAATGAAACTGGGGGCACGCGCAGCTTTGAAAAAGGGTATGGCGGTGCTGCTGGAGGGAGAGGTCAAGTGTGTTCATATGGCGGTGCATGGCACCGACAATAGTACAATAGAACATCCCCATCCCCACCCACTTTCTGTTTCCCCCTTCCTTTTTTTTCCAATAAATTATAAAGATTTTCCTTTTCCCACCTATTTCCATTATATAAAAAAAAAACCCCACGTGGTCCATCTCTGACACTTCCCTTCCCTTCCTTGACCTCTCTGTCTCAATCTCTGGTGATAGACTGTCCACCAATATCCATTACAAACCCACCGACTCCCACAGCTATCTCGACTACAGCTCCTCACACCCCACTTCCTGTAAGGACTCCATCCCATTCTCTCAGTTCCTTCGCCTCCTTCGCATCTGTTCCGATGATGCTACATTCAAAAACAGTTCCTCTAACATGTCCTCCTTCTTCCTTAACCGAGGTTTTCCACCCACGGTCGTTGACAGGGCCCTCAACCGTGTCCGGCCCATCTCCCGCGCATCCGCCCTCACGCCTTCTCCTCCCTCCCAGAAACATGATAGGGTCCCCCTTGTCCTCACTTATCACCCCACCAGCCTCCGCATTCAAAGGATCATCCTCCGCCATTTCCGCCAACTCCAGCATGATGCCACCACCAAACACATCTTCCCTTCACCCCCCCTTATCGGCATTCCGTAGGGATTGCTCCCTCCGGGACACCCTGGTCCACTCCTCCATCACCCCCTACTCCTCAACCCCCTCCTATGGCACCTCCCCATGCCCACGCAAAAGATGCAACACCTGCCCCTTCACTTCCTCTCTCCTCACCGTCCAAGGGCCCAAACGCTCCTTTCAAGTGAAGCAGCATTTCACTTGCATTTCCCCCAACTTAGTCTACTGCATATGTTGCTCCCAATGTGGTCTCCTCTACATTGGAGAGACCAAACGTAAACTGGGCGACCGCTTTGCAGAACACCTGCGGTCTGTCCGCAAGAATGACCCAAACCTCCCTGTCGCTTGCCATTTTAACACTCCACCCTGCTCTCTTGCCCACATGTCTGTCCTTGGCTTGCTGCATTGTTCCAGTGAAGCCCAACGCAAACTGGAGGAACAACACCTCATCTTCCGACTAGGGACTTTACAGCCTTCCGGACTGAATATTGAATTCAACAACTTTAGGTCGTGAGCTCCCTCCCCTATCCCCACCCCCTTTCTGTTTCCCCCATCCTTTTTTTTCCAATAAATTATAAAGATTTTCCTTTTCCCACCTATTTCCATTATAAAAAAAAACCCCCACTAGAGCTATAACTTGAGTGCCCTACCATCCATTCTTAATTAGCAGATTCATTTAGATAATATCACCAACTTTAACTTTAACACCTATGTGTTCTATTGTACTATTGTCGTTGACATCTTTTGATGATCTGCTTCTATCACTGCTTGTTTGTCCCTACAACCACACCACCCCCCCCCACCTCTCTCTCTCTCTATCTCTCCACCCCCCCACACAACAGCTTAAACCAGTTTATATTTCAACTCTTTCTTGGACTCGAACTCAAGTTCTGTCGAAGGGTCATGAGGACTCGAAACGTCAACTCTTTTCTTCTCCGCCGATGCTGCCAGACCTGCTGAGTTTTTCCAGGTAATTCTGTTTTTGTTTTTAACTCTAGAGAAGTTACTCACGGATTGACAAGAGAACAGGTGTATAGCCTCACAGGAGCAGTGACAGACTTTAACCAGCTTAAAGCACATTCTTTCCAGCATAGGGCCCTGGTAGGTTTCTCACTGCTTGTTTAGCTAGGATTATAATCTGAAATGGAACAAAGGATTTCAGGCCCAAAGTAAAATGGGAAGAGTTAACAATTGACTCTTCCAGATTTCATTAATGAGCCTGGATAACTTGTCAATTATCAATGTGAGCCTGTTTCGTTTAGGTATTAGGTTACCCCAGAAGGAAGTTCCAGTAATACAAATACCAGATGGAGCCAGTTCTGAACGGGGAAATAAGAACAGTTCAGAACTGGTGCTCCAGTAGAAATTGCCAGTTAAGGTGCCAATAATACAGCTGATATAGTTATTACTGGTCTGAGCTGGTTATTTATTCAGTTTAGTTCGCTGTGCTTTATATTGCACTTAGATTTATTGCTACATGTACTTATTTATCACATTTATTGCTGGTGAGCATCATCTGATGTCATTAACTCCCCTTCCCAATGTGTATTTTTTTGGATAGGAATGCTCAAGATTAATAAGTGGGATTCTGCAGATTTGCAGGTCAGGCAAAACACGCAGAACAAAAAAAGACTATGCTTATTGTGAAAAATGCCAAGCATACAAAATTAAAATTCCTCATTGATCACAGGCAAAAAAAAATCTCCGAATGAAGGTTTCGGTAAAGGGTCATCAACTTTATTCCTGGGAAAGACGTGAGAAAACATAAATAACTCATGCAGAGCATCAAAATTCTGATTGATTTCAAGGCGAACTTGCTCACGGTTCAAACCCATTCTTTTCTCCATTATATAACTGATCAGCCTGCTCTGCTCCTTTGAGACCTCATCCTTGCTCAACCCCTTCATCTTCAAATGATGAGTGAAACATGCTGCAGATGGAGAAGGAAGAGGACAAACATAAGCATTGATTCGCTGAAACCGTTAAAGTTAAACAAATAACAGAAAAAACAAAATTCAACCAAAAAACAAATGGAAAAATAACTGCCACTCACTGAGCTCCAGACCTCCCTGCAACTGAACCTGTAGGGGAAGAAAAGGAACATATCAGTTTTCCATGTGCAAGATCTGTAATTCAGACTAAATTACGGTGCATATCAGACTGCATGAATGAAGATGTTTTATATATGTCACCCCCTGTCATTTCCATCACTTTTAAAGATGCTTTGTGTATGAACCACCACAGTTTTATCTGAAACATTTAGAAAACCATCCCATCCCATGTATGGGGTGTAAAGGACCTCCGCACGAGTGCTTACCCAGCTGTGCAAATAAATGCACCTGCGGCTTCAATCTGTGCAGGCGCAGGCAGGGTTGTTGCCCCGAAAAGTGTGGTCATGGGCTGCACTAGCCCCACATGTGATTGCTGTGGCCCTCGGGCCGCAACAGAAAGAAAGAGTAATAATTAAGCTTATAATGACTCCTCAGCACTAAGATAGCTGTTGCTTCAGGGTTGTGGTTATCTAAACGCATATTACATTGCGTGTAGGTGCTGAAAGATTGGCCCTGGAGCCTGCAGTTGAGCCTCGATAGCTCCAACTCCAACCTTTCCTGGAGGCCATGATCGATCCTGGAAAACTCTTCCAGATTCTGCTGGCTGAGGGCTGCCTTCTCTGTCTCCAGCCTCTGAACAGTCAGTAGCTTTTCCCAGTTCTGGGTGGGTTCTGTGCAATCCTCCAGCTGCATTGCTTTATTACTCTTGGTCGTTAGATGTTTGAACATCACGCTTCTCAGCTTCTTGCATTAGCTGGCATATGTTCAGGCAATCTTATCTTTCTATCAGGAAAAAGGAATTAGATGTTATTAAGGTTGTTGACAATTTTTGACATGAGAAGGCATACAAGTTCCGTGCATTATTTGTTTTTAGGCACATGATTGTCCGTGCAGGCCTGTGAGAATACAATATAAGCAAAGACGATGAAACACAATGGGCAGAATTTTGCCCTTGACAGGCAGGCGCACCACCGAAACGGGCCCAGCCGCCGGTTTGCTCAGGCTGGCCAATTAAGGCCTGCCCAGCGGGGTTCTGACTTCCATGTACATCGGGAAAATTAAATCGGCGGTGGGCGTGTTCAGCCCCCCGGTTCCAATGGGGAACGGGCAGTCTGTATAAAGAGCAGCCAGGCAGCCTCCTTGAGGCAGTTCACCATGGCCACTCATAGAGAAGGACATGCTGGTTTGAGGGCAGAGGGGGAGGAGGAGGAGGGGGGGGTGGGGGTGCAGGCTGCAGGGTAGGCCAGCAGGGGGCCACTGTGCCCCTCGGTTCTCAAGATGCTGTCTTCCTCCAAGAGATAGCTAACCGTCAGGATAGTTTGTATCCAGAGGATGGGAGGAGGAGGGTCCCCCACATCATCAGGCAGGCTTGGCAGGAGGTGGCGGTGGCTGTAAGCGTCCATGACGATGTGTGGCGCACTGGGACGCATTGCCACAAGCCCTTCAATGATATGTTGCGCTCTGGAAGGGTGAGGACCATGTCAGCCTTGGCCATTTTACCCAGCAGGTAGCCTTAGCCTTTGAGCATCCCCCCACCACTCCACTGATGTCTTAGTGTCGTTACTGCATTGGGCATTTGGCACACGCTGGGTGGGCAAACAGATAGTGACCATGCTTACATCAGCCTTAGTGGTTGAGGAGAAGATGGGTTCTCCCTGCAGCATATGTTGGTGTTTGTCACATTTGTGTAGTCTGGGGGCAACCTGCAGGAGAGGCAGCTAGAAACATACTCAGAACTCCGACACATGTCTTACTGATGGTGATGAGATGATGGAAGGGGAGCCTCAAGGTGTCGTGACCAAGAGCCATCTGCTGGCCTTGGCGCCGCACCGAGTTGCGCCTCCTTGCCATGGGCACCAAGACCCGTGTGTTATTCAAAGTGATGGACGCTGAATGTGTCCAAGGTGGCCGTTGGGGGAGGGGGTTGGGAGCAGCCGTACTATCTTCTGGTGACTGATCACCAGTTGTGTGGACAGGAGCCGCTGGAGGCCTCAGATGGGCCACTGTGGTTGGGGTGCAGCGTGCGCGTGCAGAGTACGTGAGCAATCAGCCCCAATAAATCTTCTCTGTTCTGCAGGCAAAAACTGAACACAATCTAAGAAAGCGACAGCGGACTGGTGGTGGGGACACCGTGCTCCAGCACCTCACCACCTTCGAGGACCAGGCCATGGAGCTGGGGAGGAGGCAGGCAGCCAGGTCAGCAGGTGTCAGTGAGGCTGGGGTACAGGGGGCAGGTATTTGAGGGCCACAGTCCCATCCACTCTGTCTCCCCACCACCCAAAGCACTGATGGTTGCTGCAAACGTTAATGCAGCAACACAGCTCATTCACAGACAGATACAGTCAGACGTGTGGGTCATACACAAAGGTCCCTCGGCCCCTTGAGGATGCGCGTCTCTAGCACCTTCCAAAGTCACCTTATCCCATTTGTGAGCACTATCCCCATGGCCTAACATGCCATTGGCATCGCTGCTGCACATCCAAAGACTTATTGCATCTTAGGAGGGTTTGTACCTCCACCACCCTTTCAGCCAGTGCGTCCCACATTACTCTGTCCAAAAGCTCCTCAGCTCCTCACCTGTCAACCTCATGGCACTCAACTTAAATAAATGCCACCACGTTAGTCATCCCTGCGCCAAGGGGAAATGTTGCCTTCTGCCCACCCGTTCTATGCCCCTCATAATGGTATGAAGGTCAATAATGTGACCTGTCAATCTCCAGTTCTCCATGGCAAATGTCGCAAGTGTTTGCAATGTTTCCTCATCACTCCAACTCTCCAGGCCAGCATGCATCCAGGTCAGGAACCTCTGCACTCTCCCCACTCCAATCCCATCCCTCCCATGAAGCTCAGGTCACAACTGAACGCAGAAGTGTAGATGTGGCCTCGACAGCGTTTTCTGCACTTGCAACATGACCTCCCTGTTCCTATATTCTATTCCTCGGCTAATAAAGGCACGTCTGGCTTCCAGCTTGTTAAACAGCTTATATTCCAGTTCTGCTACCTTAACAGGTCTGCCCAGCAAGGTCCCTGTAATCATCATGACTTCCTACCATTACTCATGTATTCCCGTACCTTGCTTGTCTTGCCCAAGTGCTTAACCGCACACTTATCACATAACATTCCATGTGGCATTCCTTAGGCCCTCTGACCAGCCTGTCTGTATGTGTGTGCAATGTTTGGGCCTCCTCTTGACTATTTACCACCCCACCAATGTTTTCGTCTCCTTAGGTTCTTGAAGGGTGAGCGACTTATGAGTCTGGGGGGGGGAGGGATGAAAGGTGTTACTGACTGAACGCTGACTGATGCACTGTCCTTGTTGTTAGTTTCAGCATCACCACCACATGGCCGCCCCCAACAAGCCCAGAGCCTCCGCTCCACACCTGAGGGCCAAGACTTGTAACTTACATCACATCCTTTCAGCCAGCCAGGCACCAGCGCAGCGACAAACACTTCGGTGGGGATTATGACGTCGGCTAGTGTCCCAGGGCACAGTGGAGAGGGCACTTCACAATCGCTGGAGGAGATGGCAGGGACAGAGAGTGCCGATGGCACCAGCAGCTGGAGCACTGCAGGGGACCAGGCACATGCTGAGTCGGGCAGTGATGATGTGCCACTGGAGATGTCCACCATGCAGCAGCTGCAGGACAAGCAGCAGGGTGCACGGGAGCATCTGGCAGGGTTGCATGAGGCTGCGCTTCAGTTGGTCTCTGTGGTGGAGGAGTCCAGGTAGAGTGTCAGTGAAGGCATGAACCTCAGGACAGAGCTTCAGGCTTCCTCCAGTGAGAGATTGGCAATTCTCATGGAGAGGGGTTTCGATCGGATTGAGAATCTTCTGATTGGGTTATGCTCTGACCTGCAAGCTCTCACCGCGGTAATGGCCACAGGTGGTCATTCGCAATGTGTGAGATGTTCTGGGCACCAAGTGTCGGCGCTCGGTGCCCATCCATCTGCGGTGAGCAGGGAGGTCCAATGTGACCTCACGTCAGTGCAGCAGCTGCCTGTCATCGCTGTGAGCTCCTCTCAGGGTGCTCTGGATGAGGGCAGCAGCTCCTCCGCCCCTCTGCCTGTCAATGTTGCTTCCGCTGATGCTGCGACAACTGGGGAGGTGCCAGTTCTGGAACTGACCACTCCCTCCCAGGCGGGGCCATCACAGGCTCCACGTGCCAGAGGACACCCGCCAAGGTCATCAAGGCCAACAGGACAGCAGAGTCAGCAGGCTGTCTCACAGGCCACTCCGAGCGATGGGGCGGCACCAAGACGCAGTACCCAGAAACGTAGTTATGCATGTCAGAGTGACATTTGTGTTTTATGTTGGACTGAATAAAGTCCACTTTTCTGACCATGGCTGAGGGTGTTTCCTTTGTGCTGTATTTGTATGTTTCACATACATATCATGAGTGTTTGAGTGGACATTGATGTTTCTGTACTAAGCCCTTAGTTGCAGCTGATGAGGTGGAAGATGTAGCACCAAGTGCCACGTGTGGAAGTTCCAGGCAATGCTGGTCCTGCTGATCCATGTGTGTGCAGCTAGCTGAAGGTTTGTTGGATTAAAGTGTCCTGGATGTCCCTGCCTCCTTGGTGTAGTAGCGGGTCGGCGTGCTGCCCCTTATCATCGCCCTGTGCTTCCTCATCCTCTGAGCCACTGCTGGATTCATCATGTGCAGCCTCATCCAGGGCGTCCAGGTCTTCATCATCAACCGCATCCCCCCATTCCAGCACAAGATTGTGCAGGACGCAGCAGACTACCACTATCACAGAGACATGATCTGGGGGGTACTGGAGTGCGTCCCCTGAGCAGTCCAGGCAATGGAAGTGTATCTTGAGAAGACCGATGGCTCTCTCCACCACAGCCCTTGTGGAGCCGTGGCTCCTATTGTACCACTGCTCAGCTTCTGTTCTTGGATGGTGGAGAGGCGTCATGAGCCACCTTCTGAGGGGATAGCCCTTGTCACCCAGCAGCCATCCATCCAGCCGGTCTGGAGCACTGAAGAGCCTCGGCACCTGGGAGTGTCTGAGGATGTAGGTGTCGTGGGAGCTGCCTGGGTACCTGGCACAGACTTGTAGAATCAGCATCCTGTGATCACACACTATCTGCACGTTCATGGAGTGGAAGCCCTTCCTGTTGATGAAGGCACCGGGCTCACCTGCTGGCGCCTTGATGGCCACATGTGTACAGTCGGACCCACCGAGCCCTGGAAGGAACCAGATGCATAGAAGTGGAGGGCAACAGTTAGTCTCAGAGCCGCTGGTATGGGGGGGTCCACCCACACAGTTAGGGGAGATCTCAGGGCCAATCATCTGACAGATATAGTTGACTGAATCCCTTGACAGATGGAGCCTCCTTCGGCACTGCACCTCAGGCATATTGAGGTAGCTGCTTCACCGCCTGTAAACCCTGGCAGCAGGATAGTGGCATCTTCTGTGGCCCCTTCCACTTGGATAACCTCTTGGCCCTGCGCCCCTTGTGCCTGCGCCTGGCCTCCCAAAGGTGGCTCCCCTGGAGGCTGATTGTCCAGTCCTGGCCTCCTCCTTATTCTATCCCTCCCTCCCTCCTCAGGGGAGCTGCCTCCACTGGAGATGTCAGAACCCATACCCAGGCTAAAGGGAGGCCTACGGAAAGCTGCAGGCCCGATAAAGATTCCTGTCTGCAGACTGGTGAGCAGGAGCTTCAAAGTACAGAGAAAGCTATTGGAAATCGATCTGAACTGCTAACAATTACACAGGCAAGTTTAAAACACTTTCTGCATTAAATACTTCAGAAAAAAACATGAACAACCCCTCTGAGCCCACATATCCCGCCCGTGCATGAGTTTCGTTAAAGAATCACTTACCGTGCGCCGAGCCAAAGTTAGCAGGGGCTTCTCAAAATCGGCATCAGTTGCCGAGTTAAGGGCTTTAACAAGGCCTCTAATTAATGGCGGGCGCACGTTGCGCTGAATAGCGCGCCCGGCCAGCTAAGTATCGCGATGCTGCGCGCTGACATGCGGACTCAGCCACCCCCACGCCAGTCAGGAAATTCCACCCAATGAGTATAGAGCTGCACGTGGACCCTGGTCGCAATAGCATCTTCCAACAGCCTCTTTGCTTGTAGGGTTGTGAGGGCTTCATTGTCGATACTGGTGTTACTCCCTATGGTGTGTCCCAAGCCTTTAGGATTTGCGTGTGTGTTAATTCCTTCTGCTCCTCGAGGCCTTCGCAGGACTCTGCAGACGAAGAAAACCTCAACATGTCTCAAAGACACATTTAATTTGCAATAGCCATGAGCATGAAGTTTCAGCTTTTTTATTGAGATTTAACTCTAAGCAAAGAGATCTGTGTCTTGTAAAAGACATCATCCTGCAGCTGGTTCTCTTCCCCCAAATCATAGTCAGTCGAGCTGCCAATGCTCACCTGGAACCACCTTACCTTGTACACCTTTGACTCATGGTAGGTCGTGAGATCAAACTTTTTGATGTCCTCTTAAATTGACACAACCCTGCAGACTTGTTTATCACCCAGGAATTGGACATAAGCAAACGTTGCTGCACCAGCCGTTCTTGGTCCCTAGGGAAATGGATTGTACTGATTTAATAAATCAGAGCCAAGAGCAAGCACTTTTCTCCCATGTTGTGAAAAGCATGTCTCCATTAACCCCATTTTGTATCTCCCCTCAGCTAACCAATACCCCCCCAACCCTCAGAGGGATCTCTGCCCCCTCCCTCCCTCCAGCCTCCAAACTCTCTTCCTCCCTTCCTCCAGCCTCAAAACTCTCTCTCCCCCGTCTCCAGCCTCAAAACTCTCTCCCTCCCTCCTTCCAGCCACCAAACTCTCTCCCTCCCTCCCTCCAGCTTCCAAACTTCCTTCCTCCCTCATGTTGGGGGGTGCTGATGAGGGGGGGTGGGGGGTGGGCTCTGCGCCTCAGGGAGCTTTTGCTGTGCGCACTTGCGTGAAGTTCCCCGCTTGCCCTCCTCCTCCCCCCCGCCCAACACACAGGCCACACTGAATGCTGCAGCACGCATTTCACGCTGGGCGGGCCCTAATTGGCCCGATCGCGGACAGCGGGCGGTTTCCCGACCGCTCCCACTTGCCCCCGCCAAGCCCTCCCGACGAATGCAATATTCTGGCCCAGATTTCCAACGACCACGGTATTTTGCGTTTGTATTATTATGACCAGTTGAGAAGGGGTGAACTGACTCCCCTCTATTGAAACTCCTCATTGGTCACAACAAATGTTTAAGTTTCTGTTTCATGAGGATATGCCTTTTCCAAATCAGAATGTATTTAGCTATTTAAGCTGTGAGCAATAAGGAGTCAATTAGACAAGGTTCTCTTGAGCCAAAGAAAGAGCTAATTTATTAGCCACTAAAGCCGAGGGAAAAATTTAGTAAAAATGTGATGTCACACACACAGGTATCAGAAATAAGGGAAATCAGAGTCCAATAAAAAAGGTTAAAAGAATTATTGGTTGAGTGTCCTTTGATTGTCTCTGAAGTGTAGATTTTAATTGCTGCGGCCAATTTGGCTTCGCTGGTTTCGAAGGTGCGGTCAAATACAATTATTATGAGATCTCAGTTGGCTGGTAGATTTCTAATAAAGTTGGCCTCTGAACTAGGTCATTCACTTGTTCCAAAAGAGAGAGAGGGGACAAACAGTTGTCAGCCTGTCTCTTCTGCTGAAGTCTTTCTTGCACTTTCTCTGCAGTGGTTGCAGCCTGGAAGGTGGCCCTGCATTTTTAACTAGTTTGTTCTGTCTCAGTTCAAATTGCAAGCTTTCCAGTCAGTTGAAAGTCGAAAAATCATATTTTCAAAAACAAAGGGGCATTGCGTTGTGACAGGATATATTAGTGTGTGTTCTCACATTCCAGGTAATGCCTTTCAGTGACATTCATACAAAACTGCAGATTTTTCTCACCAGCTATGCAATGAACATCCATCTTCATTATAATGGAAGGACCTTACAAATCAAGTTATGATGTTCGAAACATCCAATTTCAATGCAATGTACCAGGCTTACTTGTCATCGATAAATTGATCCGGGTCTTTAAGCGCTGGCACTCGGCCAAGCACAGGCTTTTCATGAGGCTGATTCCTCCAGGGTGCCACAAATGGCAGGTCAATGTTAGCAAGAATAGCCCCTCACTGCAATAGTTTCCCCTTTTTGCTTTTAAGCTACCTCAGTTTGACCCTCAATCCTGTATGTGAGATGAAAGAGAATTTGTTTAGGCATTTGGAGCTATTGCACTCACCTGATATTTCTCAGTGTAAGCTGGGTGAACTGCTTGTGAGGCTGTGACAGATTGTGGCAGATTGTCCAATTGTGCAAATAAGGCCCAATGCTCAAGATCTTGGCCTTCTGACTGGTGCATTTGCTCTCCACTCATGCATGAAAACCAGATCTAACAAATTTCTAGGCCACTGTACCGTATTAATAGCACTGGATGTTGATCTTCTAAAGGATCTGTTCACAATTTTGCTTTGCTTTAAGAAAGAACTGCCATGCCATGTTTCTATCTTTGCCGGCCCAAATTATTTACCTGACTTGAAAAATATGCGCCAGAGGCCCAAAACAATTGTGCGATAGCATTCCCTATTGCTTTGTTGCTTGTGTAGGTAGTTCAGATCATTGATCTCTGGAGTTTTGCTCATTCAACCTCAGGAAGTTCATGGGTTAGTTGAGAAAAAGGAGAAAGTATTTTTAATCAGTCAAAGAGAGAAAGCTGACAGAAATCCCTGAGGGAAGAGTTCCATTATTCACCAGTGTCAATGAACCACCCTACCTTTAACACATTCAGTAGCTTTCTGTGAATCATTGAACACATCATAATGGCTTTGGAATCTGTACAAAAGGGTGTGCAGTGAATAATAACTCATTCTGGTTTCAGTTCCCCTTGATAAGCACCATGGAACATCTCTTGGTAACAGCTATTGCCAAACAGAAGTAAAAATAGAATGATTGCTAAGCTGTAAATTTGAAGTAGAAGACTGAGACTGGGGTTCATTGCAGAGTTGAGTGGGACAAGTCCATGGAAGGATTTGAAGAATAAGCACAGCACTTAAAAGGTTAGAGTCACCCTGTTCTCCCAGGTGGAACAAGTTATTATCAACTCCACCTTCTCTCACAACCTTACCTGCACGTTCACCGCTGAAAGCCACATCCGAGATCTTCCCTGAGAGCAGCATCTGTTATTAGTTCGCATGCTCTGCTTTCATATCTAGCCAACAGCAAATAGAAAGACTTGCATTTATATAGCACCTTTCATGGCCACAGGATGTCCCAAAGTGTTTAACGGCTAACAAAGCACTTTTGAAATATCATCACTATTGTAATACAGCAAACACAGCACACCTGCACATAGCTCACTCTTACAAATAGCAATTTGATAATGACCAGATAATCTGCTTTCTAGTGTTAATTGAGGAGAAAATATTGGCCAGGACACCAGAGATAACTCTCCTGCTGTTCTTCAAAATAATGTCATGGGACCTTTGACAACTAAATAAGTGTGCTGTTTACTAGCTCATGCTGAAAGGCAGTACAGCACTCCCTCAGAACTGGAATGTCAACTTTGATTTTTTAGTTTAGCTCCTGGAGTAGGGCTTAAACTCACAACCTGCTGACTTAGAGCCAAGATTGCTCCAAACTGAGCTACAACTGATACATTTTAACAGGTTTTTTAACATTGTCTGTGTTCTAGTTTCAGAAGAACGAGGTTACAAGATAGAGACAGTCTTTAACGAACAGCTCAACATCAGTTCCCCTACTGCTTTAGCAGTCCATAGCTGAAAAAAGATCAAAGATAGGGAAGCATAAGGGCAGGAGCCAGTTACATATTCATCATAACATTCTGTTCTTCCTGCACGTCTTGCTTCTACTTCTGAAAGCAGCATTAAGAAGCAATGCAAAAGGAAGGAGATCAATTATATCATTCCACTACACGTCCGACAATCACTGATCCATCCAAGCTATAGCTCACACTTACAAGCACCAACCAGTTGACAAGCAACTGAGGGTTTTGGGTGATGCTCCAAACACATCTGGGCAGGAGTTGTGGTGAAAAATAAGGAGCCTGATGTTCTTGAGTGAAAGTTCAGGAGATATAAGCCCTTGGCTGAAGACCCTGATGGTGTCATGAGTCCTACCTTTCAAAGAGTACCCACCTAAATGCAGGAACCTTGGACACTATAGCACTTTCTGGCTATTTGAAGGAGTCCATACACAACATCTGCAGCACCAACAAGGAGAAATTCTCAGCATTGCAGGCAAGCCTGCTATGTATGATAAATCGGAAATTTTCTTGGACTTGGCCTGGCATTCCACTGGCAGTCTGGTGGACACATTGAGAGATGTTTTGGCCAGCTGGGGAGGAGAAACTAGGCCCATGTGAGGCTTAATTTTATTAGGCCTGCAAGAGCTGCATAGGAAGTGGTGCAGGCAAAAAATCATGAGAGAGACAGGGGTGCAGTGCCCATTACCCTCCCACTGCCATGGCTCTGCCAGCAGCAGGGAAGGTGGAGCTCAACCCTCCCATCCAGAGCCTGTGGTGCCATGTAATGGCCATTAAGGGTCTCTTCCCACCACTGCTGCCATTTTAACAGCAGATGGTGGGTCCTCTGACATATGGGGAGACTGGCTGGTGAACCCCGGCAGCCCACCTGATTGGGCACTCTGTGGTTTATTGGAGGCTCCTTGGCAGCAATGGCCATCCCCATGGAAGTACCCCCCATCCTCACCAACATCCCCCACTTGCCAGGGGCAGGCTGACTGGCTCCAGAAACTCCCACCCCACTTATCTTGCATTCAGTCTCAGCAATGGGCACCACTCCCTGTGGCACTGCTGGGACAGAAAAACTGATTGCCCTCCAAATAGCTGGCAGCTCTTGGATGTGAGCTCTCATCCCTTAAAGCTACAGGAACCCCTATGGCAGCTCATGAGCTGCAAGGTGGGTATAAGATTTGGCCAGTACTCCCCTAAATTGCAGAGGAGGGTTAAAACTCCTGCTGTCTGGCCCATTGTCAGGGCCACTGCTGAACCAGAAAATCCAGCCAGTGGGATCCGTGTTGAAGTTTGGTTTCGACCTCTAAAGATTTGGTTAAAAGATTGTAACATTGAGTAAGGCGATTTTACAGTTGCACTATGTAAAATTTCCTCCGAAAAGAGCAGTTGCTACCTTGAAAGAGTTCCTTAGAAAAACAGGCAGGCCTTGACATTTCAGGCAATGTACTCTCCAGAGCAGAGACAGAATATCCTGCTCGAAACATCAAGACTGACCGGTTCTTCTTTTCAGAGCCAATTCTACATGGTGTAACCATAAAATTGTCTTACTCTATGTTACCACCCTCAAACAACTCTTTAAAAATTGTACTTTCTCCTCCCTCTTATAAAGAATGGGTGACATGAACCACATTTTTCAGCGGTGGCTGGAGGGGCTCCACCTTCTTGGGGTCAACAGACACGCTCTGGAATTTCTGGCCTCCCCTGACTAGTCGATGTCCATGTGGTGACATGTGCTTCCATCATCGATATTTTAATGATGGACAGATTTTTATTAGGTGAGGGTAGCAAAGAATATGGAAGAAGGGTTGTTAAATAGAGTTGAGGTAGAGATCAGTCACAATCTAAGTGAATGACAAAACACTTCTGAGGGCTGAATGACCTATCACTATGTTACTATGTGAAAGTACCATATCAAACAAGTGAGTGTTGCAGCAGACAGTGCAATCCCTACTGATTAATTCAGATCTGTTCGTGCAAACACAATTCATCCACTGTTATGTAATGGCCAGTAGAACGTTTGACAGATTTTAAGGTGAACTCCCAAAATAATACCAGCCATCATTCTGAATACGTTCAAGGTATATTGCCAAGCTCCATGTGCCAGCAAAGATGTGCCATGCAACATGTAAACAACTTTGACTTTAAGCCACCGGTCAATTCCAAAGTACTTGAACTGCTGCTGTTACATTTATGAATATCTCAGGAGTTAACATTCAATCAATGGGTGATTCAAAGAAGGAAATCTAGCCACTGAGTGCAGTTGGCCTGAAAGTTTCAACTAGATACTCTACCAGATTCGCTTTTGTTTAATCAATGTACATTAGAACAACACTGCAGGATGAATGGCAGTGGACAGGTGTGGATAGAAGGTGGCTTCAAACAGTTGTTTGGACTGCTGGAAATAACTGGCCTGTTTAATACAGTTAAACAGTACCTTTATAATTGGAAACCAAGGCAATGCAAATGGTCAGCATCATTTACTCGATATATCTGGAATAAACCAGAACTGTGTAAGTGGTGGGGACTGTATGTCTGAAGCAGCGCAAAAATGTTCAATGGGATTTTATATATTTAGTTTTTCCAAAAATAGAAAATTAGTCATAATAAATATAATTGGCACCAACATCCCTTCATCTATTTAGAACGTTTATGTATAGTATGTCCCTTTTCATTCATGAGTGATGATAACTAATGATTGTCACATTAAAAAATATAGTGATTGATAGTCAGCAGCTGATTTCTGTAAAATTGTACGGTCAGTACGTTTTACAATGATTATGTAGAGCACGGATACACAATTATAAATAAGAACATTGGTACAATTTATAGGTACCAAATGTTTAAAAAGCATGTTGCCTCATACTATATGAAAGACCATTGATAGAGATGTCATCTGTTTCCAGCAATATTCCACAGGATGATTAAAGGATTACCTGAAGGTAATGGGCAGAGACTGTTCCTTTCAGTCACAATGATGTATAAATTTGGCCGGTACACGTGAAAGTATTGTTTCAGCTATATGCTAAGGATCTTGGCAGTAATGAATAGCACCATTAGGTAACCATCTACATCATGATTATAACCCAGAACAAACTTCGATATCTGATGTTATTTCATAATTTCAAGTTCAGGCTATAAACAGCCTTTAGTTCATATCATATATTTGATTAAATCTTTTGATACGACATGTGATAGCTGAACAATAATTTGCACACAAAGTTTCTGAAGGTATGAGCAGTTAACGGCACAGTGATGGAAACAGGGCATCTGGAACCTTGGCGAACAAAGCAAACTACAGGGTATCTCCTTAACTAATGAGAGTTAAGGATTGGGAATCAACAGCACAAGGACTGAGAAGGAGAATGAACTAAAGGGGATGAATTCAATGTTCACCCAGGCACAGAAAGAGAAATATAAAGCATGGGGAAAAAAAGTTTTGATTAAGGAAGAGAAAAAAAGAGACAAAAAGGAAAAGTAATGAAAAAAAATTAAAATCATTCCCAAAAATTCAACCTGAAGGAATAAGATTCCATAATAGTAATAATTAATTTTCAGTGCCAGAGAGGTTAAGCAACAATAATAAACAACAATCTTGTTCAAAGGGACTTACATTACTATTTTGCAGCCCTAAATATCTGTGGCAGGTTGAGTTCCTAGTTTGCATGCACATACAGCAACTTCATGACATTCAATGCATTTCAATGGTGAGATAGTGAGTGAAATGCTGTTTTTGTGAAGACGACAGTGGAGCAGAACAATGGCACTCTGACAGAAATGTTTGGATTTTCACATTTCACCATGTCTCTGCTCCTTACCTGAAGTTGCTGAATGATATATATATAAATAATAGTTCGCACAGTTTGTTTAACAATACTTTGACAGTGATGGCTCATCGTAATTCTGGAAACATCTATGTAGTTATTTGTGATGCAAAGAATCTCAGCAGAACTTATCATCTCAAAATGAATTGATTAAATATTGATTTTTGAGCTGAGCAGTAACATATGTGGCTCAATAAAGTACAGTAATATAATATTCATGGGAGATAAATTGAATAGCCCTCATAGGACATAAGGATCACAATGCAAAGTTAGTGCACTCCTGTTGTTTGAAATGTAAGTGACATAGTGTACCTCTGTGTTGCCTCCTCATTAACATGGGCCGGAATTTTACCTTTGGCAGGCGGTAATCTGTGGGCTCACGACCAGTCAGGAAACAGGCCGCCACCCGCAATCGGCCTCCAACCGTGACTTCATGCTGGCCGATTAAGGCCCGCCCAGCATGAAAAACTTTCTCCCAAGGTCGGGAAGGGCCAGGTGGGGACCTGTTGGCCACCGGGTCCCATGGCAACAGCACAGGCAGCTCCTTGAAGGCAGCCAGGGAAGAACGTATCTTCTGCATTGCCAGCGCTGAAGTTATTGCATCAAGTGCGGCTGGAGACACCAAGCGGGAGTACAGGTCGGGTGGGCACTCGTCGTTCCCCCCCCCCTCCCCCCACCCCCCTGGTTTTCAGATAAATGCCTTGCGGTCCTCCTGGAGGAGGTGGCTGCCAAGGGGGATACCCTTGTCCCCAGAGACAGAAGGAAGAGGCTGCCACACCTAAGGTAAAGAGCTTGGGAGGAGGTAGCGGCGCAGGTCAGGAGCCACAGCATTATGCAGCGCACATGGGTGTAGTACCGCAAAAGGTTTAATGCCCTGCTGTGCTCAGGAAGGGTGAGTACCGTGTAGGCATGGATCAGTATGTTGAAATGTTAAGGTCTGGCCATCACCCCATGGAGCTCAGGGTTGTTAGATTCTGAGCGCCAACTGTCAATGATGCTGGAGCTGGCCAAGGGAGTGAGCCCTGGCTGCTTGGACTGAGGGCCTTGCAGCTCGAGGGCCATGACTCGGATGTGCTCTGCAAGGCGTTCCTCAGATGGGGTTGGCCAGGCTGCAATGGTGCTTCAGGTAGAGAGTGGACTAATCAAGGCTCCTCTGTCCTTTCAGGAGAAGACGACCAATAACAACACTGAAAGGTCACCAACAAGCGGAGGCCCACCAAACCTCCTCATCCTATCCAGATTCGAGCAGGACGCCGTGGAGCTGGAGAGGCACCACGTACCTCTGTCAACCAACCATGGAGAGGCTGGGGTGTCAGACGAAGGTAAGAGTGCAGTGCACAGGGTTGAGAGTTTTGGATGGTGCAAACATTCTTGTGTAGTCTCATCATTGATGGGATCCTCAAAACTGGATTCCCCATTTATCGTTGAAAATCATGGCACCATAATGTAGATCCCCATTGTCTCACCAGGGTGCCTGGCATACACAGTGATGGTGTGGTGACTTAAACTAATGACATGTTGTTGTTCTCCTTTAGATTTGCCAGCAGGCATTCGATTGCAGGTCTCCAAAGAGCCGCCCCTGATGCCAGAGGACTGCCAGGTTTCACATGCACCTGTGTCACACCCACACTCTGTACCAGGCACAAGCGCAGATACCAGCACCTCACTGGACATTAGATCTTTGGCTAGAATTTCGGAGCACAGCGGTGAAGGCACTTCACACTCATTTGAGGAGCAGGAGGAGGCAGAGAGTGCCCAGGGCGCCAGCAGTTGGAGGACTGCTGGAGACCAGGACGATGCTCAGTCGAAGGCTAATGCTGAGCCTCTGGAGTCGTCCATTAGGCTGCAGATGCTGGATGCCCAGCAGGATGTGCGGGAGGATCTGGTGGAGATCCATGAGGGTATGCGTGCCAAGGTCTCTGTGTGGAGGAGTCCATGAGGAGCATGAGTATTGTGTTGACCATCATGGCCGAGCGCACTGCCTCCTCCATTGAGAGAGTTTTGACTCTCATGGTGAGGCAGCTGCAGGGACAGAATCAGGGGTTCCTGGGGGTTACGCTCAAACCTGCAAGCCCTCACATAGGCAATGACCTCAGGCGGTCAGTACCAGTGTAAGAGATGGATGAGGCACCCAGTATCCCAGCTAAGCGCCTGTCCATGAATAGCAGGCAGGGAGGTCCAGAGTGACGTCACGTTGGCGCATTAGCTGCTTGTTGTCTCTGCGGGCTCCTCTCAGAGCACTCTGGGTAATGGAAGCAGCTCCTCTGCCTCTCTGCCAGTGTCCGTGACATCTGACGAAGCAACAGCAATTGGAGAGATGCCAGCCGTGGCACTGACAGCTCCCTCCCAAGTGGGGCCAGCACAGGCTCCACTGGCCTGAGCTTGACTGCCAAGGTCATCAAGGCCAACAAGACACCAGAAGCAGCAGGCTGCCTCCAATCCTGCTGCCAGCAAGGTGGGCAGCACCAACATGTCACACTTGCAAATTGAAGTTTAAGGCACCATGAGCACAAGAGGGACAGTTCACAGGTGATCTCCTGTTGTGTAATGTTTTGTTTATGTTTTCCCGCCTGGAAATGAAAACCAGTTAAGGTGATGTTAATTTTTTTGAGTTGTCAAAATGAGATAAATTTTGGTTTTGTCCTAATGGCCTGAGTATGCTTCAAAGAGGGCAATTAAGCTCATTAATGGTGCAATTGTCTCAGATCTTTCATGGTCCATCCAACGTTACAGTTGGCGGACGGGTGAATTGTCCAGGCGGACTTTGCATTTTTCATGAAACCTCAGCCAAGGGTGGGATGAGATTTCTGGCATTAAATAAGATAAAAATAAAAATCAATGGCCAGCATTTTTATCATCTGTCTACCTGATTGTGATGTTTGGATGTTTTGTTATGTTCTTTTCCCGATTTTCAAACTTTATTTCATGGTGTTGGGGCTTGCAGCTCCCTGAGGCAGCTCTTTGCCTTCAGGCAGAAACGCCATCGCCCGTCCACCCTCCGCCCCCGCCTTCCGCCCCCACCCTCCACCCTCCCCCTGCACCCACCCTCCACCCACACCCTCCACCCTCCGCCCACACCCTCCACCCTCCACCCACACCCTCCACCCTCCACCCACACCCTCCACCCTCCGCCCACACCTTCCGCCCCCACCCTCCACCCTCCCCCTGCACCCACCCTCCACCCACACCCTCCACCCTCCGCCCACACCCTCCACCCTCCGCCCACACCCTCCACCCTCCACCCACACCCTCCACCCTCCGCCCACACCATCCACCCTCCACCCCCACCCTCCACCCACACCCTCCACCCTCTGACCCCACCCTCCACCCTCCGACCCCACCCTCCACCCACACCCTCCACCCTCCACCCACACCCTCCATCCTCCCCCTGCACCCACCCTCCACCCACACCCTCCACCCTCCGCTCACACCCTCCACCCTCCGCCCACACCATCCACCCTCCACCCCCACCCTCCACCCACACCCTCCACCCTCCGCCCACACCCTCCACCCTCCGCCCACACCATCCACCCTCCGCCCCCACCCTCCACCCTCCGCCCACACCCTCCGCCCTCCGCCCACACCCTCCATCCTCCGCCCACACCATCCACCCTCCGCCCACACCCTCCACCCTCCGCCCACACCATCCACCCTCCACCCCCACCCTCCACCCACACCCTCCACCCTCCACCCACACACTCCACCCTCCGCCCACACCATCCACCCTCCACCCCCACCCTCCACCCACACCCTCCACCCTCCGCCCACACCCTCCACCCTCCGCCCACAGCATCCACCCTCCACCCCCACCCTCCACCCACACCCTCCACCCTCTGCCCACACCCTCCACCCTCCGCCCACACCATCCACCCTCCACCCCCACCCTCCACCCACACCCTCCACCCTCCGCCCACACCCTCCACCCTCCGCCCACACCCTCCACCCACATTCTCTGCACCCCACCTTCCACCCTCACCCTCCACCCTCCCCCTGCACCCACCCTCCACCCACACCCTCCACCCTCCGCCCACACCCTCCACCCTCCGCCCACACCCTCCACCCTCCGCCCACACCATCCACCCTCCACCCCCACCCTCCACCACACCCTCCACCCTCCGCCCACACCCTCCACCCTCCGCCCACACCATCCACCCTCCACCCCCACCCTCCGCCCACACCCTCCACCCTCCGCCCACACCCTCCACCCACACTCTCTGCACCCCACCTTCCGCCCCCACCCTCCACCCCCACCCTCCACCCACACCATCCACCCTCCGCCCACACCATCCACCCTCCACCCCCACCCTCCACCACACCCTCCACCCTCCGCCCACACCATCCACCCTCCACCCCCACCCTCCGCCCACACCCTCCACCCTCCGCCCACACCCTCCACCCACACTCTCTGCACCCCACCTTCCGCCGCCACCCTCCACCCCCACCCTCCACCCACACCCTCCACCCTCCACCCACACCCTCCACCCTCCCCCTGCCCCCACCCAGCCCTCCCCCCACCCCCACCCCGCCGTCCCCCCACCACCCCGCAGTGTAGGAGTGAAGGTGGGAAGACAATCCCAGGGTGACCTCAAATAGGCCGGCAGTGGTCAAGAGGTTTCCCATGGGTTCTGCAGGAGCACCCGTGGCTCACAAAAACCAAGATTTAAACATGTATGGGCTGCTACCTGAGTAGCCTCTTTTATGGCACTCTTAATGAACCTTAGTTAGACCATTCGCATGCTCGCTCCGTTCAGTTGCACCTGCAAATTCCAACGGGTGTAGGACCCCAATTTGCATATTTATGGGATCACTTGCCATAAACGACAACAGCAGCTTACATTCATTTAACATATAGGAAAATATCCAAAAGCAATGCAAAATGTGACACTGAGCCGCACAAGGGGTAACATGTTTCTCTCGCCGGGCGACTACATGCCTGACCTCAAACGGGAGATAAATAGCGCACAATGACGTCGGGCAAGGATCCCAGTGTCACCGCGCACTCGCGTGATATTTCTGTCAGTGAGAGACGGCAGCGCACTTGCCGACAATTAAGACGGCTGTTAAGCCCATTAGTTAATTATTTAAATGGAATTTTCCCTGTCCATCCAACCTCACGGTTGGCGGGCGGGCAAGAAAGCCAAGCGACCTTTGGGTTTTTGATGACAGAATGAGGTTTCCGATGTTAATTAAAAATAAAATTAAAAACGTTTAAATCTCACTTCTAACCTGTCCCTGCTTATGTGACATGAGTCACATGGTGGGGGACATCTTTACCTTAATTTTTAAATCTCTACTTTTAACGTTATAAATCTTCGGCTCCCCGAGGCAGCTCTGCGCCTTCAGGGAGCTTTCCGTGAGCACATGCGCTGACTTCCGCACTCGCCCTCCTTACCCCCCCCCAACCATCCTGCCCCCAAGATTTTCTTAGGGAAGATGGTGGTAATTTTTCAGGAGCGTCTGGTAGGGGGAGAGGGAAGAAGACAGGCGAAGAGGATTAGAGAGGGAATTGCAGAATTTTGGGCCTAGCCAGCTTAAGGCAGCTGAAGACAGGTGGAATGCTGCTCACCCACTTACATTCCCCCATTTCAAAATCTAATCAGGCAGGCCATGGGGGTTGCTGCTGAGGCCAAGAGTTTTCTCCTCCACGTTTCCAAATGCCCACTTTTGCTGGCCACATAGAGCTGGCCTATATTCGAAAATTGTGTCCCAAGTCAGGCACACCCATACCCCAGCTCTCAGTCAGGACCTAGCGCAGAGCTGTTGCAAGTAAACTTTTCCCCCATCTGTTATACCTCACTGAGTTGGTGTCAGTCCCGCCTGGGGTTTCAGACCACGGAGGGGTGAAATTTGTGTTTAACATCATGGGCAGAATTTAGTGGGGGCCGTTGGAAGTGGAGTAGCAGGTGCAGGTGCTTGTAGAATCAGGAGGGAAGGCATATGACAGAGTGCCATTGCCTTTCTGACAATGTAGATTTCTCTCGGTGGCGGGGAAGGTGGAGGACAGCCCTCCTGCCCAGCAGCCAATTGAGGCCTTTAAGTAGCCAATTAAGGGTCACTTAAAGCCTATTCCCACTACTGTCAGCAATCTACCACCAGCGAATGGCCCCTCCACCATGTGGGAAACCATCCGGTAAATACTGGGGGTCTCCCTGCAGGCTTGGGGTTGAGGTGGCCCTCTTGATTGGGCACCCTGTAGCCCACAGAGCAAGGGCTACTCTACGCAAACATCACCTCCTGCCCCCACCACACCCCCCCACGCCCCACCAGCCCCCCCCAGCACACTCCTCACCAACACCACCAACCCCCCCGCCCGCCCCCCCCCCCCCGCCTCCCCCCCCCAACCACATGGGCCTGGTGTAATGAACCAGTGACCTGGACCTCACTTACCTCAGTCCTAGAGCGACAGCCATGATGCTGCTCCAGATTGAGTGCAGTTCCAGCACTCCTGGTGGCATTGCTCAGACTGAGACATTGTCAGCCCTCCAATTGCCCAGCAGCTCTTAGAGGTGGAATCTCGTCCCTTAAAGGGCCAAGTGCTCGATGCCAGCAGTTAATTGCCATTGAATAGGATTGGGGCCCCTGGAAAAGGCTGAGGCAGGGTTGCCCCTAGCTTTCCAATCGCCTTGGGGACCACCGCTGTCTTTGCAAAATTCAACCCCGTGTGTCACTGGCACAACCTGTTCCAGTTTCATGTACAGCTTTGGCCGCTATTTCTGGCCTTTTTACTGAGGGAAGGGGGGGTTGTGCCAGAAAAGTGCGAAAGGCCCACTACTGGTGGCTCTCTGCCTGACCGTATGAACATCAGCAGAATCAACGGCAGACTCTGTAGTTGGCTACTTCCTAACACATGATGTATTCCCGTAGATTTTCTAGGCCAAAAAGATAAATTTACATCCAGCTGTGCAAAATGTTTCTTTTATTTTTAATCTTTAAAAGAATACCTTTCTCATATATTACAGGAGATCTGATACAGCCCTTGAAGATGAAATTGGCAGATGTTGAAAATCAAGTCCAACTTCAGCACTGGCAAAGAACTGATTAAAATATGATATTATGATAAGGATATGCTGCTTCATCAGTGTGCAGAACGTGAACATTGTCAAAGTCAACACTAAGACTGTTCTTCGCCAAATTTCACTTCCTCCTTTTTGGCTGTAAATTGGTCTATTTCCCCTTGGATATCCAACTAATCCTCTCAAAATTGTATAAAACTGAACAGGAAACAATTTGTTGTTTTAGAATTCCATAATAAACTTATTAAAAATTCAAATATTATCGGATTCCCTTGAGAGGTAGATGAAACACAGAATGGTGTGTGCTTTTGGCTTTGTTTCCAGCGTGTCAATAACTATTTTTTTATGTCTTTTTTTATTACTGATCCTCTGCCATGTTTTCTGTCGGGAACAATTGCTTATCACTTTATCATTTCTGTCAGAGATCTGGCCAATCCTTATTCCCCTTTGATAAGGCTAGTTTAACTTAACAGCCACTTAATGTGTATACATGCCATTTGTTGTTATACCAACTGCAGACGGCAGAACTCCAGAGCTGCTATACCTCAACTGCACACCACAAAGGCTTAGTTCATATATAAATCTTTGTCCAAACCTGATGTCACAACATAGGCCCGAATTTTTCCCTCGTCGGGTGGGCAGTCAGGAAGCCAGTTGCCGCCCGAGATCGGCTGCGCTTTGTGATTTCACACGGGCAAGCCAATTAAGGCCCGCTCTGGCATGGATTGTGAGCGGCAGCGCTGAGCGCTACCCCTGTGGGCAGGGGGAGGAGGTAGAGCGGGCCTGGCCCGCAGTCCCTGCATGCGCGTGATAGAGCGCTTCAATCTCCCTGAGGCAGCTCCGTACCTCAGGAAGATTGAAACCCTTTTTAAAAAGCTAATGAAGACAACAAAAACTTAATGGAACATGTCCACTCTCATGTGACTGTGTCACATGAAATGGGACATGTTTTTCATTTCAGATTAAAATTTTTATTGAACGTGCATTAGCTTTAGGAAACCTCATCCCCTTCGTGCTTGAGGTTTCCTAAAAAATGTAAAGGCGGCTTGGCCTTTTCACCTGCAGTGTAAATTTCCGGTTAATTACCTCATTAATGGCCTTAATAGGCCTTTCAATTATCGGCAGGTACGCAGCCGACTCCAGCGCAAGTGTACAATGACATCAGAACGCATGCCCATCGCGCATCCTATTACATTCGGGTGTGTCGGGCACACACCCATACACCGATGGTAAAATTCTGACCATAGTTACAAGAGGATCACCATTCAGCCCAACTTAGTTCATTCATCCGAAAAGTTCCTACAATTAACCTAACATGGAATGCATGAAGGGAGTTTCAACTTATTTGACCTGCCAAGAGTAGAGAGGAGCTACTCCTGGTAAATCATGGAGAACCCAGAAGCTGGATTCCTCCACATACAAATGGGAGAGAGGGGTTCAACCCCCGATATGGGGGATTCTGATCCCAGTGGTGTAGAAGGCTAAGCTGGAGCTCTGATCCTGGGAAGGCAGTGATCAGAGGCCTGGGTGGGGGCAGGATAGAGGCCTTAAGGTAGCTGGAGTGGGAGAGATCAGGGGAGATTGGAAATGTTGGGTGTGGTAGGTTGGGGCGTCCGACTGCAGCAGTTGACCAGATTAACATGCTGGCTCCAGCAGGTAGGTGGAAATGCACTTACTTCCTGATCCAGCAAGCCCTCATTTTAGTTTAGCTGACTGGTTTCTTGAGACTCAGGAAATGCAGCTGACCAGAGTTCAACTTCAAACGGTGAATACATATTAGGCATGCAGCCTCATTATAATATTCAGTGCACCAATTTCAGCACCCAACCCCCAAAGCACCACCTGCCTCACCCCCCCCCCCCCACCCCCCCACCCCCACTCCCACCCACCCTCCCCACCCCCTTCTGGAGCAGGTTGGCCATCCACCCCTTCCAGTCCTGCCTCTGTTAAAACTGGAGGGGAGCAGTTTGGGGCCGAGCTTCAGCAATACTTTGGCATCCTACAAACCAATCATTTTTCAGGTTAAATCTCCCCTCGTTGTTTTGATTACTCTTTATTTGAAGATCTTCCAAACATCTGAGCTAAATTAATCTTCTATTAGTTTGAGCCTGACCTCCTGCCCCACTATCAAGAGCTAATTTGAAGTAATCTTCCAGATCTATTCTCTTTTGATATTGTTTACTACATTTTATCGCTCAGTAGCATCACCTCCTAATCAACTCCTCTCAGCCTGTGCCCCAATAGCAGTGCCATGATATAAATGAGTGTACGCAAAATGGTGTTCCTAGCTCTGAAGGATTAGAGATAAAGTTGATGTGCTAGACCCTGAAACTCCGAGTCCAGTTCATCTGGTTTATTCAACCAGCTTGACCCTTTCGGATTCAATTAGTATTTTTTTTTGGGGTAGGACAGAAACGCGGGTTCCAGCAGCAACTGCCCAGTTACACTGAAAGGTTTGAAATATTCATGAAAGCTGGGGACGAAAGTTGCTCTGGTAAAGGTAAGACTGTTACTCTTAAGGTTGTAGTCACCTTAAAGCTGAATTAACATGCAGGGATTTCAAACCAAACATCAAAAAGGAACCAGGAAGAAGTGAGCCTGAGTCATCTTGGCCAGTGATACAAATATAATTCTAATTGAAATTTGCTATAAAGGGAGTGGAATAATTGGAGTGGCAAGAGCGCAGCCAGAACCATGTGAAGGAAATGGTACAAATGGCTCATGGCAGTAGATAAAAACAAAAAAACTGCAGATGCTGGAAATCCAAAACAAAAACAGAATTACCTGGAAAAACTCAGCAGGTCTGGCAGCATCGGCGGAGAAGAAAAGGGTTGACGTTTCGAGTCCTCATGACCCTTCGACAGAACTTGAGGCAAGTTCTGTCGAAGGGTCATGAGGACTCGAAACGTCAACTCTTTTCTTCTCCGCCGATGCTGCCAGACCTGCTGAGCTTTTCCAGGTAATCCTGTTTTTGTCATGGCAGTAGATCATTGTTTTCAGCAGTATATAGGTTCCAAGCCGTCACGCCATTACCTACTGTGTGATTTAACTAGTGTCTGGTACAGCATTTCCTTTACTGTAGTTGAAGATGATGCAAGTTCCATTTCACATGCATTTTGGATGCCTTGGAGGCTGCTTGCTGACTTTATACATTCCACTTTAACTTATATGGAATTTCGATTTCTAAGTAATGGTATTCTTTAGTAACTTCAAAGGGGAAATCATGATTGTGTAGTTGGGTACTGATGGACATCATTGCTAATTCACATGATGTTTCATATCTCTACATTGAATTTCATTCCCCTCATATTGGCCCATTTGACAAGATTATTTAGATCTTCCTGAAGACTACCTCATCTGCTGCTTCAGTAATGGCTCTATAGACTAGGCAGGCATCTGTTAAGAGTCTGACCTGGTTTAATATTCCATCCTGAACGTTATTTATAATGAAGAGAAACAAGTGTGGATCCAGGACAGTACCTTTGGGCACAAGCTTAAGACGAGCTTTCATTGTGAGATTTCCCCACACACTCTGACTCTTTGGGAAGCACTTTCGGGTCAGCAAGTGGGGGTGGGACCCGCTCACCGATGCATAAAATGACGTGCGTTGAGCTCAGGCAGGCATCCTGTACATCACCGCGCATCATTCTGACGCTCAGTTCAGTGGGTGCGCAGCCAGCTACGCGCCCGCCGAACTGTCAAAGGCCTATTAAGGCCATTAAAGTGGTTCAGAATGCTACCCGTCCAACCTTTACGATTGGTGGGCGGGTGAAGAGCCCAGGCGGCCTTCATGTTTTCTCATGAAACCTCACCCACGGGCGGGATGAGGTTTTATGAAGGGTTTATTACTTAAATAAAAAATTTTCAAACATTTGATAAACATGCCCCAGCTCATGTGACACTGTCACACCAGGAGACATGTCTAAATAATTTTTATCTGTCTTTAGTACAAACATTCATTCGGAATTCAATCTCCCTGAGGCCACACGGGGAGCACTCAGCGGTTCCAGGCACACGTTACGGTGGGTGGGTCTTAATTGGCCCACCCACGTAAGATGGTGGGGCGGCCCTGATTGGGAGCGCCAATCGTGTTCGCGCCCACCCCCGCCTCCAAACAACTCCCCCGATGGGGGGAAATTTCTGCCCTTTGTTGCTGTTTGATAAGAAATGTTCTTACCCATTGCCTAGTATTCCCTCAGACTCCACAATGATCTAGCTCACCCAGTAGCTTCGCATGTGGTCCATAGTCGAATACCTTGGAAAAGTATAAAATAGCTAGATCTATGGTCATGTGATTGTCAAGGTTATAGGTCAGATTGTGGATGGTAAAGATAAATTGTGGTTCTGTTGATCTAGCTTTAGAAAAGGCATGTTCCTTATCGATAAGGATAGTCTGCCCTTCAAGATGCCTCATTAGCTGACTGTCAATGATGTGTTCTAGTAACTTACTGCAAACGCTAGTAAGCAAAATAGGTAAGTAGTTTACTAAATCAGTAAGGGATCTGTTTGTGTAAATTTGAGAGACGTTAGCTTAGCCAGTCAATGAGTGGTTCCCCTGTGTTTATGGGTTATTGAAAAATGGACGATAACTTTGGTGTAGACTCACTTGCTGCAATTTTAAGTGCATGGTTTGGGATGTCATCAGGACCACAAGCTTTAGATGGATCAGTGTTATGGAGGAGTTTGTTGTAATTATAATATCAGGCATGTTCTTGTAAGGCTGCCTTCATTCTACAGATTTGTACTCAGGCGATGTGCTTCTTTCTTTGAAGGTGTCCTGGAACTGCGAGCTTAGCTCTTCAGCTTTCTCTTTGTCATCAAGTAGTAACTTATTCCCTACATGCAGAATTGGTATTCCAGAAGCATCCTTTCTTTTTGATTTAATATTCCTCCAAAATTTCCTGGGGTTTTCTTGTCCTGGCCAGTTCAATTTTGTATTTATGCTTGGCGTGTCAAATCTCCCTGTTGACCATAGTTTGGTACTGTTCAAACTTAACCCAGGCTTCCCCTTCCTTCGAAGGACAGTTGTTCCACCAAGAACATTTAGTACGAGTATATAATTTCTCCTTCTTGTGGACTTTCTTTTTGAAGTAAATTGTAAACCATGGTGTTCAGAGTAGATTTTGTGAGGAACATGTAGGTTTACATGATGATTTACATATCTTCCAGTTCTTGTCCGCTGAGTTGGTTCAGGAGAGTTGTTGAAAAACCATTCTGTCATCTATGCAGCTTGAGTCTTAGTGGCATCGGTATAGATACCCTACCATTGCAGCACTTTCCTTGGTGGTTTCGGTGCAGTGATGTTTAACACTGTAGTCACCCAGTACAGCTGAGTAGTCACTTATCCTGGAATGGAACATGACAAATCTCTTCAAAGCGAGATGTGTAATGAGAAGAAAGTCCAATACATTTTCAGTTCCATTGGTGTGCCACCTAGTAGTAAAGTCAACCATTTGCATTAACAAATGGCCATTTATTATATTTATTAACTTCTCATGAACTGGGTTTGTTGCTCCATTGGGGGCTATCTTAATTCCAAAGAAGATCGTGGCCATTAAAATTCCCACTTAAAATGATGGATGTTGTATTATAAAGTCCTATTAGGCTAGCATCTAGGTCATTTAGTGAATCCTTGGGCTGCTGGGTTTCCGATAGTAAGCTTTAACAAAAACACCTCCCCCCACCCCCGGAGTGTCAACTGGTACCATACCAACTCTGCTTCTGCTGAGGCCAAATCATGCTTTGAGAGACTAGGGCTGGAATTTTCTAGCCCCGTTGGTGTCAGGCGTCATGGTGGGCAGAGGATAATATGGCGAGAAGGCCAAAAATCGGTTTCACGCCGTCGTGGAGCTAGTTTGCGATTGTCTGCTCCATCTGTTGATGGCTGGCTGCGTTTCCTGCTACTGCACATCAGGAACCTAATTTCAATACTTCAGCAACTCATTATAAGCCCTGCATCCCCACACACCGACATGTTTCACAACTGTACATAAGTGACGTGCACCTGGTGAGCTGCATGTCACTTGGGACTTCAAGGTTAGTTTGCCTACATTGCTTCAGGCAGCACTCGTGGTCATCAGTGCCAGGCTTCACAGGCAGCACCACAGCACTTTTAGAGGGGTTCATGTGCAGGTCCCTACTTACCAGGCCAGGCAGCTACAGGGTTAGAGCTTGCTTGGGAACAGGGAGGAATGGCCTCAGGCAAGGGAAGAGACTGCAGGGCAAGGGCTGCACTGGGGAAGGAGGGTATCCCAGGGTGTGTGTGGAGGTACATGTTGATCTGTGGAAGCAGCCTCAAGATGATGAGGGCTGAGGAGGCATTCTTCCAAGGAGAAGAGGCCAGATGGAGATATAAGCATGTGTGTGAGAGAGTGCGTGGTGATGTCCCTTGAGCTGGCAGTGAGTGAGATGCCAGTGAATGTGTAAGTGTGTGAGTTCAGAGTGATGAGATGGTTGCTTGACCCTGGCATCACAGACGAGATCATTCATCCATTCCCGGCACTGAATGGCCGACCTCTTGTGTGCAGCATTGGCACTGACCACCTCTGCCACCCCCTCCCAAGCCAGAGTGGTGAGACTGATGGGCCTCCTGCAGCCGGAGCGGGGGTAGAGGACATCACGGCGAGCCTCCACAGCATCCCAGAAGATGTCCCAGGGATGCATCATTGAGTCGGGGGGCTGCACTCTTCTTGGCTTTCAGGGCCATGTCTTCACCGGAGCAGTCCTGGGCTGCAAGCACTGAGAAGTGTGAGTGCGGCTGCAGTTTAAATATGGCACCGTGCATGAGAAAATGGCGAGATAATGGCTTGGCGGGCAAATCAGAGGCCGTCTGCCAGCAAGATGACGTGTGCCCTGAGGTTACATGGCAAATGAGGCGGAAATGAAACAATACGGCATGAAAGGTGCCATATCGGCCAGCGGGTAAAACCTCCTTTTTCCCGCCTGCTACTGCACTTTATGTAAATGTGGGACAATTCTACTGTAGGAATTGAGTTCTTGACTGCCAGAAAGACTCCTCCACCTATAGCAGATCTTTCCTTACAATATACTGTGTCATGCCCAGTTTATTATGAACTTTCAGTCAATCCTTTTATAAACTGGACACAAACAAGCTAGTAAAAAGCCTGCTGTAAATCATGCAACCTTTGTCATTCGAGCTACAGCCAGTATCAAGTCTCAGGTAAACACCTAAGTAAATATGGATATACACAGATATCTGGGAAATTCACACATCTCTTTGTTTAAGGATGGGCCTACACAAAAGGACTACGGAATTTCCAGACTGACTGACTCCCTGTTTCACAATTAACAAGAGGGAAGATCAAAATTCAATTGGTGGCTGACAAAAGTGAATGGCCCCTATCACAGTATATCTTAATGGCTTTCCCCTACCAAAGTAGACTGGGTGAACCTCAGAGGTGTTAACCCATAATGCAGGATGTGAAATCAACATAAACACCGCTCCTCATTTGGAAAAGAACATGAACCGGTAAAAAGCTACATGGGGGCAGCCAAGTTTTTGTCTGCTTTTAAAAATCAGCTGAAAGCAGTTTCCAATTAGTCATTAGTCATCAGTTGTTCAGAAATTCAATCGCCAACTTCCTGCAAGTCATCAAGCAGCCAAAGTAATTAGCAGCAGTACCTTGACACAGATGTACAATACCATTCTTTGCAAGACTATTAGCAGAAACTTCCAAAAGGAGATTGGGACTTCTAAAGTAAAGAGGAAACTAAAATTGACAAAAGATCTGTCCAAAATAAAGTCATATAGATAATGGCAAAATGAAACACAGGAATTCACCTGAAAAATTGCAGAATGAGCTTTCCCTCGCTGCTGGTCTCAGTGCCCCCCTGTCATAACGTTAGACAATTAGCCACAGTCCACAAAGGACCATAGACATCCCTCTCCATTGGCAAGAGAGAGAGAGATGATTGGTTATGTAGAGTCTGGGCACTTGTAAAGCGAGGACGCAGGCATCCATGAACTTGTCAGTATGGGGATTGAGCCCATGCCTTTGGTGTCATCATATATCACCTTCCAGCTATCTGGCCAATTGGGCTAACCAGCTCTCAACCTCCCTCATATTGTTGCATTAATTAGATTGACTGACGATGTATAAAGGTCAGAATTTAGGACTTGTGTCACTGATCTGGAATGTCTACTCTGTCTTTCTCTCCACAGATGCTGCCAGACCTGCTGAATATTTCCAGCATTTTCTGTTTTTATTTCAGATGTCCAGCATCTACAGCATTTCGCTTTTGAACAAGCTGTTTTTATGTTGCTGCCAGTACCAAAAAGTAAACAAGGTGGAATAAATATTATTGGAACCTTCCGCATTCTGTAACATAACAGCACCATATGTTAATTCACAAAAAATTAAGAAAACTACCAAAAGGTAAAATCAAACAATCAAAAAGACTCAAATCCTGAAACCCCTACAGCTGCTGTAACATAAGCTTCTTAGGCTATTGCACCAACATGATATGCCTTATCCATAAAATGCATGTATAGGCTATACAAGATGTGTATAATTGCACTGCTTGAGTTAATATTAAACTACTGCTGCAGTTCCCTCACTGAATTGTTACACATTCACTCACAGCAATCTAACACAAATGACTCAGTGATGACATGCTGCTAATTTGTTTCCTTTGAATGGTACAAAAGGTCAATAAATCCCATGCAGACTGTTTCCCTCAGAACCAGATCCATCTCTGTCTTTTCTATGTGCAGCGACAGATAATGAAGAACTGGCAAGTCCAACAGAAAATGGAATTTCAAGATAGCTAATGATGATATACAGTAATTTTTAAACCACTACAAAGCTACAAGATAATGAAGATGAAGGGAGTCATTCAGCCTATTTTGTTTCCTTTATCTCAGGGAAATCCCGATGCCTCACTGCCTGCTGACGCCACACTCCACCAACCCCCACCTTGCTCCGCTGTAACATCCAACTGTTCTTCTGAAGATTGCAGGGTTTTGGCCTTACTATATATGGAAGTTTGTTCCATATGTTACTCATGCATTGTGTACAGAATTTATTGATATCAGTCCTAAATTTACTCTTATATATTTGAACCCTTGTTCTACTCCCACAGTTCATTATAAAGTAATATTTAGCATTAACTATGCTAAACTCTTAACAATGTAATTTATCTCTATTAGATCAACTCTCAAAGACCTCCTTTCTAGGCTGACGCTAACATTTCTCCAATCTTTCTCCTAATCCGGATTGTGGATTTGAGACTTCTTGTTCTTCCCTGCATTGCCGCCAATGCTTTAATGTCTATCTTTGTTGCTTATGCCCAAAAGTGTTTGCAGTATTCAAGGTGCATTCTGAGCAGACCACTTAAAGTTTGATTGCTGCCTCCACTGACTATGTAGACCTTTTGGCCAAAAACTGCAACATCCTATTTGTTTTGTTGAACACTGTGCTGCATCAATTGAACATGTTTAGCATCAATTCTATTAAGACTTTTAAATGGTTTTAAAGAATTTAATGTACCAGGTATGGTAGCATAATTGTCATGTTACTGGACTAGTAATCAACAGGCTTGGATGAATGATCTGGAAATATGAGTTCAGATCCCAACATAGCAGTCAGGGAACTCAAATTCAATTAGTTAAATAAATCTGGAATAAAAAGCAAGTATCAGTAATGGTGACCATGAAACTATGGGGCTGTCATAAAAACCCAAATAGTTGCTTCCCTTAAGGAAGTAAATCTGTAATTTTTATCCAATCTGGTATGTGACACCAGACCCACAGCAACATGATTGACTCTCAAATGCCCTGTGAAATGGCCTAGCAAGCTACTCAGTTGTATCAAACAGCTATCAAACCATAATAAGAGCAATTCAAGATTGACAATCCATAATTGACCTAGTGTTATGATGTGGCAAATGATGTGTGCCAGGTGGACCAAACCCATGAAGGAAACTTGATCGTGCTATCATAACGGTTTTACAATTTGTATTTACTTCAAGATGCATGCACTAAATTCAGAAGTAATAAGTCCACCAAAACTTTTAGGGGTGTGTTAAAAAACTAGATTAAAATATTTATTAACAAAAGAAAAAATTCAAGCACATACACAGGACTACAAACTACTATTATAATAACTCCTAAAATTCCTAATTGACCTGACTCCCAGTTACACCCCCTTTATGGCAACAGTCCAAAAGTATATTTAAGATTTTAAACAGATCCAGCAAATTAAACAATACCCTGGACATTAAAATTCCAAATGACTTTTCTCCAGCTTCAGGCTTGGTAGACAGCAGGCTTATGCAAATATACTTAAGTGGCTTCATTAAGACGCTTCACACACTTCTGTTAGATTTCACAATGCATTCTCCTGACAGATAGCCTCATTCTCGTTTACATATGTTTCTCTCTTCTTAATATGTAAATTCTATTCTTTCATAAATCTTTGAAACTGTATCTTCCTCACAATATAAAAACTTTCAATAACCCTTGGGAAAAAATAAACACATTCCTTAGTCTTGCTAATCTAGCTATTTGTAAACAGACTGGGATCCCTTTGAAATTCATCTATGTAAAAGTGCAAATTCCCTTCACACCTTACATGCTAAGCCAGCATCCATGTTTACTCATTAGCCTATCAAGCACCCAGCTTCTTTAAATGAGTTAAAGCTTGCAGTCTGCTTGACTCCAGATGTAATGAAATCACACAGAGACAGACCTAAATATACTTATCCCCATATAGTGCAATAAACCATAAAAATATTATGAAAATTATTACAATCTCACTAGGCAACAGATTTGGGCGCAACAAAGGCACACTCAGCATATTCAACCCTGCAAGTTGTCCTCACTAATATCTGAGGACTACTTAAATTGGGGAAGCTGGCCTACAGAATATCCCACGGTCTGATATAGGACAGAATCATCCCAGATTTGCACTAAGTGTGATAGAAGGCAGGTAAAATGATGCTCGACCTGCAGGCCGCAAAGGCAGCTTTTCATGCCATATCGTTCCAAACCTGTTGTGTAAATTATGCATTCCCGGGAAACACACCGTTTCCATGGCAGCCAGGCTTTCATTCACCCACCATGCCATCACCTCGCCGGGTGCCATATTTAAAGTGCCACCACACACACACACACACTTTGCAGTGCTCCCAGCCGACGATTGCTGCACAGAAGACATGGCCCCGAAAGGCAAGAGGGCTGCAGCCCCCAGGTTTAGTGATGCGTCCCTCGAGTGCCTTTTGAATGCCATGGAGGCTCGCCGTGATGTCTTCTACCCTGCTCTGGCCATAGGATGGGCAGATGCATTATCAATTCAGCAAGGGAGGTGATGGCAGCACTGGTCAGCTCCAGTGCCCTGCAAACAAGGACAGCAATCCAGTGCCACTGCAGGATGAATAATCTCATTCAGTCCACCAGGGTAACTCACCCTCCTCACTGCTCTCAACTCACACACTCACAAACCCATCACATATCCACAGGGATCTCACACTTTAAGGAGTATCACCACTATCCCTCACACATACCCTCACATCTCCTTCAGGCTCATATCCTCTCGACCTCGCGTCCTCGTTCCATCCATGTCTTCGTTCACCACACCAACATTCCACACGGTGCCATGTGTCCAGCTCATACGCTCGCCAGCGTTTTCAGTGATGGAGTAGCCTGCTCAGATCAGCAGGGAGAGGTCCCAGACCGGGTGTGGAGTGGCCCACATTAGGTCCCGCACTCACTTTGAGGTGTGTGCCATCGCGCTGACTGGTGAGGACATGAAACCTGCCTGCAGTAACGGTGAGGCCAGCGGTGAACACCCACCTGAGGATCCTGCACCACATCATCCCTCTCGCAACGCAACTGTGAGTGCCACCTCTCCTGCTTTTGACTCTGCTGCCACGCACTAATTATCTCTACTTTGGTTCACAGGGAGCTCTGCCATGTGACTGACACCCTCAGCCAGCCAGTCCCTCAGCTCCATCCATGTCCTCACCTCCAAACAAAAGGATACCTCCTCCATTGAAGAGCTGGAAATAGGCAGCCTGGAAGACCCATCACAGCGCTTACCAACACCCTGCACCAGCGCAGAGACACACACACACACCTTGGTAGGACCTAGAACCAGAGCAGGCTCGGGTTCACAAGCTGGTGGTCACTGCATGGACACGTGTCCGCAGCAGAAGCAGACAGCTCCCCGGCACTCGGAGGGCTGCTGGGGAAGAGGCATCTGTGAGGTCCCAGTCAGAAGAGGAACCTTTGGGTTAGGCTTTCTAACTCATCCCGGAGTGTCAGTAGAAGGCAGGAGGACATCATGCAGAGCTGTTGGAAGTCCTCAACAGAGAGCCACACAAGTCGGAGGAGTGTGTCTGCCTGCTCTATGATGAAGTGGTTCCCACATGTGCCCGTATAGAGATCTCTATGGGGAAGATGGCAGACACCATGGAGACCCTGGGCCAGCAGAATACAGAGATGAGCGCAAGACTTGCCCTCCATCGGGGGAGCCATGGGTGAATTTCTGCAGTGGCAACGCGAGAGGGAGATGTCCCTCCAGGGGCTCCTTCCCCTCAAGGAGTTAGGCCAGGGCCCTTGAGCAACCGGAGGGAGGAGCAGCAGCAGCTGGACACTTCTGGTTCATCCACTCAGGAACCTCAGAGGCTGTCCTCTCCCTCCGAGTCACCTTTGCCTGTGAGCCCCTCAACCTCATCCTCTGTCACCAGAGAGGGAGAAACCAGCCCATGAGTGATTCTGGAGGGAGAAGTTGTTGTGTGTGTGTGTGTGTGGGGCCGGGCTTTTCAGAGCCTCGTACAAGTTTTCTACCATGATCATGGATCCTTCCCATGTCACATACATCTCAATGTCCTGAGCATTTTCAATGCTGCCTGCTGGGATTCACTTTCAGTTGTCCATCTGAGCTGACCTGCATCTCTGCCCACCCACTGATCACACTCCAATGAAGCACCTGATCTCACCCACCACGACTCTCATTTCACTTTCGATTTGGACAACATAGTGCTAATTCAGTTTTACTTTCACTCCCCTGTCCTTTACCCTCCTCCACTCACTCATTTCCTTTCCCCCCATCACTGTTGACCCCCCACCCCCCCTCCCCAGCTTCACCTTCCATGTCCCCTCCATGACCTACCAGCCACAAACTTTTATCTTCAGTATATCCTGGTGAACGTATACATTCCCTTCCTTCCCAAAAATCTCACTCCCGTCCACATTAACCTCCCTGACCTCCTCCTTCCCATTCCCAGGGTCCGTGTCCACCTCCGATTCCCTATCAGCCAGCCTCACTACCCCTCCTACTGCTACCCTTGAACCCTCACCCTCCCACCATAGCACCTTATTATGACCTCGACCATTCTCCATTTCGTCATATGCCCTAGTTCATTCCCAGGAGGCAGTCATGGACCCATCAGACCCTTCCCTTGCACATTCACCTGGACATCCCCTCCTCCTTTCCTCCATGAGACCCCTTCCCCTCTCTGGATCCCTTCCTCCCAGGAACCCCTTCGCCCTGCAGACCCCTGCCCCCCACTACCCCTTCCCCTGCCCCCGGACCCTTTCACCCCCTGGAACACCTTCCCCCCACCTTAGACCTCCTACCCCTCACTGGACTCCCCCCCACTTGGTCCCTCCCTTCCTGGCTCCTTCAGGCACCCTTACGACTTTTGTCACCCCTTAGTACATCCCCCTTCCTGACTCCTTCCTCCACCCTTAATCCCTCCCCTCTCTGCACTCCTTCCTACCCCACCCCCCCATCTCCCCCCCCAAGACTCCCGCCTCTCTCTCTGCATTTTTCTCCCCCACCAGGCTCTCTCCCCTCCCCAACACCTTCATTCCACCCTCTGAACATCAACACCCCCCCAACACCTCTTCTTCTCCCAATCAATTCTAGACCTTCCTCTCCACCCACTCAACTATCATTTTGAGCATCAACGGTGACTATCCAACTCCTGCCATGTCCGTGAGAACCCACCCAGCATGCCATGGACATTCCTCCAGTCTACCTTTCCTGTCAGGCTCCAGCATCGTCTCTCCCCGGATGTCCGCAATGTGAGAAAGGCCCTGTCAGTAAGTCCTAACTTCTGCACATCACAGTTGTCAAACTGTTCTGCACCAGTGTGTTTTCCCGCCGATGTGGTGGACCATCCAAAGGGGGAGGATGAGTCCGGTGGGCTGGCCTTACAATAATATGCCAATACATTACAATGAGGCTCCTGACTTCCAATGGTAGGGAATGTGACCGGCCATCAACAGGCTGAGCAGACGATTGCAAACTGGTTTCATGACGTCATGAAACCAATTTTTGGCCTTCTCATCATATTGTCCACTCATGCCATTGAACACGCCCAGTGCCAGTTGGCATGGAAGATTCCACCCAAAGTCATACTCATAGAATCATACCTTATCGCTAACATCCTAGTTTCCTCCATCACCATGCCTGTGTACGCCCTGTCCCATCAGTTGGACAAACCCACTGGAGGTGACAGCGCAGTGATACAGCGCTGAATTTTGAGGTCATCGGCCGGGCACAGTAAGCAGGCCCAGGGGTGGCCAGGGAATGGCTCATCGCCAATTAATGACCCAATGAACGGCCAGCCAGCATGAAACGCACACTGTAAAGCTCAGCACTGCCAGGGTGGGGGTGGGGGTGGGTAGGAGGGCGAACACTGAAGTTAACACAGGTGTGGGGGAGAGCACGATGGAAACTCCTAAAAGAAAGAGAGCTGCCTCAGGGAGCTGAAGAATATAAAACTATCAAATAAAGATTTATAAATACAGAAAATAATATCCCCACATGGGATTCACTCAGCTAAACATATGCATTGTAAAAATTTTGCCCAAACGTTTTTATTTTTTTCTTATTTGGTTATGGAAACCTCATCCCACCCTTGGATGAGGTTTCCTGAAAAATGCAAAGGCCTCCTGGCCAATTCGTCCACCTGCCAACCATAAGGCAGCGAAAAATCGTTGTTGATTAATGCTTTAAAGGCCTTGATAGGCCCTTTAATTGTCAGCGGACGTGCTGCCGACTCTCACTCATGTTTGCCGACTGAAATATCACGCGAGCGTGCAATGTCATCGGGACATGCACTCGATATCATCGGGAGTTATTTTGCGCCTGATCGGCTTGGGCAGACACCCACCTGCAGGACATCAAATTCTGCCCATAGCGTTGACAGGGTGTCCTCAACATTGGGTCTAGACCTCATGAAGTCTCATTGTGTCAGGTCCAACATGATGTGCAACATTCACCCCACAGAAGTTCCAGGCAAGGATCATTCCAGCAAGAGAGAGTCGAACGACCTTCCCCCATGACATTCAATACCATTCCATATCATCGCATTCCCTGCGATCAACAGCCCGGGAACCACCAGAAATTGAAATGGACAAGCCACACGAACGCTGTGGCTAAAAGAAAAGGCCAGAGGCTGGGTTTTGTGATGACCTATGCACTTTGAGAAAAAATCTGTAATTTCTTTCAGACTGTCCCTTTAAGGCCAAAGTGAAACTATTCTGGGAGGGAGGGTAATTAGTTTTCCTGAGATCAGTAGACCTCTGAGAAGCGCTCACGTGATCTGTGATTGCTATCGGGATGAAAGCTAAAAAGATGAAAGTTTAGAACTTTTTTTTTAAAAGTTAGAAGTTAAAAAGCAAAAGGTAAATAAACAGCTAATTAGAACACAGAACTCATGCGAGGGGTGGCAAGCAAAACTCTATGGGTGGGATCTTCCGGTCGGTGAGCTGGGGTGGGGCCCGCTCGCCGACGCGACAAAAGACGCGGGGTGATGTCAGGCGGGTGTCCCGATGTCACTGCGTGTCATTTCAATTGTCAGTCCAGCAGGCACGCAGCTGAGTCAGCTGCTCGCCCACCAAACTGTCAATGGCCACTTAAGGCCTTTAAAAGAAGTAATTAAGGTAATTAATGAAGCTGCCCATCCAACCATAAGGTTGGCAGGTAGGTGAGGAGGCCAGGCGGCCTTAGAAAAAGCATGGAACCTCATCCACGGGCGGGATGAGGTTTAATGAAGGATTTAAAAATGTAAGAATATTTCAAAACAAAAGATGTGGACATGTCCCAACTCAGTGGCCGTGTCACATGAGGCGATATGGCAGCAACATTTTCTTTCTCAGCTTTATTTAAAGTTCAACATGTGAGCCGATCTCCCTGAGGCAGCACTTTGCCTCGGGTAGATCTGCGGGATCTTTCACGCACATGCTGATGGGATCCCCCCTCCCCCACCCGCACGGGGAGCACTTAGCGCTTCCTGGTGGGCATCACACTGGGCGGGCCTTAACTGGGGATCCGCCCGGGGGAGGTAAATGTTGCCCTATGAATAGACCAGTTTTGCGTTTTTGGCAGTAAGAAGAAAATACAACTCCAGAAGCTATTTGTGAAGCAACATGTGAGCAAGCTTGAGTGCTTGTATCAGAGGGACCAGACTGTGAACTGGGTGTGTTGGTTGGTCAGTTGTAAAGGAACTCTGGAAAGCTGTTGCTTTAGGACGGTCTTCACGTGAATGAAAGAGTGTTCACAGACATCCGCCTGGATGGGTTGTCCATATCCGGGTAATTCGGATAGAATACAGCAGCTGGTGAAAGCGACTCGAGTATCAAATCCATTGAGTGGGAAGTGAGAGATCCCACATAGGTACTCACTGAAGTCTGCTCAGTCCTCGCCAAACAGCAGGGGGCAGTGAAGTCCATCTTCAGGGCCGCCACCCCTTGCAAAATCCACCCCAAGTGTGATCTGAAATGTATTGTGATTGAGAAACCAACCATCTTGCACTATATAATGCCTCACATCACCTCACAGAAACACCCAACAGCACTGCATATAGATTGAATTACATTATTTAATTACCGTTATTACATGGCTAAAGGAGGTGGCCATTTTGCCCATGGAGAGGCCCTACAAATAAGCCTGATCTGAATGGCTGGTTAGTCTGTTTCTGGTGGTGTTGACTGAGGGAGAACTGCTCACAGAAAATTACATTGGTCACAACAAAATCCAAAGGTGCTCTCTTTAAATGCATGTGCAATGCTGTTACACAAAGCAATTTTTTTCTGTTAATTGCACTGATTGCCCTTAAAGTTGCTGCTGGGAGTAAATCGGTGAAAGACACTGCTCGGGATTTTCCATATCCGCCGGCGTCAGATGCATTCGGTGGCATGAGCGGATAATATGGCGCGATCGGTTTCAATGACGGCATGAAGCCAGTTTACGATCGTCAGCTCAGGCCCCCTGATGTCAGGCTGTACTTCCCGCTATCAGACGTTGGGAACCTCCTTGTAATACATCAGCTTTTCATTACAAGGCCAGCCCGCCGGACTCATCACCCCCACTGGATTGTCAGCCCGCATCGGTGGGAAAACACGCCAATGTGTTTCACAACAGCGCATAAGCAACATGCACCAGGCAGGCTGCACTTCATTCAGGACTTTGCAGTTTGTTTGCCTACATTGCTTCGGTCAGCAGTCACAGCCATCAGCGCCAGGCTTCACGGACAGCACCACATCACTTTTAGGGGGACTCACGGGCAGGTCTCTACCTACCAGATCAGCCATATGTTGGGGGGGACTTTTCAATGGCTGCAGGGCTAGGGCTTGCTTGGGGAAGGGGGAGAAGTGGCCTCAGGCAAGGGAAGAGGCTGCAGGATGAGAGCTGTGTGTGGGGGCACATGTTGATCTGTGCAAGTGGCCTCAAGATGGTGAGGGCTGAGGAGGCAGTCTCCAGAGGAGATGACGCCAGACGGTCATTTGAAGGTATGTGTGTGAGAATGAGTGCTGATGTCCCTTGAGCAGGCAGTGAGTGAGGTGCCGGTAAATGTGTGATGGGCTTGAGTGTGTGAGTTTAGAGTGATGAGATGGTTGCCTTACCCTGGCTGCACGGATGAGATCATCGATTCTTTATCTGCCAACCTCATCTATGTGGCACTGGCACCGACCATCGCTGCCACCACCTGCCATGTTGGATTGGTGATGCCGCTGCCCGTCCTGCTGCCAGGGCAGGGATAGAGGACACCACGACGGGCATCCACAGCATCCAAATGGCATTCCAGTGACACATCATTTTGCCTCTCGTGGACAGCTTCCCCGCAGTAGGCGTGGGCTGGAGGCACTGAGACGTATGCATGCGGCTGGACTTTAAATATGGCGCCCAGCGTGAAGAAGCGGCGAGGTGATGCCATGGTGGGCGAATGATGGCCATGGAAACGGCTTGTTTCCAGGGGATGCATAAATAAAGTGGCAGGCTTTGGACAATATGGTGTGAAAACCCGCCATGGTGGTCGGCAGGTTTACCCACCCGCTACCGCAAACCTGGGACGCTTCTGCCCACTATTTCAGTGTTGGCATGTTTTTCTTCCAAAAGGCAATTAGCAGCAATTAGCGCAGATTGTACAAAATTATTTAGTCTCAACTTTAAATGGATAAGGTGCTTCTGGTAGCTGTTCAAAATCTGGATTTAGAACAAGAGCAAAGAACCAATGGATCCTTAAGATAAAATTAACCTGGGAGATACTGAGGAATCTGTATGGATTAACAAAGAGGTTATATTAAAATCCAAGATGTCCTTATGGGGAAATGTTGCACTGGCCAAAAAGAATCCCTCCCCACACCTAACGACACACACCCTGCCCCCACACCCTGCCTCCCACCCACATCCCAATTTATTACATGGTTGCCCATTATTATGAAGCCTATCAGTTTTGTTTGTGTGATGCAGTATATCTGTACATTGGAAAGCAGAGCTGAGGAGTAGTACCACTGAGCTCGTGAAATGTTAAAATTCCACTATGAGTAATTATATATGCACAAACACATGACAGTAACAGAACTGCCAAAATTTACTGCAACTGTTTGACATCAGACATGGTTTTTTTTTATTAATACATGGGGCCTGAGCATTGCTTATAAGGCCAGCTTTTATTGCCCATCACTAATTGCTCTTGAGAAGCTGGTGATAAGCCACCTTTTAGCATATAACTGAGTAGCTTACTAGGCCATTTCAGAGATGAACTGACAGTCAAATGCTTTGCTGTAGATCTGGAATCACTTAAAAGCCTAACTGTCTTAAAAAAACATCAGTGAAACAGATGGGTTTTTAAGCCAATCAGTAATTTCATGGTCATCCATTACTGACGGCAGCTTTTTTTTACACCAGACTTTATTGAATTCATTGAATTTAAATTTCCCAGTTGCTTTGAACTCATGTCTCCAAAACATTAGTTCAGGCCTCTGGGTTACTAATCCAGTAACATAACCACTATACTACTGTACCCATTATTGATAATGCACGTTTGAATTTTATTTTCTATTACAATATAAGGCTTTAAAATGTTGAAACAAAAGTGTTAGGTTAAAATGTGTCCAAATTGATCTTAGTAAACTGAGTACAGGAGTCGGTTACTACTTCTGCAAGCTCAAGGATACTTGTGTGCCTCGTCACTTCCTTAATACTTGCACTGACCTTCCAACATTTTCACCTGAACCAATTAAAATGCAATCCAGTCACCAGAACTAAATGACAGGGTCAAGTTCATTATGTACATGTTTAGTAGCTCAACAAGAGGCATTTATGTAGCCCAGCACAAGCTTGAGGAACAGTACCTCATCTTCCGGTTAGACACTTTACAGCCTTCTAGATTCAACATTGATGTCAACAACTTCGGACCATGAACTTTGTCTTCCGTTTTGTACTTTGTCCTCTAGTACCAGTCTGTATCTTGTTCTCATGTCTTGCTTTCAGACAGCAATGTCCTTTATTCTTCTATTAACACCTACTCTGGACTAATGCTTTGTTCCTTTATGATTACTATTGCCATTCTCTTTGCCTTTTGCTCAATTACATCTTTGTCAGTTAATCTCCACCGCTCTCAAATCTATTCTTGACCTTCCCTCTTGTTCTACCAGACCTTCCCCCATTTTTCAACAGCATGAATCCATTATATTCCTATCTCTCTTTAGTTCTGAAGAAGAGTCACATTGGACTCAAAACACTAAACTTTATTTCTCTCTCCACAGATGCTGCCAGGCTTGCAGAGTTTTCCCTGCACTTTATGTTTTTATTTCAGATCTCTAGTATCCATAATATTTTGCTTTAATTTAGTACGTTCCAATGGTTTTACATCTGTACAGTAGTTATAATGCCATGGATCTCACAGTAAGCATACAGAATAAATGTGCATGCTCCTGAGAATACATTGAAAATTAGAGAGAAAAAAAAACATCTATTCTTTAGTTGAATTGCTGTGTGTTAAGAATATAAACTGGGGAGGTACTGTAATCAAGTGGGCAAGTATTTGATATATATTGGCAGAGAAAGCTATTGAGGAATGGAAAAATTTATGGTGATTTTTGAACTTCAAGACTGTCCAGATAAATTGTTGATGATTTCTTCCAGTTCTTCTATCCCCACTTCAAGAAGCAACACAACATAATACTATCGCCCACAGAACTGCAAACAGAAAACCTTTGAAAACTAAATAAAAAGCCATAAATTCTGAATTTTAATATGGGTTCTTCCAAATTTCCACCATCCGCCAGCAAGGGATCGTACCGATCAAAGGACCTGAATTCTGCAAATAGACTCATTCGACACTCTTTGATCTCTTTCATACACTATAATGTATATGCAAGAACCTAGACAAATAGCATCATCAAGGGAAGGAGGGAGAGGGAAAAGGAAGGATTGGGATCCAACTCAGAAAGTCACAATAAGCCAAGCGGATAAATCCCCTTTTGTACTATTTCCACTGTGCTACACAAGTCAATCCTTGACAACGTAAATATTAGTACCCTTTAATGTTGAAGGGGCTTTAAGGACCCTGGTGAATTATTATGAATCAGAGGCAAATTTCATCAGTTTGTAACTCATAGATCTTCAGGCAAATGATGACTTTCAACTAAATTATTATTTTATATCTATTCATAGTTGCATATATGGGCACCTGTGAAGCACGTGAGCTGGATTTCCAGCCCAATCCTCCATTTATCTTAGTACCAAATATTTCTCTCACAATATGAATATGCCTACCAATCAAAATGAACTTCAGGTGGTTCTACCAAAACTTCAGGACATCTGTTAGGACCTCCCCAGAATTCTCTTAATAGAACAACCAAGAAACCAAGAGACCAAATAGTTTGTAAAGATCATTGAGAATGCTAAGATTCAGCCAATAGCTAGCACAATAAAGCCCGTACAACTGGAAGATGGAGGGCCTTTGCCAATTCTTTTGGGCCACAGGTTCCTTAGCTATTCTAGAAATTTAGTAGAAGGCTATCATAACATAGCAATGTTAGTGGAAACTTAAATGTTGGTAGAGCTGGCAATTAAAGAATAGATGTCAATTGACCTGAAAGAAATAATGTATTATGTGTGGGAGTGTGAAGGTATTAAAGTGGAGGAGGATTGTGCAAGGCTGTAATTGTGTGTTAAGGGAGTTGTGTAGTCTTCGTATAGGATATGGAGTTGCTGGTGCCCTTAACCAGAGAATGTTGTGAGGAATTAGTTGTGTGACTATTGCTTTAAGAGGGTGAAGAATATACCAGGGTTTGGCAATGATAAAAAGAGTGAGGCATGCAGCGTGTTGCCTGCCATGTCCTGTTCTGTAGTCCTGGAACGGAGGGAGTTGCAAATCAATGCCAAGGCCACTGCCTTTCAGGTTCTATAAATGCCAGGTTGATAGTACTCAGATCCAATGATCTGTTTGCCCTTCAATCCATTCCAGAAGGGCACAGAGGTCTGAACAAGTGATTCTTTACCTCTAGTTTTGTGCTATGCCTTGCTGCCCTTTGGACACATATGACACTTTAATAATCATAATTAAGCCCAGGTGTAGTAAAAAATACTGGCCAGGCATACAGAGAAACAACTGGAGAGAAAAATAAAAGACCCAAACATTGTTACTGCCTTACCTTTGTGTCCCATGTGCCACTAAATAGGGCAGGCTGAACATTGCAACTTCAAGACTGCGTAGACGGTTCCTGCTGGTTCTGCTGCTCACATCAGATTTACACTGGGTTTACACACATTCTGAAGTAATACCTAACACAAAAGAAGATGGTTGTGGCTGCTGCAGGTCAATCATCTCAGTTCCAGAACATCAGAGTAGTGTCCTCAGCCCAACCATCTTTAGCTGCTTCATCAATGACCTTTCTTCCATCATAAGGTCAGAAATGGGGCTGTTCGCTGATCATTGAACAATGTTCAGCACCATTTGCGACTCCTCAGATACTGAAGTAATCCATGTCCAAATGCAGCAATATCCAGTCTTGGGCTGACAAGTGACAAGTAACATTTGTGCCACACAAGTGCCAGGCAATGCCCATCTCCAACAAAAGAGAATCTAACCATCGCCCCTTGACATTCAAAGGCATTGCCACCACTGGATCCCTCACTATCAACATCCTGGGGGCTTACCATTAACCAAAAACTGAGCTGGACTAGCCATATAGATACTGAGACTATAAGTGTAGGTCAGAGGCTAGGAATCCTGCAGCAAGTAACTCACCTCCTGACTCCACAAAGGCTGCCCACCATCTACAAGGCACAGGTCCAGAGTGTGATTGAATACTATCCACTTGCCTGGATGAATGCAGCTCCAACAACACTCAAGAAGCTTGACACCATCCAGGACAAAGTAGCCAGCTTGTTTGACATCCCATCCACAAACGTTCACTCCCTCCACCACCGACAAACAGTAGCAGTATCTCTACAAGATGCACTGCAGGAACTCACTAAGGCTCCTTAGACAGCACCTTCCAAACTCACAATCATTGCTAACTAGAAGGACAAGAGCAGCAGGCACATGAGAACACCACCACCGGGAAGCTCCACTCCAAGCCACACCCCACCCTAACTTGGAAATATATTGTCGTTCCTCCATTGTGGCTGGATCAAAATCCTGGAACTCCCTAACAGCACTGTGTGTGTACCTACACCACGTGGACTGCAGTGGTTCAAGGAGGCAGCTCACCACCAACTTCTCAAGGGCAATTAGGAATAGGTAATAAATGCTGCGATGCCCGCATCCCATGAATGAATTAAAAAAAAAGATAAGTACATGAGCATACCCAGGGAGCCTTTGTCTATCTCTCTCTCCAGAGGCCATGATACATTTTTTCATGGTGCAATCACATTAAGGTCTATCTGAACCAATATCTCCCCATCATCCTAAACTACACTAAGAATAAAGCTTTAGTGATATAGGATAACAAAATGGCTGGAACACTGCTGAAACTGAAGGTAGGAATTGAAACACTTTTGGGTTAATAGTTCATTAGCCCTCATAAAAAACAGGGGCAGGAATTGTGATGTGCGATTAACCCACTCCCAGTCCCAATCAAAGTAATGCAGACAACATGCAAACAAGCTGTTGAGTAGCTCCACTCCTCCCAAAGTTTGGGGGGGGTGGTGTTGATGGGGTGAGAGGGGGGGGCGATGCTCTTGTGAGGTTAGTTGCATTTAGAGTAGCCAGCACTAGTTAAATCCAGGCTGCATCTGAGGCAGGTAAGTTGTTATAGAATAGTTTTACAGGAAGAGAGAACGTTGTGTAACATTGCAGAAAACAGGTACTCGGGTTTTCTGATGTAGCAATTAAGATCCTTGGCAGGAGATGAACTGGTAAACAGGTGCCTTGTATCCCCAGGAGGTCAAGAGTCCCACCACTCAAGTGGTTAGAAGGGAATAGAAACATAGAAAGTAGGAGCAGGAGTAGGTCATTCGATCCTTCGAGCCTGCTCCACCATTCAATATGATCATGACTGATTCTCTATCTCAACGCCATGCTCCTGCACTCTCCCCAAACTCCTTGATGTCCTTAGAGTCCAAAAAATCTATTTCCTTCTTAAATATATTCAGTGACTTGGCGTTGGTAGAGAGGTCCATAGGTTCACCACTCACTGAATGAAGAAGTTTTTCCCTAACCTCAGTCCTACATGGTCTACCCCATATCCTGAGGTTGTGACCCCTTGTTCTAGACCCCCACCCCCCAGCCAGAGGAATCATCATCCCTGCATCCAGTCTGTCCATCCCTGTCAGAAATTTATACGTCTCAATGAGATCCCCTCTCATTCTTCTAAACTCCAGTGAATACAGGCCTAGTTGACCCAATCTCTCCTCATGCGACCATCTTGCCACACAGGAATCAGTCTGGTGAACCTTCACTCCACTCCCACTATGGCAAGTATATCATTTCTTAGGAAAGAAGACCAAAACTGCACAGAATACTCCAGGTGTGGTCTCACCAAGTCCCTGTACAGCTGCAGTAAGACATCCTTGCTCCTGTACTCAAATCTCCTCACAATGATGGCCAGCATACCATTTGCCTTCTTAACTGCTTGCAGCACCTGCGTGAATACTTTCAGTAATTGGTGTATAAGGTCACTCAGGTCCCTTTGTACATCAACATTTCCCAATCTATCACCACTTAAATAATACTCTGCCATTCTATTTTTATACAAAAGTAATAACTTCACACTTATGCATGTCATACTACATCTGCCATGTATGTGCCCACTCACTCAATCTGTCTAAACCACCTTGAAGCCCCTTAACATCCTTCTCACCACTCACATTCCCACCAGGTTTCATGTCACCTGCAAACTTAGAAATATTACATTTATTTCCCTCATCCAAATCTTTCGTATATATTGTGAATAGCTGGGGCCCAAGCACTAATCCCGTGCTACCCCACTAGTATTGCCTCCCATTCCAAAAAAGACCCGTTTATTCTGATCCTGGTCTGCTAACCAATCCTCAGTCCATGCCAATGTATTACCCCCAATCCCATGTGTTTTAATTTTACGCACTAACCTCTTATGAGTGACTTTATCAAAAGCTTTCTGAAAATCCAACTACACCACATCCACTGGTTCTCCCTTATCTATTCAGCTAATTATGTCCTCAAAAAACTCCAGTAGGTTTGCCAAACATGATTTCCTTTTCATAAATCCATGCTGACTTTGTCTAATCCATTGCTATTTTCTAAGTGTCCTGTTATCACATCCTTTATAATAGACGCTAGCATTTTCGTTACTACTGGTGTTAGGTTAACTGGTCTGTAATTCATTGTTTACTCCATCCTTCCATTTTTAAGTAGTGGGGTTACATTAGCCACCCCCCAATCTGTCGGGACTGTTCCACAACCTACAGAATTTTGGAAGATGGCAACCAACATATGCACTATTTCCATGGCTACCTCCTTTATACCCTGGGATTATTGGGCCCCGGGGATTATTGTCTTTCAGTCCCATTAATTTCTCCAGCACTATTGTTTTAGTAATACCGATTTCCTTCAATTCGTCCTTCTCACTAGACTTTTGGTTCCCTGGCATTTCTGGGAAGTTATTTGTGTCTTCCTCTGTGAAGACAAAGCTAAATTAATTGTTTAATTGCTCTGCCATTTCCTTATTCTCTATTATAAATTCTCCTGTTCCAGACTGTAAGAAACCTACTTTTGTCTTCACTGATCTTTTTCTTTTTACATACTTACAGAAGCTTTTACAGTCCACTTTTATATTCCTTGCAAGGTTACTCTCATATTCTATTGTTACCTTCTTGATCAATCTCTTGGTCCTCCTTTGCTGAATTCTAAACTGCTCCTCATCCTCAGGCTTGCTACTTTTTCTAGCAACTTTATATAACTCCTCTTTGGATCTAAAACTATCCTCAATTTCTTTTGTGAGCCGTGGTTGGGCCACTTTTCTTGTTGTGCTTTTGTGCCAGAAAGGAATGTATAACTATTGCATTTGTTCCTTAAATATTAGCCATTACTTACCCATTATCATGCCTTTTAATGAAGTTCCCCATTCTATCTAAGCCAACTCATACCTCATATCTTTGTAGTTTCCTTTATTAAGATTTAGGAACCTAGTTTCAGATCAGACTACTTCACTTTCCATCCTAATGAAGAATTCCAACATGTTATGGTCACTATTCCCTAAAGGACCCCACATATCAAGATTATTAATTAACCCCTTCTCATTGTACAATACCAAATCAAGGATAGCCTGTTCCATAGTCAGTTCCTCGACATACTGGCTTAAAAAAACATTTTGTACACACTCCAGGAATTGATTTGCTACAGTATTGTTGCTAATTTGGTTTGACCAGTTTATATGTAGATTAAAATCACCAATCACTGTAGCACCCTTGCTACATTCATCTCTAATTTCCTGTTTAATGCCATCCCTTACCTTACCACTACTGTTTGGAGGCCTATAGACAACTCCCACTAATGTTTCCTGCCCCTTGTTGCTTCTTAGCTCCACCCAGACTCAATCTACATCTAGATTTTCTGAGCCAATATCATCTCTCACTCTCACTGATTTCATTCTTAACTAACAATGCCACGCCACCTCCTTCTCCTTTTTGCCTGTCCTTCCTAAATATTGAGTACCTTTGGATATTCAGTTCCCAACCTTGATCACTCTGCAGCTGTAATTGCAGTCATATCATACACATTCACATCTATTTGTGTTGTTAATTCATCTACCTTATTGTGAGTGTTCTGTGCATTCAGATACATTGCCTTTAGACTTGTCTTTTTAACATCTTTACACATCTTATTTTTGTACTATGGCTCTATTTGCTGCCAGCCCTTGTTTCCTCTGCCTCCCACTTTTGCTTTCTACTGTTCTGACTTTCATTCCTATCTTTGTTTTGCTCTCTTATGTATCCCTGCTTAGGTTCCCATTCGCCTGCCACTCTAATTTGAACTAGGGAACAGATAGCCAGAGGTCAATGCAAACAATCTGTTGCCCTGAGGACTTGGATGTAGTGCTGCAAGAAATTCACCAGAGTGGTCAAGGTCAGTGAATTCCTCTTCAAATGCCAATTCCTTATAACTGAACCACTAGACTCAGAAGCTGCTCAATTCAACACAGCCCTTGCTGTCAGCTGTCAGCAACACAACTCATACCTCACATTTGTAGCTTCATTTCATCCTCAGCGACACTGCTGCAGACCTCATACCCACATCTGACAGCTTGCACACATTGCCAGCTATTCAACCATGAAAGCCACATCAGCCAACACTCATTGACTCACTTCCCTACCTCTGTAGCACAAGGTAACACATAACCAAAGACAATAGGAGATAACTGGTGGGAGACAGGCATGGCTGCATGTCCTGCCCTCATGGAGGAGGAGCTGGTCACTATAATTGGAGCAACCATTGCAGATGTCACAGCTCGCAGCTGGACTGAGCTCATAAATGGTGACAGGGCTCTCTTTCCTAATCATCCTTCTTGCATCCTATTTGGCTCTCATCCCACAACCTCTTCTGATTTGCAAGCTGCAGATGGTGTAAGAATGCAGCTCTTATTTTACCTCACTCCTCTCGCTACAACCCTATCCTTGTGCATTACTCTTTTCAGATACCCAAGAACTCCCACCTGGCCAGGCCACTAGTGTGGGAGTATGAAGCCTGAGAGATTATAACAGACACTGTCAATTGGTCTCACGCTTACAGCCACCAGCTCAGTTACAGGCACTGCGCATGCTTTACAGGGTAATATAGAGATGGGGTCTGCACATGGTGAGTCACTGTGAATGAGTGGGATGCAGACAGGGCAGAGGGAAAGGATAGCATGGGTGCTGCACCCCAGAAGCTGAGCTCACACACAAATTCTACTGCAGAACACTTATATGAGGACTTCAACAGGGGCATACCGAAAGAGGTTGATTGGCAAGCACAATTAAGTGCTTGATGCATTGGCAAGCCTGCCAGAAAGCCTGTTCTCATTGTGAAGGAACATGGAGGAGTCTGGCATTAACTTGACACAAGACCTTGTGCTGAACTTGGAAGCCACCCTTTCCAGTGTGGAAATGATAGTTAATTTCATGAGAACATGTGTGGATCCAACCATGATGCAGTGTCTGGTGGCCAGTGTTGCAGCTTCTGTTGTAACATGGGCAGAAGCCACTCAATGTCTGGCTGCTACAGTGGAAGCTGGGAGTGAGGCCGTGAAATCTTATCTTGGTGCCATACTGACTCAGACTGCTGCCATTACGGTTGCAAATGCCAAAGCTCAAAGAGGCTCTCAGCCTCTCACCACAGTCCAGCAATCTGTGCACCAGCCGATTACCCAGGTTACTACAGTGCTGCTCTGAGGCAGTGGAGCACGTACCTACCGTCCAGTCCCAGGATGACAGCACTCATGCTCCCACCACTGTCACTCCACCCATGCCCTGGCTTTTGCCAGCCAGCGCAGACAGCTACTGCCCATGACAAGGTGGTTCCGTCCAAAGCTAGGCCTTTTAGGCCAGAGCTGCTTGAGATCACCCTGCATGGCCATTTACAGCCTCCCCCATTGAAAGTCAGCAGCCTTCCACCAGCCGTGCTGCACTGGGATAACACTGCAAAGGAGCATTAGGACACGCAAAGGCACACTAGGGGGATGCACAAGTGTAATTAGTTGACTTTTGTATGGAATGGTTGTTTTGCGATGGCTTTTATTTCATCATTGTGACCAAGAGCGTGCTACAATGGCCCACAACTGAGGGATGCTCAGGTGTGGGGTTACAGTAGAATGGGGATTTTGGATTGTGTTCACAGCAACCCGAGTCACACGAGGCGATCATGGACAGCCTCTCTGGAACGTGGAATTGTCAGCTTCCTCCTTCCTTCCTTCCTTCCTCCACCTCCTTCTCCTGAGGTACTTGCAATATCCTTGGTAGTAAAGGTCTTATAGTGACCAGTTTGTGGAGCAAACCACCACAAATCAGGACATCCGCAGCACTGAGGGCTCCTCCAGAGCCACCAAGGAAGTGTAAACCATGCTTTAGCAACCTAACGGTCTGTTTAGTGATGTTTCTCATGGCAGCATGTACGGGCCACTGGCCACGTGTGGTCAGGTTGCGGAGTGAAGTCACGAACCCAGTGTAAAGATGATAGCCCTTGTTGCCCAGCAGCCACCCTCTGATCTGACCTGATGGTTCAAGTACTGAACGAACAGTGGGGTGGCAGAGAATGAAAAACTCATGACTGTTTCTGGGGCCAGAATTTTTCACTCGTCGGGCAGGCATGTGCCCGACCTGAATGAGCATAAAATGAGGCGCGATGACATCTGGCCAGCATCCTGACATCATTGCGCATTCACACGATAGTTTGCTCATTGGGCGCGCGCGGGGGAGTTGGCGGTGTGTCCGCCGGCAATTAACAGGCACTATTAAGGCTATTAAAGATCTAATTGAATTAAATTTTTCATAGCCGCCCAACATTGCAGTTGGCGGGCAGGCAAAAAGACCAGGGGGCCTTTGGGTTTTTTTTTCGGAAAACTCATCCACAGGAAGGATAAGATTTCCAACAACAATTAAAAATTAAATTAAAAATTTAACATTTCACTCATAACACAGAGTCACATGAGGGGACATGGTTTTTAACATTTAAAAATTCTTTATTTTTAATTTTCAAAAATCATCATCTCCCTGAGACAGCTCCAAGCCTCGGGAGATTTTCCTTCGCTCACCCCCTCAACACAGACAGCGCTGAGCGCTGCAGCATGTGTTTCATGCTGGGCAGGCCTTAATTGGCCCACCCAGCATCAAACCGTGGTCGCGGGCCAATCGCAGCCAGCAGTCGGCTTCTTGACCATTCCCTTTGACCCGCACCAAGCCCGCCTGACGAGGGCAAAATCCTGGCCAAGGAGTGCAGGCATTCACCAGCATGGTCACAAACCCAATTGCACATTCAGTGAGTACTAACCTTTCTGGTTGCTGTACACCTCAGAATCGAGAGTTGGTATCTGCAAAGGTGCATGTACAGCCTGCACCATGCACACTCCATCTGCTCCTCCCTGGCCAGAAAACTTATCTACCATAAAAAGCTTCTCTGGCCTCTCTGATGCAGCATTGGATGGCAAACTGAGAGATGTTAGATACGTCACCTGCTCTAGCCTAGAAGGATCCTGACAGAAAGAAATTCAGGGCCACATTCACCTTCACAGCCACTGTCAGTTCCATTCTCACTCTGCTCTGAAGGCTGCAAGTATGATTGTAAGAGGTGGCAGATTTCTGTGAGCACCTCCTCTGTAAAATGAACACAACACACACACTGCTCCTAACTTAGGTGGAGATAAGCGTTCCTGGAAGATGTTAGATGGATAAGGCCTCCTGCTGAGACCCCTTCGCCCTTTCCTCCTCCTCGTTCTGGATTGACTTGTCCTCTTCTTTGCTTCCTCTGCTCCATCTTCCTCTTGTGCTGTGACCGAAGGAGAATTTCAACTGTAGCACCCACGTCTGGGAGCAAGTGGTGTGCCCGGAACCTTTTCAGTCACAGTCGAGGCCTTCTACACACACAGCCACCACTTCCTGCAAGTTTCACCCACTCTAACTAACTCCTCAAAACACCCAGCACTTCCACAAACTCAAACAGAGTCAGTGAATAATAATCAGCAACTAACATGCAAGTTGTTGATGATCCTTCAAATAGCTCTAGTGGGGGCTCCTTCCTGCTGCCGAATGTAAGAAAGGGCATTAACTAGAATGGTGAGGTTGAAAATGGCAGCACAAGGATCAAATCTGCATTACACACTAACTGATGTCACAACCTGCCTATGCTACATGCACCTGGCACACAGTTCTAGTGCCTGGACTAGTGGCCTCACCAAGATCGTGTTCAGTGGAGGCCACACCAGAATTGTGCACATGTCGTACGGATGCCAGATTGATACCAAAATGGCATATATAATGCCAAAACTGCAGGTGATTCAGGGCCCAATTTTGTAGCATTTGATCCAAGGGGGAAAAAAAACAGAAAAGAGTAAAATAAAAACATAAGAACAATTGGCACTTAAAACAAATAAGGTATAGTTTGTAAATCACGCAGGATCAATAGAAAAACAACCATCAAGGAAAATGTCAACATTTAAAAGGCAACCTCTTAAGAAACAGAGCACATTGACCCAAGGCCTATTTGGTAACATGCAATGCATTACTGCTGCACACCAGCTTATAATGTGTAACAATGTGTAACACAAAAGAAATGTAACAGCCAGAATAAATGTTCGCCTATTACACTGTAATTTTGATCTGCCTACATTTGAAAGCTTGTAAAAATCCAAAATAAAAGAGGTTAAACCCTTGATTTATTATAATTTACAAGTTAATTAACTCCCTCTACACAAACTGGAAGTAATGCAGTGCCAAAATCAAATTTTGCTGTGCATGGTTTTTAATCCACTCTAATTTCCTACAAAACTGCAGAAGATTACACACAGCACAGCTTATTGCTGATGTAAAAATGTTAAACCTGTAAGTTAATGAAATGAACTTCCATGATTCACTTTAAACTGTATTGAATCAGTGACTAAGGTATTACTTTGGCAACTTAAAATTATGTTATTATTTGAAATGCAATCAATAATAAAAATAACTTACAATGGTTTTGACAGAATTATCCTTTAAATTATTTATCACCTGAATGCTCTCGGTGTTTTTACACGCACTTATGACAAAAGATACCTGTATTTTTCAAGGTTTCAAAATAAATTTGGTGCCGGAAGGGTTAAGCAATTCCTGTCTGATTTATTGACTAAAGTAAATAGTTATTCCACTGAAGGGAATATTCTTACAGTGTGTAAGATGGACATAAGATGTGAAAGAAACATTCATCTCAGGTGACAGCATAATGCCTGAAAATCTGACAGCATTTTCCTAGAATGATATATAAAAATAAAGTTTGCTTTCACAAATGGAATTTACCATAATTTACTGCTCACTGACTGCGGAAAATAACCACAAAACCTAATTCATTTCCTGTTAATACATTGCAACCAAATATACAGGTTGCAAATATAATTTGTTTTATTGAATACTACTCATCTAAAGATCAGTCTTTTGGAGTGAGGAATAATTTAATTGCAACACATTAAAAGGGAATTCTTATACGAGGATTTACAGTGACACCAGATGAAAATTTCCTGTCATGTTATACCCATCATTTTTCACTTGATCCCCGAATGTTTAGAACGCTGCTGCTGCCTTAACCATCAGTTTTCTCTGGGTTACTTATTTAATTTGTCATCTCAAGTGTGGAGTGTTCATTTTTCTTTCTCAGGCAGTTACTGTTTGCGGGAAGATATGTTAAGCTGTGTTCCACATGCAACCATCTTTACATTAAGAGGCCAAAGTTCCTAAATATTTACAAAGTGAGAAAGGCATTGGGTTTTTTTTTCTCAAAAATGACGAACCAGTAGCAGATTCACAAGAACGTGTATCTCCTGGCAATGTGGTGGCATTAGGAGTAACAACAAGTACATTCTATCACAATGCACTGGCAATAATAATCCTTTAACTCTTCTCCAACAGCTAGCACATAGTGTTCAAGGGTTCATCCATTCAGTTGTCCCATGCACTTGCAATTTGTAGTAGAAATATTTGTAATAGAAAATTGCTAAAAAGAAAAAAATTGAGAAAATTATGATTTATCCACAAAGCACCACACATACTCAGAGCCATCATTCCTGTTTTTCTATCCAAAACCAATTTGAAATGTAGCACAGATATGGACATTGGCTTCAAAGATTTATGGCAATATTTAGTGTAAGTCGACTGGGAGTGCAACAGACGTCTGAGAATTACAAATCGACTGAGACTTGAATATACCAGGTCCCCGTCTCCACTATAATTTTCTCAGGGTCTTGTTGGGCCAGGTCCTCCACATGCCCCAAAACATTAGAGTGGGGGGGATAAAACCAGAAAATTCTGGAAATACTCAGCAGACCTGGCAGCATCTGTGGAGCGAGAAACAGAGCTAACATTTTCAGTCCGTATTAAACTTCAGTCATACAGACTCGAAATGTTAACTCTGTTCCTCTCTCCACAGATGCTGCCAGACCTGCTGAGTTTTTCCAGCGTTTTCTGATTTTATTTCAGGTTTCCAACATCCACAGTATTTTGCTTTCATATTAGAGTTAGAAGCGGGGGTGGGGGGGAGGGGTGCCTGGGTGGCAAGAGGGGGAACCTTGCAACTGCTGAGCTAGGTGCTACCTCAGACCCAGCGTGGATTCCATCAGATGACCAGGACACTGATAGATGTGAGATTCTGCTAAGGGTCCAGGCTTGGGCCTTGCCCTGGGCCCCCAATGAAAATCTGAAGCTTCTTGAAAAAGATTGGCTCCTTTGTAAAGAGGGACAACAAACTTATTACGGTGCCAGTCACATAAACCATTTTAAAACAATTTAACAATCAGGTTAAGCAACATGAAATACCAATGCACATCCACAGTAGCATGCAATTTTTTTCACAATAACTAAAGGAACGTTTTTGTAGCAATCTTCCAATATGTTAGTGTTGAAAGGGTTCAAAGTCAAGTTATAATAGATCTGTATCCAACTGCACTTGTTGGGCAGAAGTTAAATTTGCCTTTGGGGCGACTGGGAGGTGCAAGGTTGGGAGGAACGTAAAATTGGGAGGGAAGGTGAGGGGCCTTCCTGACTCCCTCTGACTCAGTCAGGGTGGTAAAGACCACTTGAGGCCCTTAAGGCCAGAATATAACGCTCGTTGGGCAGGCACACGCCCGACCCGACCGAGCGTGATATGACGCGTAATGATGATGGGCTGCATGCCCACCGGCAATTAAGAGGCCTCTTAAGGCCACTAAAGTTCAAATTTGAAGAAATTTTTTGCTGTCTGTCCTACCTTAAGGGTTGGTGGGCAGGCGATGAGGCTAAGCAGCCTTCTCATTTCTTAGGAAACATCATTACGGGCGGAATGAGGTTTCCAAAAACAAATAAAAATTAAATAAAAATGTAAACATTTCATTAAGGATATGCCCCTGTTCATGTGACAAAGTGACATGAGGGGGCTTTTTTTTTTAACAATTTAAAATCCTTTATTTTTATGTCTTAAAACCTTCATCTCCCCGGGGAGGTTTTCATGCAGGCACTTGCACGCGTGTGCGAAATTGCGCCCTCCCCCTCCTCCCCCTCCGCCACACACAGGCAGCGCTGAGTGCAGCCACCCGCGTTTCCTGCCGGGCAGGCTTTAATTGGCCCGCCAGAGTGAAATCGCGGTCTAGCCCCGATCGCGGGCTGTGGTTGTCTTCATGACGCCCCCCCCCCCGCCCATCCTCGCCGAGCCCACCCAACGAGGGAAAAATCCTGGCCTAAGTTGCCAATTAATGGTCACTTTGGGTCCCCATCCCAACTCTGCTGGTATTCTTCCATTTGGTAAGTGGACCTAGGCCTTGTGAGGAGGCTCCCCAGTAAAATCTGGCAGTCTCCTTGCAAGCTCAAGGGTCCTCCTGATTGGGCACCCTGTGGCCTATGGGTGGCCCTGCTGGAAGCTCCCCTTCCCTCAAAAATAACTCCCCACCCTTCGTTGCTGTGTCTGCCGACATTAAAAGCTGTTTTTGAGTTACCAGCTTCATCAAGCCTATATCTGAAGTTGGGTTAGCTTTTGCTAATTTTCTCTTTTGACCTGTACACCTGGACTCTCAAGAGGGTCTCACATCTACCAGCGAGCTGGCCACCTGGTTGAATTCATGGTGGTGTCGAGGAAGAGCCGAGCTGCTGTTCATCATACCTGATGCTTCTGCTGTGTTCCAGGACTTCCCTCTGTGATGCATGTGCAGGTTTTGATCAGGTACCCTGAAGAGCTACAGACATGGCCAGGTAAGAGGCTGCTTTGCAAAGCATTCCATCGGTCAGAGAGCGCTATCACTGGGTGACATGTGATTGCCAGCTACTTGAAAGCTGCTTCACCTGACTGGCATCTTGACAACCATCAGCTGCACTTCTCTGCTGCGAGCAGCATGAAACTGGCTTTTGCAACTCTGTAGTAAAGGTCTAGGGCAGTGGGCTTATCACTGTACATGTTCCATCAGCAGAAGAGCAACACCAGCAGCGAAGGCACAAGCTGCTTTCCCTTCAGCTACATGCACCTCCATGAAGCTTTAGAGATTGACGCAGAGATGCAGTTGGAAGGAGATGAAAGCTCCCCCAAAGGGTATGCAGGCAGAGGACCAGATATACCCAAGTGCAAGCACTAATGCCTCAGGAGACTCAGGCTGTCATTGCAGGTTGCAGCTGGCATTTACATTCCCATAGCACTGGACCACCTTCCCAGGTGAGCCAGGTCCCCAACAAGGTGCTTGTCACTGGAAACCCACCCTTTCCCGCAGTCTCCCACAATCACGCACCTCTGCCTCTTGCCAAGTTGTTTGCCTCCCTCTCCTACAAGGAGAGAAAGCAGGGAGGTCCAAGTGGTCATAATGGCAGAGGAGGCAAGGCAACCATTTGTGGAGGGTGGCTGTAAGACAAGGTGGCATGGTTGCAAGAGGGCAATATGTTGATGGTGAGAGTGAGTGTTGGCTGCTCAAATAGGGGTGTGAGGTGCCTGCAAGAAGACGAATGAGTGGAGCTGAAGGAGTGTTTACCTGAGGCTTGTTGTGCAGGAGAGTACTGGGCAAGTCAGAGTACAGGGCATGGCACCTGACAGTCAAAAGCTGTTCAGGGTTGCTCATCTGAGATCCAGGACCAAGGTGTGCCAAGTTCTCATCAGAGAATTGCTCTACAACAATGATGCTGCACCAGCGTCCCATGCTGAGGAACACCTGCAGTGCCAAATGGACAAACCCTCTCATGCCTGTAAAGAGTTTGGTTTGACCATTAGCATCATGAAGATAAATATCAGGGTCCTTGGCAACAATGTGACACTGGAGGTGGTTGACAGATTCATATACCTAGTCTCCATAATCACCAGCAATCTGTCACTTAATGCTGAAATCAACACATGCAGCTGTTATATGCAAACTGAGTAAGAGAGTGTGGAACAACCGCAACATAACTGAAAACACCAAACTCCGAGTCTACTAAGCCTGCTTCCTCAGTGCACTCCTTGCGGTAGTGAGACCTGCCAAAATATGCTAGGCAGGGAAAAAGATGGAAAAGTTTCCACCTTCACTCTCGGACATGTTCTTGGCATCTCTTTCCTGGACAATGTCAGCAACTCGGAGCATGCTAATTCCATCAGCAGACACTCCTTACCAAGCCAACGATGTCTGCAGTGGCTCAGCTATCCTCATGGGTGAATAACGGCTGTATATCCAAAGACCATCTGAATGATGAACTGGCCACTGGGT